>NC_068295.1:40043145-40643145 GCF_025860055.1 Xyrauchen texanus
GCACTGATGACTTGAGTGACAGTCTCCTTACTCAAGTGGGAGAGTCTCATCGTGGGCAGCTGTGAACTTCCGCTCTCGTAAAAGTCCCAGTAATGTAACGACAGTATCGGCACACATTGGAAAGAAGTAAACGTTTTTAAAATATCATTCGAAATTTTCTTGAGTGAGAGTAAAAAGTACCCACTTTTAAACCTACTCTAAAAGTAACATTTTCCCCAAAATATTACTCAAGTAAATGTAACGGAGTAAATGTAATGAGTTACTACCGACCTCTGATTAGGAGTGTAAATATTATCTGCCATTATTTGCATCTATCACTATTTGCACATACTGCAATTAACCTCTGCCTTTCTTTTTTTATCTTCTTATAGTGCCCGTATGACATACACACTGATGAGCCAAAACATTATGACCATCTGCTTAATATGCTGTTGGTCCTCCGCATGCCACCAAAACAGCGCCGACCCGTCCTTTAAGTTGCAAGGTGGAGCTCCCGTGGATCAGACTTGTTGGTCCAGTGCATCCCACAAATGCTCAATCGGATTGAGATCTGGTGAATTTGGAGGCCAGGGCAAAACTTTGAACACTTCATCATGTTCCTCAAATCCTTCCTGAACAGTGTGTGCAGTGTGGCAGGACTCATTATCATGCTGAAAGAGGCCACTGCCATCAGGGAATACATGGAAATGTACCTGACTGCAACAATGTTAAGGTAGGTGGTGCGTGTCAAATTGACGTCCACATGAATGACCAGGCCTAGGGTTTTCCAGCAGAACATTGACAAGAACA
This sequence comes from Xyrauchen texanus, assembly GCF_025860055.1. NCBI lineage: Eukaryota > Metazoa > Chordata > Actinopteri > Cypriniformes > Catostomidae > Xyrauchen > Xyrauchen texanus. The sequence goes on from NC_068295.1 coordinate 40,043,935, forward strand.
TCACACTCCCTCCACCGGCTTGTCGTCTACCCACAGTTCATCCTGGTGCCATCACTTCCCCAGGTAAAAGGTGCACACGTACACGGCCTTCCACGTGATGTAAAAGGAAACGGGACTCATCGGACCAGGCGACCTTCTTTCACTACTCCAAGGTCCGACGCTTGTGTGCCCATTGTAGGCACTTTTGATGGTGGACAGGGCACTCTGACCGGTCTGCAGCTACACAGTCCCATACGCAGCAGTGTGCGATGCACTGCGTGTTGTAACACATTGCTACCGTAACCATCATTAAAAGTCTTTGTGACTTGTGCCACAGTAGACCTCCTGTTTGTTCGGACCAGACGGGATAGCCTTAATGCGTCAATGAGCCTTGGAGTGCCCAAAACCCTGTCACTGGTTTGTGGTTTGACCCTCCTCAGACCACTGTTGGTAGGTACTCACCACTGTTACCCAGGTGCAACCCACAAGCCTTGCCGTTTCAAAGATGCTCTGACCAGTCGTCTGGCCATAACAATTTGGCCCTTGTCAAAGTCGCTCAGGTGTCAAATTCAACATGAATAATTTGGTTTTTACCTATATAAATCAGCATAATTTCATATTTTGTATGGTAATTTATTTAACTAAGCCTAGAATAAAATCTCAGAAGATACCATCAAAGAATTCATTAAAGGACATTTTATTAGAATGTCTTCTTAGAGCAATATGTGACTCTAGGCCAGGGTAAGAAATGAATGGGGGTTGAGATTAAACAATTATTGGGGGTGCCTCTAGGGGTTTCAAACCTCCTGTTGAAAGCCTGTTATAAAAGATGCCAATTTTCAATAAAGAGTTGCATTTATTTATAACAGAAAATGCTGTCAAGACAAACATTGAAGGTTGGCTTGACCAAGGCTTTATTCAACTACCATACAAAGCTTTAAGTCTGAAGATTACGGAGTCCTTATGTGATTGGAATACAGTTTGAAGAGAGAGTTCAACTTTGAATGCTATGATTCTATAGGAGTTTGAATAGGCAGCTGAAAGAGAGATTTGAAGGTTGAAAGCTATAGCTGATCTGCAATTCTGGGTAGTTGCTACAGTGTTGCTACTGTACTGTTGGTACTATAGTGTTCTACATTGTTGTAGGTTGGTTGGATGGATGGTTGTGGCTCAATTAACAATTGACTGAAATAGAAGGCCAGTGATTGGCAGATTGATTTGTACCTTATTGAGTTGTTCCAGCTTGCATCGCAGCTGCTCCTGATATTCACATTCATTTCTGTATCTGTGAAGAACATAGAGTAATTCACAGTTTATCACAGCAGTCATGTGTGTGCATGGAACTGGGTCTAAGGCTATTTCTAACCAATTGGCATTATTTATCAGCGTCTGCTGTTTTTTTTTTTTTTTTGTCGTCCATAATTGTACAGGCTGTCCTGTATTATGAAGCAAAATAAACATTAACTAAACAACCAATTCTCATTCATTACAACCCTTGATCTAGAGTAAGACAGTAATTTAGCTTTTCCAAAGCCATATTATTATATATAGCACTTTTCTGACACTACACAAAGCAATTTACATACAGAACAGGGGACTCTCCCCACCCACCACCAGTGTGCAGCATCCACCTGGATGATGCAACAGCAGCCATAGTGCACCTGTAGACTCACCACACACCAGCTGTTGTTGGAGAGGAGAGAGTACATTCATATAGCCAATTCAGGGATGGTGATTATTAGGAGGTCATGATTGATACAGGCCAATTAGAGAAATTTTAACAGAACACCACTTTCCTGGTATTTTTAGTGACCACATAGTCGATTTAACATCTCATCCAAAGGACGGTGCCTTATTACAGTACAATGGCCCCGTCACTATACAAGGCGATTTGGATCCACACAGACCGCAGAGCGAGCACCCCCTGCTAGCCTCACTAACACCTCTTCCAGCAGCAACCTTAGATCTTTCACCCCAAGAGGTCTCCCCTCCAGGTACTGACCAGCCTCAACCCTGCTTAGCTTTAGTGGGTAACGAGTCTAGAGCTCCAGGGTGATATGGCTTGTGTTTTCTTCAAATTTAACAAAATGTACATTTAAAGCAAGCAAAAGCTGTTTGCCAAATATAAACTTAATTCAAGCTATATTCTCTGAAAAAAAAGTCTTATTATCTTACATAGTTTTGCTTTTCAAGTAAATGTATCTTGTTTTGTATCTTGTTTTAAGGACAATTTATATATTTTAGGTAGAAAACAAGACAAATATACTAATAAATATACTTCGCGTATCGGCTTGTTAGGGTTTGCAATTTAATGTGTAAAGCAGAGTTGTAGCTTTTGATGCTTTTACACTCTAATTATGCGTTCTAACCTGCTGTTGTACTCATCCAGCATGCGTTCAGCATCTTTGAGCTCTCTCTCCAGCTTTGCGCGATCAGACAGCAGTTCTTGAATGCGCTGTTGGTTGATGCTGATCTGCTCGTTGAAGGCTTCCTCTAGTCCGGGCGCCTCCTCCATGCGCTGCAAGGTCTCCAGCTGCTTATGGAACACAGCATTCTGCTGCTCCAGCACACGAGCCCGGTTTATGTAACGTGCAAAGCGGCTGTTCAGCTGTTGCAGGCTGTCCCAGCCCGGTGCAGCCGCTGCAGAGGGTCCACTGGTGGGAGCAGGCTCCGTCTCCGGACTGCTGGGCTCCTCGAAGACATTGGAGCGCTCGTACTTGTCCTTGCGCACCTCGTGCCGGTACCTAGTCTTGAACATGCCACGTGTGTGATGGTGTCTTCCTCCGTGATGTTCTGTGTTAGTGCTTTTCCCCTCAGCACCTTTAGTGTGTGAAAACTAGGGTGCTCACCCTCCGCTGTCTCATGCTAGACTAAACTCTGCCCATTCGGGCCCCAGGGCCAAATAGCTAAACACTTTTCAACCTGGTGTTTTGCATAGGATCACCTATGGATTCTTCCAGTGGAATCATGTGCACAAGTCCAGCAAAAGCTCTGTCATTGGTGAGGACTTTGCTCTGCTGAATGATCTGTAGAGTTTTCCTTTTGTTTTCAGCTGAGTGGCTTTATCTGCAATCACAATGATGTGCTTCCACAGCCCTCTTTTTGACAATGAAAAGTTGTTGGGCCTGCTATTTCAGAGCACACCAAACAACAACTTTTCAACTACAGTCTGGCAAGGCCACATTCATATATATGGGAATCACACCGGGAATACTGCTAAACATTATGTAAATTCTACAAACTTACATAAATGTAATGCCATATGTAGGCAAAAAAGTAATATGTAGGCTTTTTTGTCCCTTGCAAAGAAGTATTGTGGTAGAATCATTGTACAGTGATGGTATCAGATGGTAATATCATGGTCCTTGACACCAGTGGTGGAAAGAGTACTGATTTTTTTTCTTAAGTAAAAGTACTGCTACTGAAGAAATAATTCACTTGAGTACAAGTAGAAGTACTGAGAAATTTTTAGACTCAAGAAAGAGTAAATAAGTAGTTTGCTGAAAAACTACACAAGTAAATATGTTACAAGTTACTTTATGATTTTATATTATATATATATATACATTTTATAAATTATATTATATATAGTATATACACTTCCATTTTTTAGAACACAAAGAGTTTTGTTCTTGAAAGAAATTGATGCTTCTTTTCACCAAGGATGCATTAAATAGATCATAAATACTGCCAAAATCATTAACTGCAAATTATTATTACAGTTTGAAATAATTGTTTTAAGTGGCATTTATGAAATTTTTTCTTTACCTGTGATGGCAAATATATACTGTGTCACCTATTCCTTACAAAAGCATTCTAAAGTGCTAATGTGGTTGTTATGAATGCAGACAAGGGCAGACAAGGAGTGGGATCTAAGTGCGGGTTCTTTATTACTGATCAAGGTGAAGACAAAACAAACAGGAACAAAAGAAATATCCACTGGGGGAAAACTGAAACTAAAACATGGAAGGTACACGGAACCGGATGAAAACACGGCAAGACAGGCAACGGCGCAAACATCAGAACATCACAAACATTCAAACAGTGAAACATTAAACGATCGACAAGGAGTGGAGAAACAGCAGGGTTTAAATACACAGGAGACATGATGATAACAAAACGACAATCCAGTGAGAACAATGACACAGGGCTGGCAGTGATGAGGGCCGGGAATTATGGGAAGTGTAGTTTTTGACACAGACTAGTGAAACACAGGGCAGACAACAAGGGAATCGTGACATAACCCCCCCTCAAAGGAGCGGCTTCCAGAAGCTCTTAAAAAAAAGAATACCCAAAAAAACAAAAATCGTCCAAGGAGTGAGGGGGGGCAGGCAGACCAAAGAGGGCACAAGGGGCAAACAGGAAATCCAAGGGGGCACAAGATGGGGACTGGGTCAGGTGGCCTGGGAGGCGGCCACAGGACAGGGACAGGTTCAGGAGGCCTAGGAGGTGGCCAAAGGGCAGGGACAGGTTCAGGAGGCCTGGGAGGAGGCCAAAGGACAGGGACAGGTTCAGGAGGCCTGGGAGGCGGCCACAGGACAGCCATGGGTAACTCCGAGGGCGGAGCCGAGGTAGGCGGAGCCATGGAAGACCCAGGTGGCAGAGCCATGGGTGGCGGAACCATGGAAGGCTCTGGAGGCAGAGCCGAGGGAGGCTCAGGAGGCGGAGCTGTGGGTAGCTCAGGAGGTGGAGCCGAGGGAGGCTCAGGAGGCGGAGCCGTGGAAGGCGGAGCCGAGGGAGGCTTAGGAGGCGGAGCCATGGGAGGCGGAACCATGGAAGGCTCTGGAGGCTCAGGAGGCGGAGCTAAGGGAGGCTCAGCCGTAGGAGGCTCGGGGGGTACAATCAGGTGAGAACAATGACACAGGGCTGGCAGTGATGAGGGCCGGGAATTGTGGGAAGTGTAGTTTTTGACACAGACTAGTAAAACACAGGGCAGACAACAAGGGAATCGTGACAGTGGTATCACAATACAGTGGATTTTCCCCCATTTGCTGAGATATGGAGTTCTAACAAGTTGCTTTACAATTGCAAGTCAAATTTTGGTTTTAAAAATATGCAAAAAAAAACTAATTTCTCCTGAAATTCTATTTTCTCATAAAGTCTATTGTTTTAGAGAGACAAAGGCTATTCCAAGCATTACTGTTTTGAAAAAATAATCTCTAACCAGGATAGAGAAGTGGGAAGTGAATGGCCAAATGCACAACAAAAAATGCACAGTCTCTAGTTTGAGAAACAGACTCCATACAGGTCCTAAACTAGCAGCTCTAAATACCAAAGACCTGCATTGCTGCATGAGGATTCTTGGACAAACAGACAATTTTAAGAATACAACATTTATTTAAATAGAAATCGCCATTTGTAACATTCTAAATGTCTCTAAATTGTCTCTAAACTACATAATGTGCATTGTGACTGAAACACTTTCCTATTTCAGGTTTATTCTCATTCACGTATATCCAAGTATTTTGGCTATTAAGTTAACATACTGTACAAAACTAATATAATGCAATATCATAGAGGAGAAAATGTATCCTCTGTGATATTGCAGCAATTATCCAAATATGAAACGAGATTTTAAAGCAAACTGATATCAACTCCTACATGCCAACTGAATCAAATAAGGCAAAACTAAAAATTTCACACAATGTTTAGTGAGAGATATGATTGATTCAAACACTAAAAGTGGTTGTTTAGTGTATGTAGTATTGTATTACAGTTGTATAATAAATTCTTAATTAATATTATAGTTATTTAACATATTTTAAAACATTGCCTACCTTTAAAACAAGTGAAGTTTGATCAGTGGTTAAATGTCTCCAGACGGTTCCCTCATTTTTGAATGAATGCCTGCTTTCCAGATTAAAACGAATTATGCAGAAAATCACAGTATTACAGTTCTTGTATAGTGACAGGGCAGAAAGTCTTGAAGAAGCTAGAGAGGAGACAACACCAGCGGCAGTTTATCCAAGATGCTGTGTAGAGCTATTAAGTACTATTATTTATTTATACTTGAAAAAGCAGAAAAATTTGAAAAAATTACTCAAGTATTGTAATGAGAGTAGTTGTAATTGGTTACTTTCCACCTCTGCTTGACACTGAATGATAATCAAATTCACACACCATTGTTTGACATGTTTCTCCTATTCAGTATGTTCAATATATTGATTAATAAATAGTAAATCGTTTTTATGAATAGTTTAATCATACTTTCCATCCATATCCAATATGCACATAAACTTTCAAAATCTGCTTAAAAGTTTATGCGCTAGGCAGAGGTGAATTTTCTAGATTTTTGTATACATCAAAATGCACATTAAAAACAGTTTTTCTGCCAAATAATGACATGTTTTGACCATTTGTGCACCGGTTATGGGTGTGCAACAGCTTGACGTGACTGGGCTAATGACAGGTCTGACAACACAATTCAACAACAAATCTCTTCACTTTTGAAAGTGCTTAAATCACAGCTGGTAATTAAAGTGGGTCCTTACAATCAGCAAGAACAGTTTTAAAGCTTGGGTCTTCCAGGTATACTTAGGCTGGCATCGTATAGACATAGCAGGCATTTCAGCCCTTATTATATGAGATATTACACTCATTCTGTGGCAGCATTTAATAAAATAATGTACAATTGCTTCAATACCGCAGATGCAACTCTCCCCCTAGCAAGAAATTCATTCAGCTGCTCCATCATGACATGGCAAGCTCCCTCAAGATAATGCACAAGACGTAGTGGATGGAAACGTACAATGATTCACAAGTGTGGTTTAAAAATGGAAAACATTTGCACAGTAACCCAGCTACAGATGTGTGTTTTATGTTTATTCTGAAACAACTCAGTTTTATAACAGTCTATTTTTTTTTTCATGTTATCTAAATAATACAAAAAATATTTATTGGTTTTAAATTAAATTAGGCTTACCTAAGACTTTCTTCTTTTACACACAGACACTGTATTAACCTCGTGTGACCCCCACGTCCACATGTGTGGACGTTGTATTTTGGCTTTGCTATATGCAACACATAATTTAACTGAATAAAAACAGACTAAATACTGTTCACAATTCTCTAGACTGTCATTTAAAGGGTTAACCTCTGCCGCATCAAGTCACGTGACAAAACATCATGCTGTCGATTTCCTTGAAGTACTCCTATGGACGCAGCACCAATAAAAGTGCTTTTTGTAAGAAATCTCTTTAAGATTTTTCTCTAGTCTCTAGTTTTGTTTAATATGCCGCTTTAAAAAATCGGTTCATTTTTTGTGCATCAGTGCCCTGATAAACATGATGTCTACATATGTGGACACTGGCACCGCATTTCCTCAAAAGTACAAAAAATATATTAGTTATTTTGAATAACTTTCAACTCTAACACATCTGTGGGTCATTTATCCTCATTATAATATACATTTTGATATGGGTTTTGTGTTATCACTGCACAATACAGTTCTATTAATAACTTTAGTTAATCATTCCTATATGTTTACTGTGCATTTTCACAGGAGAATAAATTGGTTAATACAAAAACTGAACATTTTTGCTTTTAGAGGCTTCATATGGAGTTAGGATGTATATATATAAGGTGCATATCAAACTGTTCTGAGATTAGTGAAGACAGAAAGCACACTGGCGGTTAAGTCATTCACTAAATAGGGAGCAAGGGAATATCATATAACTTTCAATGCAGCTAAGTACATTCAGTCCTAAAATCTGAACAAAAGGTCAGTTTCAGGCTGCAGATGATATTTAGAGCACTCAAGATGTTTTACAGAAAATCAGCTGTAATGTCTGTAATGTCTCAAAAACATGAATAGCCAACACTCCTGGAAACATAAACAATTTGATTTAAAAAAATCTTTCTATAGCTTAGTGTTATTTAAAATTTCACAACGTAATCCCACTGTCCACATATGTGGACGTTAATTTATAGGAAAACTAATTGCTCTAGAAAATTATTTTATTTTTTATTATTAATTTTATTATAATTATTATTAGGTGCTACTAGTTGCAAATCAAAAAGAGATATGGAAAATGCACAAAGTATTCATGTGGGGGTCTCAGGAGGTTAAACAACACGTAACCTATTAAAATAAATTGTGTTTCTGGTTATTACATGTAAAATTAAAATGTCCATCTGAATTCCTATCACATCCAGTTTGTCTGCAATAAAGAAAGCAAACACTGCATAATCTGCCGTGACTGATGTGGAGAGCAAAAAGACTTGACGGCTCACTTTTTAACTCCTCCCCGACTACAACTGGCAAATCTCACCGATCAGGAAGGCAAAGCTCAGTAGAACTCAAACACACCTTTCGTTTTAACCAGCCAAGACAACATCAATCAGCAGGACATTTTGTCAGTCCTTTGTTTTTTATTTCTGTGGTGTCAAACTCCCTCACGACAGTAAAATGTTATTGCTCCAATATCCCCCTTCAAATAGCTGTATGTTAAAGTGGTCATGTCATGAGGAATCAAAGTTTCCTTGATATTTTTACACATAAGAGATCTTTCTACTATAAAACATACTGTATATTTCAGAAGTCAAAACTTAATACTCAATGCATTAAAAGCATTTATTGAAACCAAGATGCAAAAATGCCTCGTTCTCTACTTCCACGACTATCCTACATCACTAGGAGTAAATTAATTAATGACTGCCTCTACAACGAAAAACAATAACAACTAATTAAAATCACTGCACCCTTTGCCCTGTCCCCTGACACTCAGTTCGTACTCCGAAAGAGACAGACAGAAGTACAAATAGGCATAATGTGGCCTCACTATTCCTGAACACCAACAGGGACCCATCTGGACTATTTTAGATTATTTGTGCATATATTCATGCACTAGACAGATATTTTTGACCGCTTGATACATATCTCGGGCCACTTTTAAAAGAGATGGTGTCTAGTTACAATTCTGGAAAGGTGAAGCAATTCAGTTTCATTCAGCTGCTGTCCCTCTTGTTGTTTTGAACACAAACACACCGTGGACGCTGTTGGGCCTCATGTATTCAGATATAAGGCAAAGGCAGGCCTGCACACAGTAAAGCCTGACTGAGGCCTACATGATAGAGGCCACTTACTGATAACAACCGCACCAAAATCAAACAAAGGGAGTCCAAAACAGACTACAAATCCCATGAAGCCTTGCTCACTTTACACCTATGTGTGAAATTCCAAAGGATCGAACCCTCAACTCGTATTGGATGAGGTGCACGACAGAATGCCCCTCAACCATCGGGAGTAGAAATACTCTCAGGTGTTATAGCCTCGTTATAGCCACAAGGAAGTAACATACGACTTGAAATTGTTGAGATAATTGAGTGTTCCACTGAACACTAACGGATCCGAAGGAGACCGCCGAGCAATCCGCATCTTCATCCGTTTGCCTGCAGAAGTGAAGAAAAATTTCTCTCCCTTCTTCAACTGAGTTGACATCACTGATTTCTCCACCACCCTGCCGAGAATCAGCAGCCGCACCGCCCTACGACAGAGCAAGGAAATGGCCTCCCATCATCACCCGAGCCTCAAGGAACCAATTAGGAGTAAAATGACAGATGAACACACATTCTACCTGCGTCCTCACGCAATTCAAGTAAGAGGTTAAGTCTGGGCAGAGATAGAATATTATAGTGTGTTATTCTTGTGTATCATGGTTATTGCTTGTACAGTTTACGGACCGCCAAGTCTGCTCATTGCTGCTAATAATACTTAAGGTATTACTGTAACATACTCATACCATGAATGTGATTTGCTGTGTTGTAGTCCAACCACGTTGGACTGTTGTGTATTTCTGCCATATCGGATGAGACAGGCACACTGAGTTTATCTATTAAAGAACCTAAGGCCGCTGGGCGGTTTACGAGCCATTCACCGCTTCTCTGAGTGATAAACTAACAGCTGGTTTCTCTCCCACGATCGCAAAACCAGCTTCGGTGCCGACACTTCATTCTCTCTCTCTCGTACTAACCACACACACACACACACACACACACACACACACACACACACACACACACACACACACCTTCCTCTCATGTGTGATAGGCTTACATGCCACTGTTTAGTTTGTATTTGTAAGTCAGAAGTTTATTGACTGCATTGTATTGATTATTAATTGATATTACAGCATCAATACATTTTGTGTTTTGGTTTGTTTTACATAGACCTGTGTCAAGGGCTGGCATGGGATGTCAGTGTGGTTATTAGTCCCTGATTCCAGTGTGATGACCCGGCAATATTAATCCTTATTAATATTCTATTGATTTTGATAATTGATGGTTATCTTTGATGATTCTTGATTTAAAGTATTAAAAAGCTCACACTGATTCTATTGATATCAAAGATAATTATTAATTATTGCTAATAACCAAAACTGCTCCTGATCGTAGTGCACAACAACACATTATTTTGCCCATCTGCACTGTTTTTAATTGTTGGTGTATGAAAACATGCACTAGACTGACATCTTTGACCATTTTGATGTGTTTCTGGTGATGTGATGCTGTATGTATGCATCTAGTTCACACCGTGCTTTGGACTATGAGTGTGCGTCATGTGGATGTGTCTTCATCATTATTCCTCATGGATTGTACGTTTTGTCTGCTCATATAAGCGTGGATTGCGTTTGAACCAGTCATAATACGATTCAAGCAAAGGAACTATTATTTAAGGATGGAGCAGTTAAAAACACTTGGACCCAATGCAAAACACGAAGTGAACAGTTTCAATCATGAATGTTTAAAATGTCATGATTGTTTGATAGTTTATGGTGCGGTGTGTTAACAAGGGGTGGTTTTTATGGTTCGGTTTGTATCACGGTTTAGGTACAGTTCAGTATTTGCTTTGTTAAAAAAAAAAAAAAAAATATATATATATATATATATATATATATATATATATATATATACAGCGGGTGAAATAAGTATTGAACACGTAAATTTTTTCTGTAAATATATTTCCAAAGGTGCTATTGAAATGAAATTTTCACCAGATGTTGGTAACAACCCAAGTAATCCATACTTACAAAGAAACCAAAACAAATGAGCTCAGCAAATTAAGTTATGTGTAATAATGTGAAATGACACAGAGAAAAAGTGCTGAACACGCTTACTGGTATTTATTTAATACTTTGTACAAAAGCCTTTGTTGGTAATGACAGCTTCAAGAGATACGCCTCCTGTATGGAGAAACTAGTCACATGCATTGCTCTGGTTTGATTTTGGCCCATTCTTCCACACAAACAGTCTTCAAATCTTGAAGGTTCCGTGGGCCTCTTCTATGAATCTTGATCTTCAGTTCTTTCCATAGATTTTCAATGGGATTTAAGTCGTGATTGGCTGGGCCATTCTAGCAGCTTTATTTTCTTTCTTTGAAACCAATTGAGATTTTCCTTGGCTGTGTGTTTGGGATCATTGTCTTGCTGAAATGTCCACCCTCGTTTCATCATCATCCTGGTAGATGGCAGCAGATTTTTGTCAAGAATGTCTCTGTAAATTTGCCCAGTCATCCTTCCTTCAATTATGTTAAGTTTGTCAGTACCATTTGCTGAAAAGCAGCCCCACACCATGATGTTCCCACCTCCGAACTTCACTGTTGGTATGGTGTTTTTAGAGTGATGTGCAGTGCCGTTTCTCTTCCAAACATGGTGTGTTTTATGGCATCCAAACAGTTCAATTTTGCTCTCATCTGACCTCACTATATTCTCCCAGTATTTCACTGGCTTTTCCAAATGTTGTGCAGCAAACTTTAAACGAGCTTCAACATGCTTTTTTTTCAGCAATGGAGACTTGCGTGGTGAGAGTGCATACAGGCCATGGCGGTGGAGTGCATTACTTACTGTTTTCTTTGAGACAACAGTACCTGCTAATTGCAGGTCTTTTTAAAGTTCTCCACAAGTGGTCCTTGGCTCTTGGACAACTCTTCTGATTATTTTTTTCACTCCTCTGTCAGAAATCTTGCGAGGAGCACCTGGTCGAGGCAAATTTATGGTGAAATGATTGTCTTTCCACTTCTGTATTATGGCCCCAACAGTACTCATTGGAACATTAAGAAGCTTAGAAATGCTCCTATAACCAATGCCATCATTAAGTTTAGCAACAATTAGGTTGTGAAGGTCTTGAGACCGCTCTTTGCTTTTACCCATCATGAGATGTGTCTTGTGTGACACCTTGGCAATGAGACCTTGGCAATGGGGCAGTGGTGGCTCAGTGGTTGAGGCTTAGGGTTACTGACCAGAAGGTTGGGGGTTCAAGCCCCAGCACCACCAAGATGCCACTGTTGGGCCCTTGAGCAAGGCCCTTAACTCCAGGTTGCTCCAGGGGGGATTGTCCCTGTAATAAGTGCAATGTAAGTTGCTTTGGATAAAAGTGTCTGCCAAATGCGTAAATGTAAATAAATGAGACCTTTTTGTAGGCCATCAGTTGGGACTGAACCAGCTGATATTAATTTGCACTGACAAGGGGCTGGATTGCTTTTTATTTACTGATTATTTTCAGCTGTTGTCTTGGCTTTACATGCCTTTTTGCACCTCCCTTTCTTCATGTGTTCAATACTTTTTCCTTGTGTCATTTCACATTATTACACATAACTTAATTTGCTGAGGTCATTTGTTTTGGTTTCTTTGTATGTATGGATTACTTGGGTTGTTACCAACATCTGGTGAAAATTTCATGTCAATAGCACCTTTGGAAATATATTTACTGAAAGAAATGTTGACGCGTTCAATACTTATTTCACCTGCTGTATATATATTACTGCCAAATCCAATTTAGTAAACACTTCAACAGGTTACACTTCTACAGGTTTGCCCTTTAATATCAATCATTGTTTTACAATAGTAACCTTAGCTTAACCATGGTATTTGTAGCAAAATCATAGTAATCACAATATAAACATAGTATAAACATAATTTTTGAGTCCTTAATAAAAAAACTCTAAACTAAATCAACTTAATACCTGCACTAATACGCATCAACATAAAGTGCACTTCAAACTCATCTCAACATATTCAATATTTGGAAGCTGTACATCACTATAAATAGAATAACCTTGCTATTAGAATGCATATGAGACGGGATGTTGTGATAATGCTGCGTGGGTATTTTAATCATACTTGTAAATCCCACATGAACACCTCAAGCGCTTTTGTTATTGTTTCATGTCTCTCTGAATTAGCACTGAGTGCCTGCTTAAAAATGGAAGGGAATGTGTGCAGTTTCGGCTCACCTGCGGCTTTTTCCCTGGGTGATGTCAGCGTAAATGATTAATCACAAATCAATCAATGTACTGCTATAATGACATCTTAATGCCATTAATCAAAGAGCATTATTGACAGTCGTGATAGATTACAGCTGTGCAAGGAAACAGGAAGAACTTTCATGCACGTTTTAAATAAACCCTCACGTACATTATTGACATATATTACCAGTATACATCACTCATGTCGAACGATGTCTACAAACAGTGCCTGTTTAGTAAATGTCTTTTTACCATCGCTGTTATAGTTGACTGCAAAAACAAAATGTTTCCAGACAGTAGAAATGCAGGGGGCTTCTCTATCTGTGTTTCATTTTCTACACTTGCCATTTTCAACTACACACAACTCTTGCAGAACAGTGATGTCATCAAGTTGACCAATGTGAAACCCATGCGAATCACAGTTTAATATATTTGGATGCAATATGTTGGATGTGTGTTATGTGTAAACCCTGAAATGTAGTTTTATAATGTTTTGGAGCTTGTTCATTCCCTTCCGATTGAGTTTAAATATGGCGGATTTCGAGGGGTTCCATGATTATTATATCCTTGATATTGAAGTTTTAAGGAAGCACTTAGTCCAAAACTGAGCATTTCAGTCAGAGGTAAGCAGAGCCTGTTTGTGCCTGTTTAGCACACATTGTTATCCTTGCTGCATTATGTAGCAAATTCATATTTTGTTAATACTGAGTTATGAGGGAAATCGTGTCTCTTAGACTATGATCTATCAGGCTTGTCTTAACTAATGTACGCTTCAGAAACAACTGCAGTAACTTAAAAATGCACAAAAAGAAAAAGTAGCTTTGAAGTCATCTTTTCCAGGTTCAGTGTTGACACTATGTTTTGCCTTAGTAGCAAGTGTAAGCTGTTTACAGTCGCAAGTGACAATTGCAGCAACTTTGCACTGTAATAATGCGGTCACAGGTGTGTTTTATCAGCATTTTACTAATGCAGCTTAATCAGAATATAGAATCGGAACTATTTGATTTATTAAAACCTATATTGAGCTAATAAGTTCACCGCTGTCTGTGATCTATCTGGAATGCTGAGGGCTCCGTGGCCCCACTCAGGTGAAGCAGGCCAGGGTAAGTCATCCACTTTAGGGCTTTAGGGATCTCTGACATGCTCTGATTGGAGATGGAACTACTCTCTGTCATAATGAATTATTATCATGCTAGAGCATCCTCAAGTGTTTGCTCGGAGCACATGCTGTCAGAACGACCATCTCCTTTACTTTAAAAAGAGAAGAGTGTGGTTTCCAAATGAACATGCTTTTTTTGACAGTGGAAGATGTGACAGGCTCGAAGCATCTGGAAGTATGGGGTATGAGGGTGTTGAGTGAACAGAACTGTGCTCAATCATTCACAGGCCTATACAGTACACTGTGTGGTATTTGGGCGAATGCTTGGAATATAAATCTAAATATAAAATATAAATACCACAGGGACATCAATGGGTTTTGTGTCATTTGGAATTGATATTCCACAATGCTGAATATTCTTGTGCTGTGGTTAGCTTTCACAGTGATATGCAGAACTGTGCAGAAACAGCTGAACAGTGTTTTTCAAAAAGAGTGAATAAACACATTCAGGTCACATGGATCTCTTACATTACATCTATAGAGCAACAATGAAAGCCACTGTAAAAGCTGTACTGAATAGCTCATACAGCTCTAAGATGGTTAGGTCTTGATTTACTAAGATTCCAAACAAAGGGTAATGATATGCTTCAAAAAATCCTTCTAATCCACAAAAACAAAAAACACACAAAGCGTATATGCAATGTATTTCCTGTTGGATGATCCAGCTTGCTGGTAGTTGTGCTCTAGAAAATTGTAGCTGGTTTCTTGCTGGTCCAAGCTAAATTATGTAAAACATATATTGTTAATTGCTTGTTCATGATACCTAATTCATTAACTAATGTTAACAAATGGAACCTTATTGTAAAGTGTTACCAGTGCCTGTAGTACACACACAGTCAAATGGAGGATACAGGTGAAACTCGAAAAATTAGAATATCGTGCAAAAGTTCATTAATTTCAGAAATTCAACTTAAAAGGTGAAACTAATATATTATATAGACTCATTACAAGCAAAGTAAGATATTTCAAGCCTTTATTTGATATAATTTTGATGATTATGGCTTACAGCTTATGAAAACCCCAAATTCAGAATCTCAGAAAATTAGAATATTGTGAAAAGGTTCAGTATTGTAGGCTCAAAGTGTCTCACACTAATCAGCTAAACACCTGCAAAGGGTTCCTGAGCCTTTAAATGGTCTCTCAGTCTGGTTCAGTTGAATTCACAATCATGGGGAAGACTGCTGACCTGACAGTTGTGCAGAAAACCATCATTGACACCCTCCACAAGGAGGGAAAGCCTCAAAAGGTAATTGCAAAAGAAGTTGGATGTTCTCAAAGTGCTGTATCAAAGCACATTAATAGAAAGTTAAGTGGAAGGGAAAAGTGTGGAAGAAAAAGGTGCACAAGCAGCAGGGATGACCGTAGCCTGGAGAGGATTGTCAGGAAAAGGCCATTCAAATGTGTGGGGGAGCTTCACAAGGAGTGGACTGAGGTTGGAGTTACTGCATCAATAGCCACCACACACAGACGGGTCCTGGACATGGGCTTCAAATGTCAAACGTCTTACCTGGGCTAAATAAAAAAGAACTGGTCTGTTGCTCAGTGGTCCAAAGTCCTCTTTTCTGATGAGAGCAAATTTTGCATCTCATTTGGAAACCAAGGTCCCAGAGTCTGGAGGAAGAATGGAGAGGCACACAATCCAAGATGCTTGAAGTCCAGTGTGAAGATTCCACAGTCTGTGTTGGTTTGGGGAGCCATGTCATCGGCTGGTGTTGGTCCACTGTGTTTTATTAAGTCCAGAGTCAACGCAGCCATCTACCGGGACATTTTAGAGCACTTCATGCTTCCTTCAGCAGACAAGCTTTATGGAGATGCTGACTTCATTTTCCAGCAGGACTTGGCACCTGCCCACACTGCCAAAAGTACCAAAACCTGGTTCAATGACCATGGTATTACTGTGCTTGATTGGCCAGCAAACTTGCCTTACCTGAACCCCATAGAGAATCTATGGGGCATTGCCAAGAGAAAGATGAGACCAAACAATGCAGAAGAGCTGAAGGCCTGTCACGAACCCCGCTCCCTCGCTCCGCCCCCTCGAGCTTCCACGCTCGTTCCGCCCCCTCGAGCTTGCACGCTCGTTTTGCTCCCTCGAGCTCGCACGCTCGTTTTGCTCCCTCGAGCTTGCACGCTCGTTTTGCTCCCTCGAGCTTCCACGCTCGTTTTGCTCCTACGAGCTCTCATGCTCGTTAGCAGGTCTCCCTCCTCGGGCTCGCATGCCCGCTCTCCTATCACCAGTATTAGTTTCACCTGCACTCGTCCCAATCACTAGATCATTAGTTTCACCTGTACTCGTCTTATCACCCCTTTATTCGTTACACCTGCACCGCTCGTTAGTTCCCCTATTTATATCACAGCACATTCATTTCACACCCGTTGGTTATTGTATTTAGTTTCCCGTGTCTTTGCCCCCCCGCTAGTCTCGTCTAGTTTTGAACTCCTCTTGTCCTCCTCTTAGCTTGCCAGCTCCCCTTGTTCCCCTGTCTTTTGCTCCCCACTAGTCCCGTCTTGTTATTCTTATTCTTATTACCCCGGCTTTGACCCCCTACGCTCTCGTTGACCACTCTCTCCTGGATTTGCCCCTCCATTCTATTCTGATTCCCCGGTTCTGACATCACGCTCCCCTTTGACGCCTCTTCACTGGATTTGGCCTGTTTGTACTGTTGCCTGCCTTTGTTGGAATAAAGCAGTTTTCTCCGACATTGTGACTGTCTCGTCTTGTGTTTGTGTGTGCGGGTTACAAGGCCGCTATTGAAGCATCTTGGTCTTCCATAACACCTCAGCAGTGCCACAGGCTGACAGCATCCATGCCACACCGCATTGAGGCAGTAATTAATGCAAAAGGGGCCCAAACCAAGTACTGAGTACATATGCATGATTATACTTTTCAGAGGGCCGACATTTCTGTATTTAAAATCCTTTTTTTTTTATTGATTTCATGTAATATTCTAATTTTCTGAGATTCTGAATTTGGGGTTTTCATAAGCTGTAAGCCATAATCATCAAAATTATATCAAATAAAGGCTTGAAATATCTTACTTTGCTTGTAATGAGTCTATATAATATATTAGTTTCACCTTTTAAGTTGAATTACTGAAATTAATGAACTTTTGCACGATATTCTAATTTTTCGAGTTTCATCTGTACTGTGAAAGGCTAGTGTTCGACTGTACACAGGTGCTAAGTGTTCACATCAAAACCAAAATATACTTTGGGCTTTAGGATGTTTGGAAATAATAAGGTAATAAAATAATAATAAAAAGAAATTATAAGGCATTCGATATTGTAAAAAGTCTGAGTGTTTATTTATTTCTTGTTGATTTGTACTTCAGAAAACATCATCTGTGATTCAAACCCTTGTGTGAAAAATCACAAACTTGTTCAAGATGCTATTAATACTTATTTAAAATAGTGGCATATGCTATTTGCACCCTGGTGTAAAGTTTTGCACAAAATGTATTTGTACACCGGTTGCCTGAACTGATAGCCACCTGTCGTACTAATGTCGTCACACTACTTCATAGGGAAATAGGAGTCAAATTGAAATACTTTTATCTTTCTGCCTTTCTTTAATGATTACACTAATGAGCCAAAACAACTTGCCTAATATGCTGTTGGTCCTCTGTGTGCCACCAAAACTGTGCCGACCTGCCATGGCATGAACTCTACAAGACCCTTGATGGTATCTGTGGTATCTAGCACCAATACATTAGAAGCAGATCATTCTAGTCCTGTAAGTTCCGAGGTGGAGCCACCGTGGATCGGACTTGTTGGTCCAACACATACCACAGATGCTCAGTCGTATTGAGACGGGGAATTTGGAGGCCAGGCCAACTCCTTGAACTCTTTATGTTCCTTAAACCATTCTCGACCAATGTGTGCAGTGTGTCAGAGTGGACTATCCTGCTGAAAGAGGCTGCTGCCATCAGGGAATACCATTGCCATGAAGTGGTGTACCTGGTCTGCAACAATGTTTAGGTAGGTGGCACGTGTAAAATTGACGTCCACATGAATAGCCAGACCAAGGGTTTCCCAGCAGAACATTGCCCAGAGCATCACATGCTTGTCGTCTTCCCACAGTGCATCCTGGTGCTGTCACTTCCCCAGGTAAACGGCGCACACGTACATGGCCGTCCATGTGATGTAAAAGAAAACGGGACTCATTGGACCAGGCGACCTTCTTCCACTTCTCCAAGGTCAAGTTATGATGCTTGCATTCCAATTGTAGGCGCTTTCGACGGTGGGCATCATGGGCACTCTGACCGGTTTGTGGCTACACAGCCCCATACGCAGCAGGGTGTAACGCACTTGTGTGTTGTGACCATCTTGTAACCATCATATAAATCAAATTTTCTGTGACTGGTGCCACAGTAGAACTTCTGTCAGTTCAGATCAGATGTAATAGCCTTCATTGCCCTTGCGCATTGATGAGCCTTGAGCGCCCAACACCCTGTTGCCAGTTTGTGGTTTGTCCCTCCTTGGATCACTGTCGGTAAGTACTCACCACTGCTGACCGGGAGCACCCCACAAGCCTTGCCATTTCAGAGATGCTTTGACCCAGACGTCTGGCCATAACAATTAGCAAAGATGCATTTAAGGATTAATTGAGGAATGAGGACCATCTAAAGATGTGTTCCCTGCTAATCCTCACCCGACTGTCTGCTGCTCTTCTCGCCCTCATACACCATGTTAAATTAAAAAAGTTTGTTATGTTCAACTTGATAAATCAAAATATATTATGCTAGAACTGGTCACTCCTAGTTAACAGAGCCTTTTAACCCCCTAATTAGCACAATTCTAACATTTTAGAGAGCCAAATAAATAGCTAGTCCCCTAGCTAGGATGGAATAACTTCAAATACTAGCTTTCATGGTGATGACTAAATCACATCATTTGTGCATTTCTGTACTACTAATTTAGGCCAGTTAACAAGCAAACATTATCATTTAAACCAGTGCCGAGGAAATGGCCAAGTTGGATATCCATGAACTCATTCAACAACTACTCATTAAAACAGCAGCAAGTGTTAGCTTGGAAACTACCTTTTTTAGCTTGCTGACACAGCTTGTAGTCCTTGGACCAGCAAAAAGCTAAAATCAGCAAACAGCTAGCCATACCAACTTATCAAAATGTCTGTTTTTACACAGTAACAGAAGCTATGATGTGATATTCAGTGGTATTAATGCATATGGTTGTATTCATTTCCATTTGAGAAATGACTTTGCAGCTGCATTTTTATGTAATTTATTTGCACTCTTCATTTTTTATTTTGTATGGGGGTGCACGGCAAATTTGATTATACTTGGGGAGACATGTAAATACATTTGTGTATTTGTGCATCTGAAAGACACAATTCTTGGTAGATCACATTTTTACACATATATATTTTTTATACACACAAACCTTTAGTAAATCAGGGCCTTCCAAAGAGTTTTTCCAGCATTCGTCACAGTACAAAATAACAGAATAAGGAGGGTGACATTCATTAT
The DNA here is from genome assembly GCF_025860055.1 of Xyrauchen texanus. NCBI lineage: Eukaryota > Metazoa > Chordata > Actinopteri > Cypriniformes > Catostomidae > Xyrauchen > Xyrauchen texanus. Next base: position 40,063,799 of record NC_068295.1, read on the forward strand.
TTGTCAATATCATTCAAATACTAAGTGGAACTTGTTAATCCGAATCATAATAATTGCAGTAAACCTTGGCTTCACATTAATGTGTGAATACAGCCCTTACCTAAATCACTGTAGCTCACAGCCTCTTGTGGATTATTGCTTTATATGCAAACTGCAAAAAGAAGTGTGGCTTGTCAGGTAGCGATCAAGAGATGTAGCATGCAAACCGTCTCTGAGGCGTGATGTGCTTATGAAAGTTATCAGTGTCTTGACTGAAACTGGAGAGAGTATTTCTATTTTCTAATGATCCCTCACTGCTTAAAGGGATTCAGCAGCCTGTCATCTATTCTTTTGGAGTTTTTAAATAATTCCTCTACCAAATAATATTTGTGTAATGCCACGTTCACACTGACAGTGATTTTACCTCTGCAGGTCGCCGAGTCACTGTATTGTTGGTGGTTGGTCATTCTGGATGCCCTAAAATTATTGGTGGGCTGCACAACTGGATATAGCAGAAAATCAACAAATTCACAAGCAAACAGTTTTCTTGCTGCTAAGGTGAAGATATTTGTGAAAGTGTGTAACTATATACATAAAATATACATTTAAGCAGTGCACAATGCTTCATATGGAACAAGTTGAACCGTTTTCAATGCATTAATCAAACACAAAGAATTCCAAGAGTTTTTAACCCCATTTTCCACACATTTTATAACATCCCTGAGTATGAGCAGCACGTATCATTAGGACAGTGAAATTGCTTAAATGTAACATGAACTCCTTTGTCTTGCCTGCACTCATTCAACAGTATCTTACAGGAGACAGGTGATGTAAACTTCTTGCTATTCTTTCCCACTGGTAGTCGCTGCATGGGATTGCTCCTCAATTGCGTTGTAACAAGACAAAATCAAGTGCAAAATAAATGTTATGCAATAGTCTAATGAGTCATGTTTGCATACCATATGTGGGTATTTTCTCTGAGAAGCAAAGGGAGGCAGTGCCTTCTCAATCATATTTGGAGACAATAACTGACAGTACAAAAATAAAACAATAGAAATTTTACAAAGGATGAGATCAAATAATGTGCAAAGCCCTTGTCTTTAAATGTGATGCTGTCTAACAATTAGCATGTATTAAGTTTCAGAAGGCAGTGTTTCTTTTCCTCCCTTGAGATCATAGTGTTCTTTTTGAGGTACAAAACGGGCGTTTCCAGGGTCAGTGGATTTTTGGTTCTCCCGATGGCCAGTCCGCCCCTGACTGGCCCCAAAGTGCGTTGGAAAATGCCCAGTATGATTACCAGTCCAGCCCTGTCTCTATCCCTCACAGCCTCATTTTCAAATGTGAAAAATTCAACATGATGTCTGCAGAGGTAGAGAAGTTCTGTTTGTGCTGCTGACGATAGACAAAAGGGTTTCTTTATATATTAAGATAGACTAGCTGCAGTTTTAATGGCACTGTTGTTATACTCTCTTATACTCCAGTGTCTTCATTAAAAATTTAAAAATAACAATGTCTCTGAGGGCTTGATTTAACAGTTAGCTGCTGGCTTAAAGTGAACATTTGGTAAATGAGGAATTATGTGCTGTTGATTATTTACCGATCAATTCTTAAGGACATGGGAATACACAATCAGTGCCTGGTCATTAGACAGTCCTGATATATATTGTCTTACACTTTCAGTGCTCAACTCACCCATGCTGTTGTTGTTTAAATGTAGGTTTTTACAAAAATGTACACAAATGTGACATGGTCATTATTTATCTACATTTGTTAGCGTGACTCTAAATATCTGCTCTCACAACAATTGATTGGCAAGTCATAGCCTTTATTCACTCAAACACCTGTATAGACAAATATACAGGACGCAGGACGGGGTCGGGTCTTGATTCCGCACACCCGGCCCCTAATCAGGTTAATCAAGCCTCGGAGAGGGATAAAGGCTGACTGGAAGCTGCAGTGTGACAGAGATTTATGGACAGATGTCCGACACCTTTGTGTGTTTGTCTTTTTGTTTCAGTCTTTCTCTCCACCCCCTGTGCCTTATGTTCCATACCCTTCCCCCGTTCCCTTCACTCCTGCCCAGTTCCTCGGCGTTGGAGTGGCTCGCCCAGACCCCTCCTCCGGTCCAGAGAACCCTTCCCCTTGTCTGTCTCTCCCACACCCCATCTCTCTCCGTTATCCCCCCCAGGTTGGCGAGAACCGGCTTGACAATATAAATAATAGTTTAATGTAAAACTGAAACAAAAAGACAAACACAAAAAGGTGTCAGACAGCTGTCCATAAATCTCACTGCAGCTTCCAGTCAGACTTTATTCCTCTCTGAGGCTTGATTAGCCTGATTAGGGGCCGGGTGTGCGGAATCATGACCTGGCCCCGCCCTCTGCCCTGCCATAACAAATTATTGTGTTCTGCCCAGTCTGGGGTTGAGGAGTAATGTTGATCACGTTCTCCCATTCAGCACCTTGAAGAGCCACATTAAATTTTTCCAAAATCAAACAACAGTTAAACAAAATTTAACTGCCTGGACATGAAGGCAGTTAAAGAACTAATTATAAATGAACTAAAGTATATCCTGTATTTCCTGACAGAGAGATAAGAACAACAATACTATAAAATTGTTAGCGATTTATCAGTTCATGCTCAGAAATTATCTTTTCTTCTGTAGATACTTCTGTTGATATCGTAGCAAGATCCACAGTTCCCTGTCTGTCACTCAGTCGACGTTGTGTCGCTGAGTTGACACTAGGAGTTGACACTAGGGGTCGCTCCTGCGGAGCACGGCCATCTCTGATTTTGAGAAAAGGCCAATGAGAATTGGCGTGTGGAATTTGCATGCCACTCCCCCGGACATACGGGTATAAAAGGAGTGACGCTGCAAATACACATCAGATATCTTCTTCGGAGCCGAGAAAGCAGTCATAGAGCTGAATTCCTCTGCTGTTCATTCATCTCTGCAAGCTGTTGGCTTTACGGCACTTTCCAGCGTTCCTCCCCCTCGCATACTACGTTGTGCTGAGCATACACCCCTGGGTGCTTCAGCAGCTGATAAAAGAGTTTACGGAGTGAATAACTTCATTTATATATATATATATATATTTATATTCTTGTATACAAAAAAAAAACATTAAAAGAGTGGCACAAACGGTGAATCGTCTTTTTCAAGATGTCTTTCCGTTTGTGTGTGTTTCCTGGTTGCGGTCATTCTCTCTCCCCGTCTGATGGCCACGATCGCTGCCTCTTGTGCCTGGGTGCTACCCATGCAGAGTCAGCGTTCGTGGATGGTTCATGCTCTCACTGCGAGAGCATGCCCATGGCTACGTTGCGATCGCGCCTCGCACTCGTAAGAGCGCGAGGCACCCCAGCCGCTCCCCGAATCGGTCCTTCTACCTACGGGTATGAGACGGTGTCAGCTGATCACGGCATCGGAGAGCGGGTTTGTCATGTCTGACGCTAAAGACTCGGTTGAGCTCCCACCCTCGGGTGCGGTGGCTAAGTCGCAGGCTGACGCGGAGCTGACAGCCATGCTTTCCCGGGCAGCCGCGAGTGTCGGGCTGGAGTGGAACTCTCCGCCTCCCCCCGAACCCTCACGGCTCGACGTTTGGTTCCTGGCCCCCGTTCCTTTCTTCCCGGAGGTGCATGAGGCGCTCACAAGCGGTAAGCTCCTCCGCTCTCACTACCCTCGACGGCGGGGCGGCAAGGGGCTACACTGCGATTCCCCAGGTGGACCAAGCGGTCGCGGTGCACTTATGCCCGCAAAACGCCTCCACCTGGCGGAACTGCCCGACGCTTCCATCCAGGGCCTGTAGGCTGACGTCGTCTCTGACGGGGGGCTGGACACACCGCCTCCGCATTACATGCCATGACACTCCTGCAGGTGCACCTAGCCAAGGCACTTAGAGAACTACACGAGGGTAGTCCTGACCCGGGTCTAATGTAGGAGCTGCGTTCAGCGACCGACTTCACCCTCCGGGCAACAAAGGTCACGGCGCGGGCTCTCGGGCAGGCGATGTCCACCTTGGTGGTCCAGGAGCGCCACCTATGGCTCAACCTGGTCGAGTCGCGAGTGGCTGACAAGGTACGTTTCCTTGATGCCCCCATCTCCCAGGTTGGGCTGTTTGGCGACACCGTTGGAGACTTCGCCCAGCAGTTCTCAATGGTAAGGAGGCAGAAGGAGGCTATACAGCACATCCTGCCCAGGCGGAGCTACAGGCCCCGCACCCCGTCTGCTCGTCGCCCAGCGCGTCCCCCTGCGGTACCAACACCAGCCCCGCCACAGCCCGCCCCTCGGGGGCTGGCCCCGGAGCGGAGCTACCCGCAGGACGGCAATGCCCCCGCCTCACGACCGGCCGCCAAGAACCCTAAGAAGGCTTCGAAGCGCCCCTGAGACGGGCAGCCCTGGGACTCAGGGAACTGCACTTCGGGAGCTGGTAAGCAGACCACTCCCTCCCCCGCCGGAGGGGCAGGTGGAGAATCCTTATTTCCTTTTGGGGTTTATTTCACCACACGCCTAATGGGCTGCGGTACCCACATTTTCAAAAGAAGAGCAGTTTCCTCAGCCCCCGGGCTCCACTTCCGGTCTCCCCGGCCGTCGTTATCATGACTGCCGGCCACTGGTTCTCTTTGGCAGGTACAGTTCCTGAGGGGCGCGAGGAGGTTAAACCACCCCAGGCCGTGCCTCGTTCCCTCGTGGGACCTCTCCGTGGTCCTTCGGGGCCTTCGGGGAGCTCCCTTCGAGCCCCTTGAGTCAGCAGAGCTAAAGGCACTCTCTCTGAAGACCGCCCTCCTGACGGCGCTCACCTCCATCAAGAGGGTAGGGGACCTGCAGGCATTCTCTGTTAGCGAACTGTGCCTAGAGTTCAGTCCGGCTTACTCTCACGTCATTCTGAGACCCCGACCGGGCTATGTGCCCAAGGTTACCACGACCCCCCTTTAGGGATCAAGTGGTGAACCTGCAAGCGCTGCCCCTGGAGGAGGCAGACCCAACCTTTACGTTGCTGTGTCCGGTGCGTGCTCTTCGCATCTACTTGGACCGCAAGCAGAGCTTTAGAAGCTCCGAGCAGCTCTTTGTTTGCTTTGGTGGACAGCGGAAGAGAAGCGCTGTCTCCAAACAGAGGATCGCGCACTGGGTCGTCGATGCCATCACGATGGCATACCACGCCCAGCACGTGCCGCCCCCTGCTGGCCTACTAGCCCATTCTACCAGGGGCGTTGCGGCTTCATGGGCGTTGTCCCATGGTGCCTCTCTAGCAGACATATGTAGAGCCGCGGGTTGGGCAACACCTAACACCTTTGCGAGGTTCTATAATCTCAGGGTTGAGCCAGTTTCATCCCGTGTGTTATCAGGTGACACAAACAGGTAAGTTCGGGTCAGCTGGCCGGGTGTATCGCTTGTACATAGCGCCTTTCCCCTCCCTTGAGGTGAAGACATGCGCTCTTTTCCCCAGTTGCGTTCGCAGGAAGTGTGAACCCTGGACGTTCTTCCTCCATAGCCTAGCGGCCGTCGAAGTCTTCAGAGGGCGTCATTAGGCCCCCTGTACTGAGGTAAGTGCTCCACATGTGCTGGTTGCCCCCTTCGGCAACCCCGTGTGATGTATATCCCGCAAAATGGTTTTTTAGGGCCCTCTGCCCTGGGTCGCCGTGTTTGTAGTAAGCCCTCCCCACCTTTGGGTAGGGTCTACCACGGCGCCGTTTCACACGATGTACTTCCGCTGCTAGCCGGTAAGACTGTGTGTGTATTCCACCTAAACCCCCCCCTCCCCTCTCAGGGCCGGGTGTGGACTCCGTGGTGTCCTCGTCTTTGGAGGGACACTCCCCAGCTTGGACCATTTATATTTGGCCCCCAGCCGAACGATTGCGTTCCTTTTACAGGGGAGAAAAATAGAGAGAAGGCCCCGGCTGGGCCAGCCAGTCCTTATACTCCTGAGCAGTTAGCTGTTCCCCCTAGGTGCAGGGGACCACTTCATGCCTGCCAGTGTGTTGTGGGTAGTTATGCGACGGCTTGCTGCACTGGCTACGAGGCACACAGAGGTTTGCCCGTCTCGCACCGCTTGTCTGCGTAACTTGGTTCAGCTCTGTGGCATTTTCCATGGGACCCCTAGTGTCAACTCAGCGACACAACGTCGACTGAGTGACAGACGGGGAACGTCTCGGTTACTGACGTAACCTCCGTTCCCTGATGGAGGGAACGAGACGTTGTGTTCCCACTAGCCACAATACTGAACCATCCGCTGAAAGCGCCGGGTGTTTGGCTCGGCTCCTCAGTGCGATACCTGATGTGCATTTGCAGCGTCACTCCTTTTATACCCGTATGTCCGGGGGAGTGGCATGCAAATTCCACACGCCAATTCTCATTGGCCTTTTCTCAAAATCAGAGATGGCCGTGCTCCGCAGGAGCGACCCCTAGTGTCAACTCCTAGTGTCAACTCAGTGACACAACGTCATCACAAATGTGTTTAGCACATTTCTGTATTTATATTTTGGAGGCAGGGTTCCTGCAGATACTTAAGTCTTAAAATTAAGTTTTCCAAAATGTAATGTCACAAAAAGTCTTACAAATCTTAAATGATACAACAAAAGTCTTAATTATCATTTAAAGAGGTCTTAAATTTGCGGGCAGAATGACAGGAATCATGATATGACCTAATGCGAGTATTACGCTTCAAAAGAATGCAATTTAATTTAATAAATGTATGCGCAGTGTCCTTCAGAGTGAAAACGTGGCACTATTGTATTTTCTCCAAGCACGCAGGGACTTGTGAGTGTTTCCAGCGGTTGCAGAGCAGTTCGCAATCATTAAGCCATATCGGAAATGTATGACATGCGATCACTAATAATCAACTGTTGAAGATGATGATAGAGTGTAGAGTAAATATGACAATGTTTACTTTTACTATTTTTGTAGGAGTGCACATTTGATCTCCCTTATCTGTTTGAAGGGCATACATTTCAAAATAATAGTCCCCGGTATATTTCAGCCTTTAAAGTTGTGAAAGTAAAATTCTGCTCTATAAATCTAATTTTTCTTTTTTTTTTCTCCCTGTTTATTGGTATTTTGATTGAACCAGAAACTGCATCTGGAATGTAATTAAATTTGGACTCTTGTTCTCCTCCCCATCACAGGAAGGAAAGACAAAGAACATTTAATAGTGGCTACCAATTTTAAAAACTATTCATTCTTTTACCACATTATCATATCAGCAAAATCCAATATTGGTCGACTTCTAATTTGTATTCATTTATAGTATGGTACATAAACCAATTTTTATGTGATATACAGTATACCTGTATGTGGAAAACATGTCTTGAGTATTTAAAACTTGCATATTTCCTACCCTGTTTTATTGATAAACATCATAAACATGTGTGCCCCTACCTATTTAAGTAAGAGTCTGTGATACATGATTTATTTTGAGATTGTGTGGGTTTGTTTTGGTGTAGAGATACAGTATTCATTTTAATTGTTCTGGTCTTGAAAAGGTATTAAAAAGTCTTACATTTGATTTTAAAAACTCTGCAGCAACCCTGGGAGGGCTTTTTTTTGGAAATGTTAATAAAGCATTATATCGTTACTTATTGTTTCGTTTTCTTTCCTAAAATGGAAATAAATGTTTTTTTACAGGAAAAGAAGTACAGTATATAGCGTCAAATTTCCTAATTTCCAAATTTCACCAGTTTCAATTAACTATGAAAAATGATGCTATTAATCGTGATTAAAAATGTTAATCACCTGACAGCACTAGTCATTATATCTTTAAAAATAATTATAATATTACACATATATTTCAGTCAGTTTTGACCAGTGAACGACTTGTGTAGCTTGTCATGTGTGGCTTACAAAAGAATGATAAGGGTTAAAAAAAATGCAATTGTGCTACAATGGATGTACTAATAAATTTTCTCACTGGGCATTTTTATAGATAGTGGAATTAATTATATTGCTGCATTTATTCATTATTTGGAAGTGTTTCCCATACGTTTACACTGCTCTCTGGAATACTTGATCCTAATTGGTTAAGCATGCCATCTAGTGGTCTGATATTGTTAAGCAACAACCGCACTATCTGGGTATTAAGTGATATCAGACCGGTCATCCGGGTATTGCGTGTCATTTTCCTACTTTTTGTTTCACTCTGTGATCTCTGTATGTAAGTTAAAAACTAATATCAACTCAAATCAATGAATCATGTCCATTTAAAAGTCTTGTTATAAACAGGATAATGAGCTGTAAATTGTCCCCACATATAAATCAACAGAACTCTGAAGGAGAATTCAGCTGTGTCTAGAGACTACAAGATTTCTTTCTTCTCACATAATAGCATAATTTCAGTCATGCCAACTCTCTGAAAGATTTAGCTTTTCTGTTCACTTCAATCCATCTTTAACACACAAAAAAACAAATCTAGCTGCATTAAGCATGGGCATCCCCATGACATAGTGGTCATCTGCCGGGTGCAGTTTCAATCTCTCCCCCTTAGATCGGGACATTCACACAACTCATAGAAGAGGAACTAATAGAAGAAGCGCTGACTGCATAGCCAGTCTCAGAGTTTGTAGTTATTTACATGATCTGCTTCCGTATTATTTTACTTTAATAAAGCTATAACGCATTAAATATAACTGCATTTAAGCTATAACGCTGAAGTGTTTCCTTTAAAGACGCGCGACACAAGTTTTGCTCCACTTATTCCACAATGAGAGTGCTTCTGTATTTACTTATTTTTGCATTACAATTACCTAATACTTTGGTATCTACATAACCTGAAGCTGTTTGTAAAGTTTAGTGTGCATCTGGACTGTGAGCTGTGTAATTCTTCCTCTCTTCATTAATACGTGAGCTGCAGTGCTGCTCTTGCGCGTCATCATTGGAGTTTAATGTGATCTCATATTACGTTAAATGAGATTAAATGACTATTCAACAACAAAAAAGTTTTCGACTAATTGTTTCAGCCTTAGTCTCCTTTGATGTTTTGAGTTAATATGTATTTGAGTGTTTTTGATGTTTTGATGTATCTGCTGTTTTTATAATTATCAGCTGTTTTTATTATTTTTATTTTATGTTTTTTGACATGCATCAAGAATAAACTGCAGGAGTTTCTGAATGAATTTCGTTATCTTAATTTTAAGCTGCATTTTTGGCAATCTGTTGGAAATGTAATGACGCTAAGGGCAACTGAAACGGAGAGTTCAATGCATGAACATGTATAATAGGGACACAGATATGAGCCGCAGACACACTAGAAGCTTAGTTACAGGTACTACACTAAAAAAAACTCATTCTGCTCTAAATGTCATTTTTGAGAGTATTAAGAGAAACTATGCTCCGGTCATGGCTGGACAGGTAATCTGGCATACTGGACATTTTCCCAGGGGGCCAACGCACTTTGGGGCTGATCAGAGTTCTCATCAAAAAATCATCCACATGAAGCAATGACAGCTTTGCAGATTCTTGTTATTCTAGCTGTCAGTTTTTCCAGATACTCAGGTGACCTTTCACCCCACACTTCCTGTAGCACTTGCCATAGATGTGTCTGTCTTGTCTGGCACTTCTCAACATCTTACAGTCTAGCAGATCCCACAAAAGCTCAATGGGGTTAAGATCCATAACACTCTTTTCCAATGATCTATTGTCCAATGTCTGTGTTTCTTTGCCCACTCGAACCTTTTCTTTTTTTTTTCTGTTTCAAAAGTGGCTTTTTCTTTGCAATTCTTCCCATAAGGCCTCCTGAGTCTTCTATTTACTGTTGTACATGAAACTGGTGTTGTGCGGGTAGAATGCAATGAAGCTGTCAGCGGAGGACATGTGAGGCGTCTATTTCTCAAACTAGAGACTCTGATGTACTTATCCTCTTGTTTAGTTGTACATCTGGTCTTCCACATCTCTTTCTGTGCTTGTTAGAGACAGTTGTGCTTTGACTTTGAAGACTGTAGTGTACACCTTTGTATGAAATCTTCAGTTTTTTGGCAATTTCAAGCATTGTATCGCCTTCATTCCTCAAAATAATGATTGAGTGATGAGTTTCTAGAGAAAGCCATTTCTTTTTTGTCATTTTAGACCTAATATTGACCTTAAGACATGCCAGTCTATTGCATACTGCTCAAAAACAAATACAAAGACATTGTTAAGCTTCATTTAATGAACCAAATAGCTTTCAACTGTGTTTGATATAATGGCAAGTTATTTTTTTGAACCAAATGATCAATTTAGCATGATTACTCAAGGATAAGCTGTTGGAGTGATGGCTGCTGGAAATGGGGACTGTCTATTGTAGTTAGAAAGGACTTATTTCAAATAGTGATGTGATGGTGCTGTTTTTTACATCAGTAATGTCCTGACTATATATTGTGATCAGTTGAATGCCACTTTGGAGAATTAAAGTACCAATTTATTTCCGAAACAGCTAAATCTGTACATTATTCCAAACTTTTGCCGCATGAGTAAATGTATTTAAAATACATGAAATACATGTCCCTTTCCCGCAGTGCCCTATAAGTGTACAAAAACACTGTTTGGAATTTGCCCAATGTGCACCTGAGCAAGGAAATCCTGAAGATGATTTAACTAATGACTGAAACTAGCTATGTGTGGATTTATTTAATCTATTGACCTAATATAGCGGCATGTGCCAACCAGAATTTGGCTAAGGCTTGCCTTATTAAGACGTGCTTCTACACTCACCTAAAGGATTATTAGGAACACCATACTAATACTGTGTTTGACCCCCTTTCGCCTTCAGAACTGCCTTAATTCTACGTGGCATTGATTCAACAAGGTGCTGAAAGCATTCTTTAGAAATGTTGGCCCATATTGATAGGATAGCATCTTGCAGTTGATGGAGATTTGTGGGATGCACATCCAGGGCACGAAGCTCCTGTTCCACCACATCCCAAAGATGCTCTATTGGGTTGAGATCTGGTGACTGTGGGGGCCATTTTAGTACAGTGAACTCATTGTCATGTTCAAGAAACCAATTTGAAATGATTCGAGCTTTGTGACATGGTGCATTATCCTGCTGGAAGTAGCCATCAGAGGATGGGTACGTGGTGGCCATAAAGGGATGGACATGGTCAGAAACAATGCTCAGGTAGGCCGTGGCATTTAAACCATGCCCAATTGGCACTAAGGGGCCTAAAGTGTGCCAAGAAAACATCCCCCACACCATTACACCACCACCACCAGCCTGCACAGTGGTAACAAGGCATGATGGATCCATGTTCTCATTCTGTTTACGCCAAATTCTGACTCTACCATCTGAATGTCTCAACAGAAATCGAGACTCATCAGACCAGGCAACATTTTTCCAGTCTTCAACTGTCCAATTTTGGTGAGCTCTTGCAAATTGTAGCCTCTTTTTCCTATTTGTAGTGGAGATGAGTGGTACCCGGTGGGGTCTTCTGCTGTTGTAGCCCATCCGCCTCAAGGTTGTGCGTGTTGTGGCTTCACAAATGCTTTGCTGCATACCTCGGTTGTAACGAGTGGTTATTTCAGGCAAAGTTGCTCTTCTATCAGCTTGAATCAGTCGGCCCATTCTCCTCTGACCTCTAGCATCAACAAGACATTTTCGCCCACAGGACTGCCGCGATACTGGATGTTTTTCCCTTTTCACACCATTCTTTGTAAACCCTAGAAATGGTTGTGCATGAAAATCCCAGTAACTGAGCAGATTGTGAAATACTCAGACCGGCCCGTCTGGCACCAACAAACATGCCACGCTCAAAATTGCTTAAATCACCTTTCTTTCCCATTCTGACATTCAGTTTGGAGTTCAGGAGATTGTCTTGACCAGGACCACACCCCTAAATGCATTGAAGCAACTGCTATGTGATTGGTTGATTAGATAATTGCATTAATGAGAAATTGAACAGGTGCTCCTAATAATCCTTTAGTAGACAGTGGGCCGAGGGGAGATTTCGTGTTTTCAGACGATCTGTGGGGATGGATAACCCAGTTTTTTATATATAACCACTACACTTCTCAACAAAGCAAATAAAAATTGTTGCCACTCACATACTTTGCACATTACTATAATATCGGTAACTTTCTCCAGGTTATTTTCCCGGCGAATAGAGCAGGCGGCTACGTGTGGGGTCCGACATGCATGACGTATTTGTTGCCTTCATCCAATAGCGTGCGTGGGAAAGTGTCGGTGTTGGTGACGCGTTTGTCAACACACTGGCGCACTGATATGAAGTTGCTGTCTGTGCACATCTTTTCGAGAAGTGATTTTAGCCCAAGAAAGATTGAACTTTTTAACTCATTTTGCCCACTTATGTTACATATTCAGTTTGACACAAAATGTGAATGTAGAGGTAACATTATGCATTTTCACTGTTTTTATTTTATGTAACCATCTTTTGTCATACGATGTCCTGTCATTTCGTTGTAATCTTTAATAAATATACCGTTCTGATTTCACACATTTGATCCATGGTATTGCTTGGAAACACAACATCATAAAAACCATAGACATCTACAGCAGGATACAACCTTAAAATAGCCTAAATATAAAGTTATGAAACTTCACTTTGCCCTCAGCCAAAACGATTTGCCAAGGAACAAATTATAGATTAATGAGACCAAAGATTGCCCGTTAGATATACACAAGACGAATTATATCTCATGTTTAACCACTAGACATCAGAGCCAGCGGCAAACGTCAGAAGCACTAGCCGAGGTAAGTCTGTTCCAGGTGGGGTACATGAGCGCTGAGCGCCTGGATCTCTCACTCCGAAAACGTCAGATCAAAATTTTAAATAGGCTTTATCTTTATGAATAAACCATAGATTTGAGCTTTAGACAACTACATTGTCGACTGAAAAACTATTAAGACTACATTTCGTGACACAATAACAGTAGTATTTTGAAATTTCTAATTATATAATGGCCAAATACAACCAGAAACAAATGTTCAGTCTTGCTTGTGAAAGGTAATTCCTCGAGACCCGTTTTCAATTGTGTGGCGATTTGTATAGCCCCAAGCAGCACACGAAACACATTTTTCTCAATTCCCGGTATGAAAGTTATGGGAAAGTTGCCCTCCACATCGTGGAGGCACCTTTGACGTACGCTCCAGCGGGCAATTGGGCATCTATGTATTTATTATGTCTATGATAAAAACGAGCCAGACAATACTCTTTTTCCCGCACATTTTTACTGTGGAAGAAATGGCAAAAACATGAAGTGCTGCATGCATATATGTGAGGGAAATGGACCCACCATTCCCTTCACAGACATAAGTTGGGAGAAATGTATTAAATCAGAGTTTCTGTGGAAAGACCTTGAATGCAGAGAAAGTCTTATAGCAGAAGAGGCAGTACAGGCATACAAGTTACAAAGCCAGGAACCTACAAACCAGTTAGTCAAACCAGCTAACATTGGCTACCACAGGGAGTGCTACAGCCATTTCACAAATATCACGAAGATAGAACGAGCACAAAGGAGAAGAGAGAAGGCAGTATTAGTTGAAGAAACTGCAAATGAAGGTCCAGCGGGCAAGCTATCAGGCTGCAGTACACAGGAGGAGTCTTGAGTGCATGCCAGACATTCCTCCTCCTGTAAATCATGGCTGGAAGATGGTAGGAGATTTCTACGGAGTGGACTGGATGACACTTCCACCAGCTCCAGAGGCCATACTGGAACTTGTGCACTGCTCATGTAAAAAAAACAAATTGTGTTAAGGGTAGATGCACATGTAAACTGCATGAGCTGCCATGTATAAACCTCTCTCAGTGTGTAAACTGTGACAATAAGTCACTTGAAGATGACTAGGGCACATATGGTTTTGTAAATACACATGTGGGGAGGGGTGTGTGTGTGTGTTTGTGTGTGTTGGCTACTCCTGCAGAAGTAAATCTGTATGATGTTTATGTACATTATAACTCTGCTCTGTTTGATAGCCTATGTTCTTTGATAGTATAATCTTATTTCTATTACATGCTGTTCTTCTTGAGCTCTTAGCTCTCCGGTTATAATATTGGCTGCTTGCGGACCCTTTAATGTTATGTCAGATGTAACTGATAATTAAATATGTCTTAACCATCAAGAGGTTCATGTTTACCTTGAGTTTTTGGCGAACGTTTGCAAAACAGTCGGAGGTAATTATCTGCGGACATACAGTGGAGCTGTAGCCTATGTGAGCTGGACGAAGTGTTACCGTTAGAATTAAGTATTTAAACTTTACACCAAATCAAATATGTAATCGCATGATGCTAGCTACTGCTAGTTAGCCAGCTGAAACTACCCTACTTAAAACGACACTAACGAGACGCTTACATACGTTTGAACAACACAGTGTACAAAACAAACATTTTTTATAGATATCATATTCTAATTAAATGAATACTTACAATCACAAAAACAATGTCCTTGGCGATAGTCACTGTGCTGCTGCCGCAGATGCTGCTCGTGTCTGACAGCTGAATCATCCGTGTAACAGCTGTTCTAAATAAGCTACATCTGATTGGTTAATAATAATCCTATGTCAGTATCTTGCCACGCTATTGGCTCGACTGATATAGTAGGCAACCGCGTTTGCCTTCATATTTACGGTCCTGCATTATGATTTCGGGGGAAAATGTGCAATAAATGGGAGTGGCAACACTTTTCATATCGTTGAGAATAAAACAACCGTCCCAACTTTACAAATTCAGGTTCTCCCTCCATGGGGATCATCCATTTCGAAAAGTAAAGCAGATACGGGCCCTCGGCCCACCATCTATAGGTGAGTGTATGTGTCATGGCCATCCTGATAGCACATGTACATCTCCTAGACATCTTTTAGATGTGTGTAATTAGATCTGGAAGACATCTATTTTATGTTGTTTGCTCATCTGCAATATGTCTATTATACATATTTTAACTGTTTCCTCTTTAGATGTCAGCAGATGTCTTTAAGGTGTTTTTGATTTGGAATGTTCACAAATCTGATCTTTTTAATATGTTCAGCAGTGTTTATCAGATTGTGATGCTTTCCAGATCAAAAGATCAAAAACAGACATCTCAGGGATGTATGTGTGCTATTTGGGCAAAGCAGACCTGCTGATAGAACCCCCTCAATACCACCTGAGCAATATTGTGTTTTCAGAAGAAAAACCTACAATGTGCTGTCCAGCTTAACTGCAAAATTGATCTATTTAAATAAAACACTAGGAGAGAGAGATGCAAGATGATTGGCTATCCGATAACAAGCTTGCACCGTGTGAACTGATTGGCTTAAAACATCACACCTGAGCGAACTGATTGGCAAAAATATAACAAGTCAAAGAACCTATCAGCTTGTGCCACAGAGTTGCTTGGCTAATTTTTGGCCATTTCAGCAAATCAAGATTAAAATAACTTGTCAGGTTCATTTGTTTATGTATTTGGTAGGTAGTCTATTGCTAAATAAACCCCTTCAGATGATACAAGATTCTGATCAACCTGTTGGGGTTTATTTAGCAATTTCAACCATCTGACTGTACACTATCCTTTACATAATTGTATTTATGAATACATAAATACATTATGATTACTATTTATTCTTTTCAGACAAAAATGAACACGGCAATGTTTTATGGAAAGGGCAAGTACTGTTAGCAATTCCGAATTACAGCAATGATAATTTACTGACAGTGAAAATTACATCTATAATTGACTATATTGAATGCATGATAAAAATGTAGGTATTTTATATCAGAAAAACAAATATTCCTTGTTTTGAACATAATACTACCAAACAGCGCTAATAATAAAAAATATTAGTCTTTTTTATATTTATTTTATTTTATTTATTTTTATTGCATATAATATATGTATACGATTCTGTATTGTGGAGTGCTCTTTGAAAATAGAGACACTTAAATGTAATATTCGCAAAAAGGCGCGTCACTCCTGCTCAACATGAACAGGTGGGTGGCAGCCGTGCTCGAGCACTGAAGACGTCAGTGGACACACTTTCACATCTGCCACAAGAGGGAGAGAGAAGAGAAGCGGCTACAGTCAAACTCATCAGTTTTACCTCAGCGGTACAGATGCTTTTACCCAAGATGATGAAGTGAATTACACAGTTTCAAGAAAGAAAAAAACATAGGAAGAACTTCAAAGATTCGACAATGCCACAGAATTCGGAACTCTTAAAAATCGGCAAGTAGGATATACACAACATATGAGGTGAGAAAACTTAATCGTAGTCTGTCGTTTAGGATTTAAATAAGAACATATGCGGCAACAGTCCAACTAATTTCAGAAAAGTGTCACATTTGTAGTTGTATAACCATATTGTATTTGCATCAGTTAATGCTACAGTGAATGTTTTAAACGTTATTCATTATGTATGTATTATTGTTACTTCTTTAAGTGTATTAACTGCTCTAATTTAAATTAAAGTGAAAGGTTAGCAGACCGAATTACTGAATTTTAATTTCAATAAAATAATTATCTGTTGTATTTGACAGGTTTATGATGTCAAATCAGTTTTATTTGGTGACATTAAATGCCCTTATTACAAATCTTGTTAATACTTTTCTGTTAGACTGAATATACAATAAACTATTACGGTTCATGTATTGTAGGCTAATTGCGGTGTTCCCAAGGAAGCAATTAATGAGATTTTATTATTATTATCATTATTATTTGGCTATACATTGGCTATGTCTTTGAAATCAACATCAACCCCTAACATTTTTAAAACTTTTAAAGTTAAACTCTCTAATCATGAGACTTCTATGTTCTTTTAACTACAAAAGTGATTAATTATCAAAGTTTTATTTAGCCGTAATTAAATAAAGCCCTTAAAGAAAATTGCCAAAGTGTGTTTATTCATAGATAGTTAGATATTTTCCTCTTGCCTCTTCCATGTAAGTGCTGATGTTCTGCAGTTATTTTCTATTTGCTTTAATAAACTCTTAAGTTTGTAAAGGTGAAGTCTTTCCACTAGCCTACATTAATGTTTGTTTCTATCAGTTAATAGGCTCATTATGTTTAGCCTTTGTTATGATAATTTCATAATATGAATCATTTTAAGGAAGGTTTGGGGGATCAATAAAAATGGACTTCACTGCATTCACAGTATTTAACTGCAAAATAAGTATTGCAGTGTATCAATCAATGGGATTCTAAAAACATCTACACTTATTCATAATGTGATTTAAAGGAAATGTTCACCCACTCTCATGTCTTTCCAAATCCCAATGACTTTCTTCTGTGGAACACAAAAGGTGTACATTTATTAAGAAATCCTGGCTGATCTTTTCCATGTTATGAAAGTGAATAGAGACTGAGGCTGTCAAGCTCCAAAAGAACTAAAATAAATATAAAAGTATCATAAGAGTAGTTCACTATTAATCAAGTCTTTTATTTACTTACCCTAAAGTTGCTCCAAACTCTGGTCTGTCAAGCTAGAAAAAAAAAAAAAACTCCATTAAACCAAAGTAAAAGTAATCCATACAACTCTTATATTTTAACTCTTCTGAATCTCATTGGTTCTCATTGCATCTCATGACATCAAGTCTCATGTTTGGTTGTGAAATGTGATGAGAACCAATGTGGTTTGATGTTATCCATAATTTTAGTTTTTTTGACTAGTAATGATTTCATAATAATTATTAATAATAATAATAATCATTATTATTGTTACAATGAATTAATATTAAAGAATTAATATCAGTTATTGGATGATGTTGGGCAATAGTGTTTATGTTTTGTGTTTCTTTTGCAGTCTGTCACCTGCTTACTCTCATGGGAAATGAAATGTGATACAAATTTACAAGACCATCTCCTAAAGAAGCCTTGATCATGAGCAGTAACTGCCAGAAAAAGACATAAAATATAAAGATATCGACGCAATGGAGGACGCAAACATCACTCACTTGGCAGCCGTGTACGTGAACCCTCACAGTCAAGTGCCCGTTCTAGATGTCCATGACACCTACACAGATTTCTACGACATGGACTATGGTGTTCCTGCAGAAGAGATGCCCGACACAACACAAGGACTGGCGTACTTCGTGGCCACCATTGTCATTGGAGTGGTTCTTGTGTGTATTATGCTAGTATGTGGCTTCGGAAACTTCGTGTTCATAGCCACTCTTGCCCGTTATAAGAAACTCAGGAACCTCACCAACTTGCTTATCGCAAACCTGGCCATCTCCGACTTTATCGTGGCTGTGGTTTGCTGCCCTTTCCTGGTGGATTACTATGTAGTCAAACAGCTCTCTTGGGACCATGGGAAAGTGTTGTGTGCCTCGGTCAACTACCTCAGGACCGTGTCTCTCTACGTGTCCACCAATGCCTTACTGGCCATCGCTGTCGACAGGTGAGTTTGATTTAGATATCCACCCTTGTGCCACTGGCAGTGAAGAAACAGACAGCCCGGGGCTGTGGTCTTGCATTTAATGGTTAAAATATGGTTCGTTTTCAGAATTATGCATTGTGGTTGCTGGGTAATATAAGCAAAAATACTGCTCAAATAGAAAACTTATTTTGTACCCTGCAATTAAAGTTGTCCAATTATTCTGTAATATTTCATCCTCTGCAATGCATTGAGAACAAAGCAAGTGAACTAATATCTAGTCACTATCTAAGCAACAAGGCATAATACAGTACTGTACTTAAAAACATACAAAGGAAATTCATTTCCAACCTAAAGGAAGAAAATTAAAAGAATGTGTTACAGTGATTTTACAAAGTGGTAAAATTGTGGTAAAATGACTGTACCACCGGGGTCGGATGTAGGCATGGGCAGGGGTGGGCTGAGTCCACCCAAACATGAGTCTTGCCCACCCAATCAGACATTTTGGAAACATGGTTTTAAATAAAAATAAAAATTCCAATTTGTGCATTGGTTAAAAACAATATGGCTGTGTGTTACAAACATTAAGGGTGGGCTGTAGGCTGCCCAACAAATCACAAAACAGCACAGGAAATGTGTAGTATTTTTCTATTTTTGTCATTGGCCGAAAGTAAGACACTCAAGAAGCGGCTGCTGCAAACCAGTGAGTCCGAGACGTCATGCGAGCGAGAATGGTAATAAGAGATATTTATGTTTAATGTATAGGTTTTTTATGCCCATAAAGAAGCCTGGTGCTGTCTCAGTGTGCAGTGACCATGTGGCTGGTGTTAATGTATCACAGGCACCCTCTTATCAAATATCTCCCTGACTTCCTCTTCCTCTGCTCCCCAAAATTGTGCTGCAGGTGTTCATAAAATACCGATCTGAATTATAAAGTAGAGGTCTGCGTGGGATGAATTTTCAGACCCGCTTTGTGAGATTCTGTTCCACTCCCACAAAATGTATTTATATTTTGTCCCGCTCCTGCCTGCAACTTTCACGTTTTGTCCCACTCCCACCTGCAAGCAGGTTGTGGTCTGCACAAATTTTTCAGTCCCGGTCGCCATTCTGTCCTGCTCCAGTATCAAGAATTTATTCGTATATTTTGTTATTTAGATATTTATATTTTGCGAGAGTCCCACGAGTCATTTCTTTCTCCTGCTCCCGTGCACACATACTCCTGCGCTGCACTCTGCTGTGCCAGGTCCCATTGATTCTGCAGCCAATATTAGCTGATAGTTCCATACATGATCATGATTCATAGCTGGATACAGCGTTTTGCAGGATGTGTGCTTCTGTTACCTCTGTTGTTAATTTGGTGTCAATGAGAGATGCTGTCTGTCTCGTGTCTTACATCTCTTTTATACAAAATTGTTTTACATTTATTTTAATATGTTTTTTATATGGGAAATAAGTGTAGTGTAAAGTTATATTGGGCCTTATGATCTTGACAGTTACGCCATGTCACGCCAATTAAACACATTAAATTAGTAGTCTGAGTACCACACACACACACCAATCCCAAATGCCACCTATAATATCCCCCAGCCCACCCTAGCATAGCTGGCAGGTGCCGGCCCTGTCTACCACACAAGCTGTATGTGGCTTAATTGAGGTTTCAGACCACCGTGTGAAGAAATTGTTGTCAATCGCATAAATCATCTGCAAATGGTTACAATGGTCAAGCCCTGCAAAAAGCACATTGTAAATATAACATTTTTACACAACCAGAGTAGACCTAAATGTAATTCTGTAATTTACTTTTCACAATTACTTAAATGTGGCAGCTATAATTTTTATCTCAATTATTTTTATTAATTGTGCAGCCCTAGCTCATGCAAAAATAATTTTAATTTGAAAAGAATAAAAATGCTGTCTAATCGAGCAGTTTAAAGAACTACATTAATTCATTAATCCTATTTCTGCTGAGAAATAAGCACTGCGGCCACTAAATATTTGCTTAGCCATCTCTAAAGCTGAATTGAAATAATTGTAGATAATTAGACATGACATTATAGAAGGTGGTCTAAAATCTATTTTTTAATTAAATAATTTTTTATGGATGAACCTTAACTGCCTGTGAAGTCATTGACTGAATGGGCAGCACCGCAGCAAGGCTTCCCAACACATTTAAGTGCTAATGTTGACATTTTTAATGAGTGAATTCCTCAGGCATCCAGCCAAGGAATACTTTATAAAGGTTATTTTTATGAGGACAATCTTTACCATCCTTATCTTATGAATGCATTATAGATGTAATGAGGAATTTATGATGTTTTGCAGCGATGATCTGAGATAAACTATATGAATGCTCTCTGCTCAAACAACATGGTTGATTGGTGGTTATTTTGTTGGAAATGTCAACGTTAGAGAATACAATATATTTCAACACTTGTAATTAATCCTAAAGTAGTTAGAATATTTAGATGTCAGAGGCATTTTATCTGTTTAATCTAAATTACTTTTGAAGTTTCCCCAGACACTGAATCTGAATTAGTAATTATGACAGGACAGTTTGTTTGAACCTCATCACAGTCTTTTTTAATCCTGGTAAAGGACACATGAAGACCACTTGCAATAAAATTGCCTTGCTGGTTGAGCTGACTGCAATAACAGAGCATTATTAAGCCAATATAAATTATGGATGGTTTATATTATGGCAGGGCAAAGTGGCAACAAATATTATCATGATATTCTTTTTCATATCATTCGATATCGATATTTATCAAGATATTGAATCACATTTGCACATTGCACATTTGTTTAAATTTCCAAAAAGAGGATGCGGGTGCGGCCCGGGACACGGTATCAGTGAAGCGTGTTTCAGTGCTATAGAAATATATTCAAGAATACCGCGCAGAAAGATCAGATATGATGTAACCGGTGCTGTTATTTTGTCACGCTTCTCACTAGAGATGAGGAGAGGGCATAACCATATCATGATATCTTGCAGTCAAGATGGAATTGATCAGGGGTCCAGATCCGGAACATGGTGACCTGTGTAGTGGGGGCAATAGCAAAGAAGTGGAAGAAATCCGCACAAAGCTACTCCTAACGCTATGGAACCGCTTGCCCCGCGCTGCTGGCAATTTTACAATCCACCTCGCGAGCTTGACGCTCGGCTTCCATAGGAAGGAATTGAAAGCGTCACTCACATTTGCTCACTACGTGCCAGTGGAAACATACGATAAGAAAGCCAAACTGCTAGCGTTTTTAGCAACACACATGTCTAGATGTAGAACACAGGCTAACTAAACAGTCTATCAATGTGAAGTCAATGCAAGGTTTTAAAACTGCAATCTTAAATAGCTTAGAAAGTAGAAAGTTCACAAAACACAAAAATAGATTGCACACCTACATCTGAAATAATCTACAAAACAAATGTTCTTCGCTAATAGTCTGTACGTAGATTGAGCTGAATGCACTGCAGAAGTTTAGTAGCCAGTGTTAGTGGTTTAGAACAAATCCTAACCGAATTTGAGGAATATCCATATCCAAGAGCTGCATTGAAAACATTCTAGTAAACTCATAGGAAGGGAATTCACTAAAAATGAATTGCTCACTGATAGCATTTTTAGTTTTTTTAGTTTTTTGCAAGCACTATGTGATTGTTTATTGTACTTTTTTCCAGTTTTTTTTTTTTTTTGCATCCAATTTACCACAGGAATTGTGCAAATTGGATAACCCATTGTTTAATGCAATTTGCATGGCACAAGTCCCCACTTTGTATGCTGGTTCTGAGTGCTATAGGTTGTGTAAGATGCAGCAGAAAACAACAATCTGGCATTCTTTAATTAGAATGTGCAGCATCACTCCACCTGAATTGGCTCTTTATAATCTCTATAGTATAAACATATGGATGTACTGTATGCCCTGCTACAATGCTCTTCTTCATCATTTCATCATCCTTTGATGAATTACTGCTGGATCAGTGATCATGTCAAATCAACCAAATTGCAGAAACTTTGCCCACTGAAATTGTTTATTTTGTTAATGCTTTTCCTAAATAAAGATAAACATAAATTATGATGAAGAAAACAATTCAATTAATCAATAACTTTTACCTATATAAGTGATCAAAAACCAAATGCGGGTCACATGATATGAAGCTAGTTCACTTTCAAGAAGGTTACTTTGACGCTGAGTCAGAAGCTGATGCTAAGGGTACTCCTCCCTGGTGCTTAGACTTGAAACCCTATCCAATAACAGCTAGTGAAGTTTAACGCTTCGCCTATGATGGAGTCATAGTGAGTATATAAGGCCGGAGTCAGCTTCACATCATCGGAATTTTCCTCTTTCAGGGCAGTGGAGACATATGCTTCACTGAGATTTCTGCACCTGGTCAGCGGAATGAATTATATTCTTCTCACTTTTTGCACCAGCAAAGAATGTTGCACAAGTATGATCCACCTGTGAGCGATATATCCCTCTGTCTGACAGATTCCATTCAATGTGGGTGTATGAATCTCATGGCACTTGGCTCTAGTGGCTCACTTTGATCTGATAGCCGAAACCAGTCCCCTTTTTTCCGCTAACCCACCTTGTTGGTTTCCAAAGGACTGTATGAGTGAGAGGCGAGATGAGGAGATATGGAGATTTTAGGAGGGTTATTGCAGGCTCAAGCCATGTGTGCTGCCTTTCTCTGAATTAAGTGGTTTGCCCATTCAGTACAGATGCTGTATATAGCTTGGGTGGAGCCCTTGTTGACACAGTGCCCGCTGAGATTGATTGTGTTATTGAAACTCATGACACATGAAACACATGAAACTCAACATGTTTCTCTCCCAGCTCCCTTTTGTTCTGAAGGCCGAAGCTACTCCCCTCTCCTCCCACTAACACTCATCTGAGGCTCTAAAGGGACCATATGAGTGCGACACGAGAGGATGGGATACAAAGCATGAACATTTTAGGAGGGTAGCGTGCCTCATTTTTGTCCATATGAAGCGGCTCCGCCTTAACATGATGATTTGTGCCCCATGAAAGGTATGCTTGCTGGGCTCTAATTAGTGAAACGCTCAGGTGAGACACTTGCTGTTTTATTCCCCTAGGGTGGGAAATGTGGCAAAAGTGTCACTGAGATTGAGTTGTGTGATGTTTTCACTTAAGCCCTAAAAATAAAGTTAAGAGTGTGTTGGTGCCTAGTCAGTAAATTTCCATCATATGAATGAAATTCAGCTTGGCCACCATGTTGACTCACATGACAGACTAGCACATTCAGTCCATTCACCTGTGCTTGACAAGGATCAAGCTGAGTGGGGGGGTTACTCAGACTACTAATTTAATGTCTTTAATTGGCGTGACATGGCGTAATTGTCAATACCTCCTTGCCAAAGATGCAATAGAGGAAGTACTGGCAAACGATGCACAGATTAGCTTCTATAGCCATTACATTTCTGTTCACCAAGTAGGGCGGTGGCCCATACTGGACTTGAGGCTCTTGAATTGGACAATTTACTTTCAAGGTAGTTACTTAGAGAACAACAGATTTGGTCTCATGTCTGTCCACTGTCCTGGTTATGTCAAGCATTTGGCAGATGCTTGCCCTTGCTATGGGCCATTCTTGAGATTTGCCTTCATAGGGACTGCATTCCAGTTCAAGGTCCAACCTTTTGGGTTGTCTTTGTCCTTTGCACGCCTATGAAATGTGTAGATGCGATGTCCACCTTACCACATCAATTGCTTATTGATAACTCATTCAAAGATTCAAGCATGCAAGCACAGGTAAAAATACTTACTTAGCTATTACTAGAGCATTGAGGCCTCAAGGACAAATGGACAGACAGCATGTGAGTGTCTAGTCAGTAAGTTTACTTCTTAGACGCGGTGACCATTTTGGCACCAGTCCAATGAAAGCGTTCTGTCCATTTTCCTTCACTTGCTACAGTCGCTGTCACCCCACTAGGCTTGCTACAGATGCTGGCTCAGCTCAAGGTTTTCTCATCACACTTGGCAACACGATTACCTTCACCTCATAGTGATGCGTCGCTATTAAGCCATGCTAGCTACTGAGGAGTACCGAGTGTGACGCTAATGACACTAGACAAGTGGGATACTAGTCAAGAAGGGTTTTTCCTGGCTCAAAATGAGGCTGAGGTGGTACCATACTGATCAAAATGTGGCGTTAAGAACATGTAAACGTTGGCTTTGCATTAATACACTCCTAATGACCTGGCAACTGAATAATAGTGTTAATATTGTCACCTGTTTTTTTTTTATTTAGTCTTTTATTTGTGTCAAATGTCCTTTTTAATTTTTATCATATTTAGTCAACCTTATCCTAATTTTTTTTTTTTACATTTAGTCATATTGACATTTTAGTCACTGAACACTGTAAAAAATTTTAGCCATAAGAGTATTATTGATAAGCATTTGTCAATCTTCTAGTCTATCCAAAACCAAATATATATATATACACACATTTTATTTTTGTTGTCATTTTAGTGTTATTTTGTCAATCAATGTATATATTTATATATTGATTGATCTAATCATGATGATCTCATGATGAGGACGTTGCGAGCTGCAGACAGCGGGGGTGAGAGACGAGCCTCTGTTAGAGTGCGCATCAGCCGGCGGAACGTTAAATTTCTCCCGTTCTCGACTCCCTCTCAGATTGTGTCTTCTGCAACTGGTTGAAGCAGCTCTGGCCGCACAGAGAATGACAGTTTTGCAGTTTGTGTTTATTTACATGGCACGCTCCCAAATTATGTTAACTTTAAGTATGAAATAAAGATATATCGGCAAGCTGTGATCTGTGTTTCTATCAGACACTCGAGCTGCAGCGCTCCTCTCGTCTCGCGTGTCACCATTATAGATTTATATGATTTCAAGTTACGTTAAATGACATCAAGTGACTATTCGACAATGGAATTTTGTTTATTATTATTGCAGAGATTTGCAATTACAAATGACAATCCACCGAGTGCAATGCTTGTTAGTGTTTTCCATGGAAACTAGTAATTCTTTATGCAGAAAAAAACCCTGTCAAGACAGGCAGAACCTCACCCTAAATTAGCTGGTTGACAGCAAGCTCCACCAGGCTGGAATGCCTTAGCTCACAGATGGACTGAATAGATCATGTATTGTGCAATAAATAAAGGAAGTAAAGGAAACAGTGATACGTATTGCACCAAATAGCCCAACAGCCACGTCTCCCCTATGTGGTAGAACTGTGGAGGCTCCTCCATGGGAAATTCCTTTGAGGTTGGATCTGTTCTTGCAAACTCGAGGCCAATCTGGCATTCTCGACACAGAGCTGTGGAGAATGCATGTCTGGCCTCTGAACAAGATGGCTGGATGCCTTCAAGTGGTGATTTTTTGCTGATTGATTGTCCTCTAAGGATGAAGACACAAAGCATTGCCCTGTTTGGATGATACCATATTTTATTCAAGAGTGGTTGGCTATAAGCACCACCCTCTAGTCAGCAGAATTCTGCCTCCCTGCTAACATCCCAGTCTGGGACTTAGCGGAAGTGTTAAACATGCTTACAGGTTCCCTGTTTGAGCCACAAGAGGCAGAAATCCTATGCATATTCTCTTTGGGGACTGTGCTGCTACTCACTTTGGCATGAAACATATTGGGACACTTCAAGCCCTTTTGGCCCTTTACTCCTGTGTAGAGTTTGGACCGGGTCTGTCGTAGGCCATTCTTAAGCCCAGAGAAGATTATGCAACCTAAATTCTGGAAACCTCTTTTGGGGCTCAGGTTGTTACCCTTCAAATATTCACTCCTCCCTTTATTCGGACAAGGCTAAGAGACTACTCGTGCTCTCCCCAATGAAGGCATTACACATGTAAATTGACCAAAGGAGTCAATTATATAATATACAATTACAGGGTATATTATCAACTGTTTGTTTGTTTTGAAGGCCATGCAAAAGGTTTGGCCATCTCCAAGCAAAGACTCTCCCACTGGTTCCTGGATGCTTTTGCGTTCACAAATGACTCACAAGGCATACAGTGCCCCAGGCAAAACAGTTAATTTGGTCAGGATTATGGCTTCTTCTTGGGCATAGGCAAAGTGGTTAGGTTGGGCTTCCCTTAACATATTTGTCAGGTTTATATACTGCATGTATGGACACATGGCCTAAGAGAGTCGAATTCAGTCATGCTGTAAACATTCTCTCTGCCGCACCACCGTCTGCAGTCCGCCTTTATCCCTCTCAGAGGCTTGATTAGCCTGATAAAGGACAGGGTCTGTAAAATCACAACCCGGCCCTGCCCTCTGCCCTGTCACACATCAATACTAACCAATTTGCCAGTGCTCCCCTGTCTTACCAGATCTTTACAAAGGAAAAAGTTAAATCACTGGCAAATTGGTTAGTATTGATGTGTGACAGGGCAGAGGACAGGGCCGGGTTGTGATTTTACAGACCCTGTCCTTTATCAGGCTAATCAAGCCTCTGAGAGGGATAAAGGCGGACTGCAGACGGTGGTGCGGCAGAGAGAATGTTTACAGCATGACTGAATTCGACTCTCTTAGGCCATGTGTCCACCAAAGCTTTTTTGCCAGCAGAAAATGCCAGGTGCTCTTCTGAAAATGCCCAGCTGGGAGCGCTCTGGAGGTACAGGGTTTTTTCAGCTAAGATGCTTTGGTTGATATGATACGGAATATCTGTGGAAGTAATGTGTTGCAGGTACCTAATTTCACAGATAGTTTGTGTTATCAGCAAGTACTGAATGTAAAAATGTCGGCACAAGGAAGAGTACTTGCTCTGGCCCTTGCTTTGGATGAAGGGAAGGCTGAAGCATGTAATGTTCCTCCAAGCATTATTTTTCATATTAATATTGTGTTAGTCCGGGAATGTAATTTGGTGCAGACATGAATTTTCAGAGACCAGCAAACTTCTCTATTGTTGTTCAGTCGTTGTACAAGTAGGATGTGATTGTTGGTCGGTGTGGTATTTTTCCTGCCCCTTCTCCACTGTGATTGGACGGCTGGGTAAAATGTGACAGTGTTGAGCGCTGCATATTACCCAAAGTTGAACTATTTTCAACTCTCGGCAGCCAGAAAAAAACACTAAGTGCGCAGCGCTCAGTGTGGAATAGTTGCTCAGCGCCTCGCCATGCTGCTGGCTTTTTAAAATACACAGCATTCCCATTGCAAACGACTGAAAAAATACTCTGGTCTCAGAAAAAAATGCATTGGTGGACACATGGCCTTAGTGTCAGCTTCTGACACACTATGTAACCCTGATTCCCTGAAAGGAGGGAACGTGATTCTGCATAGCTGTGCCACAGCTACTGATTTTTCACTTTTAAGGCACTGAGAGATGTCTTCTCTCTCCTGAAGATGAAAAGCTGTCTCCAGACTTACATGCTCACTATGGGATCAGCGTAGGCAGAATGTAAAGCTTAACTAGCTAATCAAATTGGCATGATTTAATAGGGTTTCAAGTCAACGCTCCAGGGAGGAGCTTCCTTAGCATCAGCTTCTGATGCAGCTTCTCGTTCCCTCTGTT
Source organism: Xyrauchen texanus (assembly GCF_025860055.1). NCBI lineage: Eukaryota > Metazoa > Chordata > Actinopteri > Cypriniformes > Catostomidae > Xyrauchen > Xyrauchen texanus. The sequence continues at coordinate 40,091,541 of NC_068295.1, forward strand.
CAGGGAACCAGGTTTACATACTAACTGTGATGTTTTTCTTGTCCAACAAAACAAAGGTCTGAAGTATAAATAATGTTGAAACAAGAAATGTACCTTTATTTAGTCACATAAAAAAAAACATTTGAGAGTCCAAAAACACACTATTATTAAGAATAAGGGATACGTCAGTTACGTCAGGCTCTCCAGTTAGTGCAATACCTATATCTTGTGTTTGGATTTCAGAAATGTACATCTGACAAAATACATCTGAATTGATTTCTAAACTATTTACACAGACAATGGTTCTGCTCATGTTTTATGAGTGAGTCCCAATAACTAAATTTAAATAGGCAAGTCAGAGTGCAGCCAGTGCAGATTGTGTCTGGTTAAACTGTCTTACAGGTGTTTAGTGAATAAGACACATGTGTTTCTGCTCAAATAGCACATGAAAAAGTAGCACAAGTGTTTTGTGAAATTTCACTTAGGAGTACAGTGTCTATCGTTGTTTGAATAGAAAATGACCATGATGCATTTAATGGTCTTTGTTGTGTTTAGGTATATGGCCATTGTTCACCCACTGAGACCCAGAATGAAGAACCAGACCGCATACTTCCTCATCACTGGTGTGTGGATTGTCCCAGTGCTTATTGCTATACCTTCTGCTTACTTCGCTTCTGCGACCAAAGTTCCTCATGGAGCCAACCGCAGCAAGACCTTCTGCGCCCAGATCTGGACAGTGGACCAACAGCTGTACTACCGTTCTTATTTCCTCTTCATCTTTGCTGTAGAGTTTGTCTGGCCAGTGCTGACCATGGCTATGTGCTACATGTGCATCTCTAAAGAACTCTGGTTCAAGAGCGTTCCAGGTTTCCAGACGGAGCAGATCCGCAAGCGCCTTCGCTGTCGCAGGAAGACAGTCATGGTGCTTATTGGAATTCTTACGGCTTACATCCTCTGCTGGGCGCCGTACTACGGGTACACGATCCTGCGTGATTTTCACCCAATGCTCATCTCACGGGAGAGGAACTCCCTGGTGGCGTTCTACATCATCGAGTGCATTGCCATGAGCAACAGCATGATCAACACGTTTTGCTTTGTCAGTGTGAAGAACAACACTGTGAAGTATTTCAAGAGGATCGTTCTCCTTCGATGGAAGTCCACTTATACCACTAGGAAGACCGTAGATGAGACTGACCTGAATCCCAACCTTACTGAATGTAAAAAGGGAGCCGAACTAAGTGGTTTTCATGTCACTCATATAACAGATGATTGAAGAACACTGATTATACTGGCTATGAAGGGGGCAGATGAAAATCCTTCCTGATGTTATGTTATGTTTAGTGGTTTTAAAAATATGTTTTTCAAAATGTTGTGAAATGTGCCATATTCGTATTTTGTATGTATATGTGTTTATGAGATGATAAGATTTAATTTGTTTTGCAGAAATTTGCAGCGTTTTGTATTTGTTGGTCCACCCATTTTTTCAGTGGCCTTCGTACTAAAAGCATTTTCCCATTCATTGTAATTGTTGATTTTTATGTGCTGATGATTCTGATGTGCACAAAGCTAAAAGGAAAAGGTATGAGTGCAGTTGTGTGTATGTGCAGATGTGAAAAACTGTCATAATGAAATATGTAAGTAATTTAATATTTTTAGTCTCTCACAAAAAATTATGTGTATATACCAGGGGTCGGAAACCTATGGCATGCATGCCAGCATTGGCACGCTGACAGGGGTGGACTGGGACTGAAAAGTGGCCCTGGACATTCTGGCCCAGAGCGGCCCACCAAACCCGGACCGCAACACACCACACCATAACACACCGGCTCACAGATTTAATTTTCCGGCTCAATTTCACATTTTTGTGTTGAAAAAAATAAATTAAATAAAGACATTTATTTACTGCTAGTCATGACAACTGGCCCCACCAGTGCAAAAATTGTCAAAACTTTAAAACATATAAAACTACTGTAAATGTGATGAGTGGATTTGTTTAGAGAAAGTACTAAAAACAAGTACTTTATATATCAGACAAATAACATGTCAGAAAACGTTTTTCCCCTGCATACAGATGTTAGGTTAAAATGTGTATACAAGTACAAGGGAAAGTGTGCATATTAGGTGCTGTGACAAGTCAGCATTTCTTCAAACTTTTTAAAGATCTTAATCAACTTTCAACTTTTTTCTAGAAGTGCAAATACACTATTGTCTTAGTTAATATGAGGTTGTGTGAACAACAAGTATAATAATAATGATACATTATATATGTAAATATAGCTATATAAGATCATAAAATGTTGTTTAAAATAGTTAGATGAAGTGTCACACAGCAGGACACTGATGACAATGCTTAAAATTTCATGTTTAAATGTTTATTTTAAAAAATCAGTGAAAACAAATTTGGCCAGAATATGTACATATATAAATATATGTAAAAATAAATAAATAATCATACCTTTTAGAGTAGATCTTTGGAGATATTTTGCAGATGAATTGCTCATATTTTCACTCTATGTGAGTTTGTTGCATCTTTATATCTGCAGTGTTTTATTTCCTTCCCGAGATTATTCTTGAGAAAAAGTGAAAAGCACTATGCTTCGACAAGTGCTGTTTCTGCTATACTTTAAACAAAGTAAGACTCAAAGACTCAAATCAACAAAGTAATATTTTTCATGACTTATTTATCAGACATGAGCATTATTTAGCAAGCCGTGCTTCAGCTCTCAAAAATGCTTTGTGGTATGAATAAATTATGCAAACGATTATGTACTGCTCATACATTTCAATTTATGTTGCTGTTATTGAATTTTTTGTAACTTGCAGTTATTTGTCATTTAGTGATTAATCAGAGCTCATACATATGTTGTTTTTGGTTGTCACCATTATTGTGATTTGTATGTCAAATAATGAGGTGCACAGGAGGAACTAAGTTGATGTGCATACATGGATATGCGCTCCAATGTGTAAATAATTTCAAAATAAAAGCCATAGAATTGGCTTGTTTTGCAGAGGTTATAAAATGTGCTTTGTTATGAGCTCCGCACAGGAAAGTTGGAGTCCAGGCCAGCCGCCTGTATCACCTGTAGGATGGGCCAGAACTTGCACAGCCGCGGGCCAGCCCAAATTACCCAGCGGCCCACCAGGAAAACGCCTAGTGCTCCCTATGTTCAGTCCGACCCTGCACGCGGAGGGGTAATCACTGCCACGCCAGAAAAAGTGAGAGAGGAGTAGACTATTTTATTTATATTAATTCTGCACCTGCATTCCAATCTACATCTTGATGTAATCCTTCCTCGTGATCACACAGTGTGTTTTCATGAGGTGAATGGGAGGCTAAACAAAACGTTAAAATGTGACGAGACAGTATACCCAACTGACTCGTGCAGCGTGTGCAAGCCATTTGCTCATCACGAGTAAATGCTTCACTTTGCTTCGGTCAGGTTGCGTGGAAGACTACATTCTGTGTTTCATTTGTTTCTTTTTGCATTCAGAACAACACGTGATGTAATAAGGAAAACACCACTAATAATCCTTGAGATTTCCAACCCAGCATACAGGTACACCCACCTTAAACCACTACAACTACATGAAATAATTAAAATAAAGAACATAAACCCACATCATGGGGTTCAAAAATCTTTTCAAGTCAAGTAGATCGGATTGTGATGCGTGAATGACTTGCATGCGCAGCGCGAGCCTCGTTACACTTTAATAGTGTTTTGTCTCCCATTCAGCTCACGAGGAATAAGTTGTCAAGCTGTAGATTGGAATGCAGGTGTGAAAAACATCATATCTCGCTGTTGCTTGCGTGCTAGTGATTACACATAATATTAAAGATTCCACACAATTTTGTGACAAAATTGAACTTACATGAACTGTGTTATCTCATTTTGTACAAAAGGACAGGTTCGCTATGAGAGGAACCCTCTGCTCTCTGCAAGTACACCAAGCCAAGGCGCTGAAAAAACTGCACGAGAATAGTTCCGCACCAGGATTGATGCAGGAGCTGCGCTCGGCGACCAACCTTGCCCTCCGGGCAACGAAGGTCACGGCACATCTCTCGGGCGGACGATGTCCACTTTGTTGGTCCAGGAGCACCATCTGTGGCTTAACCTGGATGAGATGTGCGAGGCCGACAAGACACGCTTCTTGAACGCCCCCATCTCCCAGGCTGGCCTATTCGGCGACACCGTTGGGGACTTTGCCCAGCAGTTCTCGTGGTGAAGAAGCAGACGGAAGCTATTCAGCACATCCTGCCCCGGCGCGGCTCAAAATCCCGCACCCCATCTGCTCGTCACCAAGGGTGTCTCCATGCGGCGGCTGCACCGGCTCCACCTCTGCACGCCCCTGCGGCTCCGCCCCGGCGTCAAGCCCCTCGCAGGAAGCAGACGCCACCTGTCTCAAGGCTGTCCACTAAGAAGGAAACTTTAAAGTGCCCCTGAGATGGGTGACCCAGGGATTAGAGGATCCACTGCCTTGGAGCTGGTAAGCAGACCACTCCATCCCCCGGTGGAGGGCTGGGAGGAGAATCTTTTGTTTCCATTTCATTTTGTTTTGTCGCACACTACAGTAGCTGTGGTACCCAAAAATTCAACTTCCTGACTCTGTCCCGCCGTGAGGCCCCACCCGGCAGTACATCCGGCGAGATTGTTCCCCTGGTTCCCCTCACCTGGAGCTTGGACGCGTGGCTCATGCTTTCCAACCCGTTGCGATGGCTGAACCGGACCGTCCAACTCGGCAAGGCGATTCAGTTCGCCCGGCGCCCTCCCAGATTTACCGTTGTCCACTTCACCACGGTGAAGGGCGAGAATGCCGCCACATTGCATGCGGAAATCGCCACCATTCTGCAGCCTGTCCCTCCAGCCGAGATGAAGAGGGGGTTTTACAGCCCCTACTTCATTGTACCGAAAAAAGTCGGTGGGTAAATCTTGGACTTAAAAGTTCTGAACCGGGCTTTACACAGACACCCGTTCAATATGCTGACACTAAGGCGCATTCTAACGACCGGCATCAAGATTGGTTCATGACGATAGACCTGAAGGATGCGTACTTCCACGTCTCCATTATACCTCGACACAGACCCTTCCTGTGGTTTGCATTCGAGGGTCGGGCATACCAGTGCAAAGTCCTCCCTTTCGGCCTGTCCTTGTCTCCTCGTGTCTTCACAAAGGTCGCAGAGGCTGCCCTTGCCCCGATAAGGGAAGTGGCGTTCGCTTTCTCAATGACTAGCTAATCTTAGCTCACTCTCGAGATGTGTTGTGTGCACACAGGGACCTGGTGCTCGTGCACCTCAGCCAGCTAGAGCTTCGGGTCAACTGGGAAAAGAGCAAGCTCCTCCCAGTTCAGGGCATCTCTTTTCTCAGTTTGGAGTTGGAATCGGTCTTGATGATGGCGCGCCTCACGAATGAGTGCACCCAGTCGGTGCTGACCTGTTTGAAGTCATTCAGACAGAAGACCGTGGTCCAACTGAACTATTTCAGAGGCTCCTGGGGAATATGGCATACTCGCCGGTGGCCACACCGCTTGGATTGATGCATATGAGACCGCATCAGCACTAGCTCCGGACTAGATGGGCATGGCGCTGCTGGACACATCGCGTGATCATTATACTGATCTGTCACTGCCTTTTCAACCCTTGGAATGACCTCTTATTTCTACGGGCAGTGGTTCTCCTAGAACAGATCTCCAGGCGCATCGTGGTTACAACCGATGCCTCCAAGGCGGGCTGGGGCGCTGTATGCAACCGGCACGCAGCTGCCGGCTCCTGGATGGGCCCACTGCTATGTTGGCACATCAACTGCCTTGAGTTGTTCACAATACTGCTCGCCCTGCTGAGATTCCGGCCGTTGATCCAGAACTAAACAATTATACGTTCCCCCCATTGAGCCAGCTTGCACAGACCCTGTGCAAGGTCAGGGAGGACGTCAGCCCCTCCCTGGCAAATTCCCCTGAGGAAGGACCATCTTTCTCAGGGACGGGGCACCATCTGGCATCCGCGACCAGACCTCTGGAACCTCCATGTCTGGCCCCTGGATGGGACGTGGAAGACCTGAGTGGCCTACCACCTGCCATCACTCAGGCTAGGGCCCCCTCTACGAGGCGCCTGTATGCCTTGAAGTGGCGTCTGTTCGCTAAGTGGTGTTCTTCCTAACACAAAGACCCCCAGAGATGCGCAGTCAGCACACTGCTTTCCTTTCTGCAGGAGAGGTTGGAGGGACGGCTGTCCCCTTCCACCTTGAAGGTGGGTAGATAAAGAAAAAAAATAGAGAAGAGAGGCAAGACTAGGACAAGCCTGTCCCTATCCTTTGGGTAGTTGACTTGTCCCAAAAGGGCTGTTCGACACTCATTCTAGCTTCAGTGGAGGTTACATGCCTACGCAGCACTCAGCAGTCTGCCTGTCTCGCACCACCGATCCACATAACCCAGTTCAGCTAGTTGTGGTGTTTTTGTAGGGGACCCCTAGTGTCAATACATCAACACAACGTCGAGTGAGTGACAGATAGGGAATGTCCTGGTTACCTCAAACTTATTATATAATAATAATTGGGTTTTGCACAAAATTTTTACTCAAACTGATATCAAACTTATGCTGATAATATATTTTTATTTTTAAAAAAAAATGTTATCCCCTTTTCTCCCCAATTTGGAATGCCTAAGTCCTCGTTGTGGTGTCATGACTCACCTCAATCCAGGTGGCGGAGGACGAATCTCAGTTGGCTCCACGTCTGAGAATGTCAATCCATGCTTCTTATCACGTGGCTTGTTGAGCGAATTACTGCGGAGACATAGCACGTGTGGAGGCTTCCCGCTGTTTTCCGCAGAATCCACGCACAACTCACCACATGCCCCACCGAGAGCGAGAACCACACATTATAGCGACCACAAGGAGGTTACACCATGTGACTCTACCCTCCCTAGCAGCAGGGCCAATTTGGTTGCATAGGAGTTCTGGCTGGATTTGCTCAGCACGCCCTGGATTCGAACTCGCGACTCCAGGGGTGGTAGTCAGAGAAAATACTCAGTAAAATCACATAGATTTGCATTATTTTTTTTTTCTTGGCACAGCCATTGACCAGGAAAATAAAACATGTCACACCATGTCAAAAAGATTGCCAACCCCTGGTATACGCTAAACATATGTTGTTTGAAAATGTAGGGAGATGAACTTAATTATGTCATTCACAATGGTTCATGGGAGTGGGCGGATGCTACTGAGCTTTTTGCAGCGATGTAAGTTTCTATGATAACAGTGACTTGTTTGATTGATGAAGCATGCTTCAGCCAATATGGATAGTGTAGTTCTTCACTAAATATTAAGTTGAAATCACAGTGACCTCCACAGATGCATATAGTATATTATCATAATTGTAAGAATTTCAGAGCACATGGTTGTCTGTCTTCAAAGGTTAAGGCTTATAAAAAATACAAATAAAAAAACTTTCTCTATGGAGGTTATGAATGGGATTTTTACTTGCAGAACCCTACTGTTATGCTCTATTAAGCAACCTATGAGAAACCACCCTAAATCCAGTGGCAGTCTGTGAGAGGATTTTCTGGTGAGGCAAATATGTAAATAAGTTTTGAAAGATCCAACCATTAAAAGATTAAAATGGGTTTGAATATCGTGGTAATTTTAGCTGGTAATGTTCCCATACACATTTGATATCATCCACCTGATATATTAAAATAGTCTTGAAAACAATCATTGTGTTATAATCTTTCTGATTTCTCACCAACCCAACACTTGTCAATACAGTAAAGGAACGGAACAAATCAGGCAGTACAGACTATAATTAATTTAAATATTTAGACATGAATTGAGGGTTCCATTCAAAGTACAGTAACATCTACTCATAGTAGATCACTGCTTCATTGAATCAAATTTATATACGAGTCAGTAATGTTTTCCTGTTTAAATTTTTATTTCATCGATATTTTGGCAAACTTTGAACATTCTGTGGTCTCATTGACCACAAGCAGGCTTTATGTTGCATTAGCATTATACTGAAAGGTGATTGGCTTGAATGGTAACCTCTGATTGGATATGAATGCAGATAGAGGCCATTTTTATTTTCCCTCCGTTTTGCCTTTTTCTGACACATTTTGGATGGTAGCAGATGATGTTGCATCATTTGAATATCAATTTCAATTGGTCAGTTTTCTGATGACAAGAGATGACAAGCTTCTGGCTTTCATACTGATTGATACAGTGAATAAAACTGGGTTTCTGTGCATGAAAAAATTCATTCATTTATTTATTTCATTGAATGCATCTGTGTTATGTATGTTAGTAGGTACAATTGTTAAAACAACTGTTAATTTTATCACTTGTTATGATCATTTTTAATACTGTAAATTTTTTAGGAGGTTCAGCCTCCCTTGCCTCCTCTGATGAGCTGCCACTGCCTATATCCAATCTATTTCAACAGTATTTGTAGAAATACAATTATGGCCTGATTGAACTACCACTAAATATGTATTATAGATGATTTTAGATCCTGTCTGTTTAGCAAGGTCCTTTTTTAATTGATGTTTTGTTCCCGCAGCACAGCATTAACTTTCCCTTAGTTAATGTAATAAGGACATTTGCTGTCATTTGTGTTGGTTAATATCTGCATGTATTCTAGCCAAATAAAGTTGAAATTGTGAACCAAATAATTTAATGTAGAGTCGTACTTTGTATTTATAATTCAGGCTGTATCGCTCAGTTTAGAGGTCTATATGTGTTATGTGCACACCCAGAAAGCAAGTCTATTTCAATTTCACCTAACCTATAAGATCACAGAAGTTGTGTTTCTACTTGCTCTGCAATATTGAGGGCCTATTCATTTGAAATCCAAGGACAGTTAATACATAAATGACAGATTCTGTTGATATCACACACACACACACACAACTTATTGGTTTTTAGAAATTGTACATGAAGTAGCAAAAATAGTGTCATGGATTTACGGATGTGGCCTTTAAAACCATGAAAAAGAGAAACGGATCCTGCAGTGTCATGCGGTATCACATGATGTCAGGTGGAACAGGAGATACATGATCAGTAGGGGGCAGTCGTGTCTAATTCTATGAACTGATTACTAATGGTTTACTCAACCTGGTAGGTTGCGCACATCTGTTTTTCATATACAGACTAGAACCCTCTGTCCTCCCCTCAACCCTCACATCTAGACAAAGCCTGCTTTCTCAGTGCCCCATCTCCCAGTTCGGTCTATTCGCCAACACCATTGAAGACTTTGCCCAGCAGTTTCAGCTGTGAAATAATGGAGGCAATTCAACTCATCAAGCCTCGGCGCCGTACTACACCTAGCTAAGCCCCGTCTGCTCACCGAGGGCATCCCCCTGCGGCAACAAGAAACCTGCAGGTAGCTCCGCCTCAACCAGGGCCCAGCTCTCAGCCCCCAGTGTATAGCTCCCTGCAGGAAGCGGTTCCTACCACACCCTTCAGAGATCAGGTAGTGAACCTGCAAGCGTTGCCCCGGGAAGAGGCAGACCCAGCCCTTTCGTTGCACCAGCAGGGTGGGCAACACCTAACACTTTTTCGAGATTTTACAATCTCCGAGTTGAGTCAGTATCGTCCTGTGTTTTCTCAGGTCCGAGCCCGTAGAACTCGGTAACACGCTGACGATCTGGCCGGATGAATCGCTTGCTCCTGGCACCCTTTCCCTCAGCCGAGGTAAAATAGTGCGCATCTGTTCCCAGGAGATCCCATCTTCGGGTCCCTGGTTGACTCCTCCCTAGCCCTTTTTGGGTCTGCAGTTCAGCGGAGGAACTCGCCGACCCAAGCCACTACGGGTACCCAATCTACCCTGTACTGGAATAGGTGCTCCACAGGTAAGGCCTCCTGTTCGGACTCCCCCTGTGTGTAATTCCACGGTACTGTCCCCTCACGAGCGGACCCCTGTGTCTCCCTTAGGCAGTTACAGCTGCCTCGGTCTGTAAGCTTCCCCCCTCTACGAGGCTGGATCTACCACCGCACCAACTTTCCCACATAGGCCCTAAACAGGCCATGTGATGTATTTGTCACTCTTTGCCTCCCCTGCAGGGTAGGTGTGTCCTCCGCAGGGTCTTCTCCCCCTGAAAGAAGGGCTAAGACCCCCTTCCCTTAATGCATGTAAGGGCCCTAGTTGCTCTATGCAAGAAACATTGAGAGAAAAGGTCAGGTTGGCGGCCATCACCTTGTTCCCCCTTCCAGGGTAACCAGAAGGACTCTGATGGCTTGAATGGGGCATTGGGGAAGGGTACGTGCAGTCTGATACAGCTGGTCGCCTTTGCACGTAAGAATACCTGCCCGCTCCTGTATCAGCAGTTCACGTACACGGCTCAGCACATGGCACGTTTAAAAGTGGACCCCTAGTGTCGCTTCTCTGACACAACATGGAGAGAGCGACAGAAGGGGAATGTCTAGGTTACGTATGTAACCTCCGTTCCCCGATGGAGGGAACGAGACGTTGTGTCTTCCCCCGCCACGTCGCTGAGCCGAGCCACTGTTATGGCCGGACCATTTCCGGCTCCTCAGAAAAATCCTGAATGAACTCCCGTATTTGCCCCGCTTAAATACCCGTATGTTCGGGGGCGGGATATGAAAATACTGGCTGCCAACTTCTCATTGGCCTTTTTTCATAGATCAGAGGTGTATATCGGCACTCAAGAGAGACTCCTAGTGTCGCTTCTCTGACACAACATCTCGTTCCCTCCATCGGGGAACGGAGGTTACATATGTAACCTAGACGTTTAGTTCTTATGTCTGTTTTGGTTTCACTTTGGATTTATAAAGAAAGCTGAACTTGGGTTCATCATCTTTATCTAATTTGAACATACGTCCTCTTTTTCCCGGACATATCCTCTTTTTCGGAACTTAAAAAGGCCGGGATTTCTAAATTTGTGAAAATGTCCGTCTGGTCTAATACTTCATTGTGTGCGTGCGCATGTTTGCATTGCTTTAACCCCTCTTTGAAGTCCCGTCTTCTTGCACACCAATTGGTCGATCATAACTATTGGCCAAATTCCTGCCTGTCAATCTCTCTGCGAACACGAGAAGCGCTGTTGTGTTTGGCATCAAACTGTTGCTTGACAGTAACAGCAAATGACAGCTGAGTGGAAACAATGCCCAAACGAAAGTGCAAATTTACAGAAGATTTGCACAAATAATCCCCATGCTTTCGTCCAGGTCGAGATCCATGGGAAGCAGAATGTGTCACATGTAAAGCTGGCACTTCTGTGTCAGTTTCTAATAAACGTGCAAGTTATTTAGAAGCACACATTAGCTCTGCGATGCATAAAGGGGCAGCAAAATGTGAAAGTTCATCAGGTAAATTAATGGACTGCTTTTTGCGACCAAGTAAAATTGTTTTCACATTGCTTCATTTTTCATGGCCATTCAAAATTATAGTAGTAGTAAATGAAGGTATACTCATGGCATCAAATATTTTATTTTAGTACAAGGACATTCAATAGAATGTTGGAAATGTTTATTTATATATATTTATGCTATGCTAATAGAGTGTCTTTTTCACTGCATTAGAGTTTACAATCATAGTAACACTGTTTTGAACCCTATTATTCCACCACACAAAACAACGTCACAAAAAACGTCTCATCATTACAGAATAATCAACCCCTACCATTAACCTAGTGTCGTGGAATAATTTATATAAAGGTTAAGACTGATCAAATTCACAGGGACAAAGGTCTTTACGAGAGTTTATTTCTCATGAGAAAGGTCATTCACACACAGATTACAGAACATCTGCAGCAGAAGGACCCGAGCTTTCTCTCAATCAAACATTTTATAAGCACACATACACCCCCTCAAGCATTTAGCTAGGTGCTGTCAACAAGATGCTGCCTGGGGGTAGACAAAATAGAGATAGAAACACACAAATTAGCACAGCTGACATAAAATAAATATTTGGTTATGGGGTCTCGTACTTTTCCACACTCTGTGATGAAGTTCACATGGCGCCAAAAGTTTAAAGACAAAATATAAACATAAACAACTGAATAGACACAAAATATGATTGGCATTGACTCGATTTGCTATCACACTCCTCCCTTTTGATAGAAGAAATGCTTATGCTGTTTTTGTGAGACATAGACATCGAGACAAGTCATGAGCAAGCATAGATTACAAAAATGTCCATCAATACATTCCCTCTCCTACATGCATTATCTCTTAACATTGATAATTGGTGCATTTAACCGTCTTTACACTTCATAATCATCTTCACTTGATTCAGTTTCAGTCTCCTCCTCAGGGACCCATGAAGGTCTTAGATTTAAATCTGGATAATCTTCATTTTGCGCATTCATATTAAGCAAGGTGTAAGTACCTAAAGAATTGGTTATCATTCTGGTTATTATTCATCATACACATTACACAACAGATCAACAATGCTATTATCAGTAATATTATCCCCACTGGAAGTAATGCATTTAAAAACATCTTTACCCAACCATTTAACCATTCCAAAAGTCCTCTTGTTTCATCTACAGTTTCTCTTGCAGTCAGATCTGCTGTTATTTTTGTCACTCCTCCACTTGCTCGTCTAGACAGGTTGGTTGTCAGATTCGCTTTGGTTGTTTGCTCTGCTCTGTGTGATTCTGTTTCTGACATGATTACTACTACCGCTATTAATGTTAACACACATGTTGTTTCCCTTAACCCACAGAGACGTGGGAGTCTCATAGGGTCTCATGGTCACGGCCTATCCATCTTCTCACACCTAGGAGTGAGCAAAGGGTGGATGGAGCTAATTTGAGGGTAAAATTAAGATGTCTTAACCTCAGGGTTTACCCTATTGCTTCCGGTTCCTGCCTTTGGCACTCTGCTCACTCAGTGTGCTAGTTAGGGGGGTTATCTGTGGTGAAATGTCTGAAATACCTGAAACTTTCAGACCATGTTGTTGGAATTCTCCATGCTCTCATTACTTACATCTTGAGTATCTGGCACCTTTCTACAATGTCTAGCATGTAGCCATGTTGCTCTCTCTGCCACCTTGACTGCTGTGTGTGTCACCAGTAGGATCTGGAACAGTCCGTTCCACATCTTTGAATTCCAATACTTCCTCCTCAGGTCCTTGAGCACCACAAAATCTCCTAGCTTGAGGTTGTGTAGTGATACCACAGCCTGCTCAGGAAACAGACCAGTGGAGATATTTTGCCAATATTTTAGCATTTCATTTTCACATAGCACTGTTGAAGGTATGGATCTGGATGCTGGTCCAATTCCCATGAGTGCTGGTCTGCCAAACAGAATCTCAGATGGGCTTAGGTTATTTCTGGTTCTTTGTCTCATTCTCATGTACATTAATACAATTACCAATGCTTTTACCCATGACAACCCTTGTTCCCTTTATAAAAAGCTTCACTTTGATGCTGCGCTTTTGCTAAGCGCTACGGGGAAGAGCACGCGGCTCTCGCGTTGGGGCAGGGCGGGTGCGCGCATTGTGACCTTCTTTCGGTCGGGATGCTTCGTGCTCGCCTCGCTTACTTCCGAGAGCCAGCACCCGCACTTCATTCGTGGGGCTCTCGTATGGATCTGGCTGAGGAGCGAGAGACGGGTGCGTCCCTTTCGCTCGCTCTCTCCCCAGATCCGGCTGGTCGTTCTCGTGTTCTTGAAGTTCAGGAGGGGGACCTCGATTCCCTTGGGTCTATAGATTTCGAGTTACCCACATCAGAGCACTCAAAACTTGATGCAAAATCCTCTGAGGAGTTACTCGATGTGGTTACTCGTGCTGTGAAACCCCCAAACGCTCCAAATTAGAGGAGAGATTTCTGTCTGATGGCCAAGGGAAGGGAACACCTCATCAGTCCCTTCCCTTCTTTGATGACCTCCACGATGAGCTTACTCATTCGTGGAGGAACCCTTATACCTCGCACGTTCACGTGCCCTCGACGTCGTTATATTCGACTATCGTGGGTGCTGAGGTGCGAGGGTATTCAAGGATGCCGCCGGTCGAAGAGACACTTGCGGGTTATCTCTCGCCGGATTCGGCATCGTCCTTGAAAAAACCTGCTCTCCCCTCTAAGCCATGAAGGACTACCTCCATGCTAGTGGGGAGGGCTTATCAAGCGGCAGGTCAGGCTGGTGCTGCGCTGCACACCATGGCTGTGTTACAGGCGTACCAGGCTGACCTGCTAAAGGATCTGAGTGCGGGTAAAACTCTCGACGAAAAGGCCTTTTCAGAGGTTCGTCGAGCTATGGATTTGTCTCTCCGCGTGACCAAGCAGTCAGCCCGTGCCATTGGCTGGTCTATGTCCGCTTTAGTCAGTACGGAGAGGCATTTATGGCTTAACCTGTCAGGCATCCGAGACAAGGACAGAGTTTTCTTAATCGATGCCCCGGTTTCACCTTCTGGTCTCTTCGGAGACGCCATGAATACGGATATCTCCAGATTCCAGGAGGCGAAAAGCCATGAGGAAGCCTTTGGGCAGTTTCTTCCTCGCCAGACTCAGGGGCGGGGCCGTCGGCCACCCAGTCTCGCCCGCTTCTGCTAGGAGAGAGGCTCAAAAACAGAGCGTGGCGAGTCGTGCTCCCCTCGTAGGGACTGGGGACAGGCTCGTCAGCCCTCAGTAGTCAGCTCAAGAAAGACCTCAGGGCTGTGATTTCTAAAAGAAAGAAGCCCTGACGTTCTTGTACCCAACTTTGTGAGGGTAGTTCCCTCGGGATGGGGCGATGTATCATCCACTCGCCCTCCCAATACCCTCACGAAACCTCTTCACTCCCGCGCCTTTGGTGTTTCGGGTGATAGAGGCTTCCAACAAAGAGTTGGGTGTACCGTTGCTTCCTGCCTTAGTCCAGGACACGGAACACTCAACACCCCCTCAACAGGAAGTGTTGAAATTAGTACCCATCTCAGAGAACCTGGCAGCATGGAAACTTCTGCCAGGTATTTCTATGTGGGTTCTGAAGACAGTAGAAAGAGGCTACAGAATTCAATTCGCCGCTGCCCTCCAGCGTTTCAACGGCGTGGTTCCCACTACCGTGAAGACCGAGCAGGCATGTCTACTGTGGAGAGAACTACAAAATTTCTTGGCAAAAGGGGCCATAGAACATGTTCCCCTTCCAGAGAAAGAGTCAGGCTATTACAGCAGATACTTCCTGGTTCCCAAGAAGGGTGGGGGTTAGCGTCCGATTCTAGATCTTCGAGGCTTGAACCGCTCGGTCAGGGTGTTCAAGTTCAAGATACTAACTGTCAAGTCGGTCGTGTCTCAGATCCAACATCACGATTGGCTGGTCACGATCGATCTCATGGACGATATTTCGATATTGGAATTCTGCCACAGCACAGGAAGTTCCTGAGGTTCGCTGGGGCTGAAGCCTTCCAGTATCGGGTTCTTCCATCTCGGCCTAGCCCTATCACCCTCAAGACATTCACTGAAATGCATGGATGCAGCACTGGCTCCTTTGCGACTCCAGGGCATCCGCGATTCTGAATTATTTAGACGACTGGCTGATACTAGCACAATCTCAAGAACTGGCAGTTCAGCACAGGGATATCGCCTTGGCTCATCTAGGTTCTCTGGGTCTGAGACTCAACGTCCAGAAGAGCCGTTCTTTCTCCAACCCAGGAAATTACCTATCTAGGGATTATATGGAACTCGATCACGATGCGGGCACAGTTGTCTCCCGCTCGTGTCAGCTCCATCCAGAACTCCCTGAGCAATCTCAGGCTAGGTCAAAGTTGCTCTGTTCATCAGTATCAACGAATACTAGGTCTCATGGCATCTAGCGCCCACGGTGATTCCTTTGGGCCTTCTCCATATGAGACCGTTTCAGCTGTGGCTAAAAGCCAGGGATTTCATCCAAGGGCCAGTCCCCTAAGGCAACTAAGGGTTACGCCAGCGCCGCTCCCTTTCTATGTGGCTCAGACCCCGGTTCCTTACCTTGGGTCCCACTCTCGGTGCGCCATGTCGTCGCAGGATGCTAACGACAGACGCCTCCCTGACGGGTTGGGGTGCGATCTTAAGTGGTCGCCCAGCCCAAGGGGAATGGGAGGGTCATCAGCTCGATTGGCACATCAACTGCCTCGAGCTGATGGCGGTATTTCTGGCCCTGAAATACTTCCTCCGACATCTGAGAGGCTGCCATGTCCTTGTGCGGTGGACAACACAGCAGCAGTCTCCTACATAAACCGTCAAGGAGGTCTACGCTCTCGCCACCTGAATTTGCTGGCACGTCGGATTCTCCTTTGGGCCCAGGGCAAGCTCCTGTCACTCAGGGCAATTTACATCCCTGGACGCCTAAATGTGGGAGCAGATTTGCTGTCCAGACAAAACATACCAAGGGGTGAGTGGAAACTCCACCCCGAGGTAGTACAACAAATTTGGGAGAAATTTTACAGAGCAGAAGTGGACCTCTTCGCCTCTCAAGAGACTGCGCAATGTCCCCTCTACTTCTCTCTGAGTCACCCAGCCCCCCTGGGTCTGGACGCGATGGTGCATACATGGCCCATAATGTGTATGTATGCTTTTCCCCCGGTTTCTTTGCACCCGGGAATCTTAGCCAGAGTTCGCCAACAAGGGTCTTGCCTCTTACTGATAGCGCCTCACTGGCCGAACAGGATTTGGTTCTCAGAAATTATATCTCTCCTCGACGGCTCGCCTTGGGCGATTCCGGACAGGAGGGACCTTCTGTCTCAGGCACGGGGACGATATTTCATCCCGGCCCGAATTGTGGAAACTTCATGTTTGGCCCCTGAAGGGTACCAACTGAGAAACACAAGGCTGTCGCCTGAAGTTATCAAGACCATTCTTAGTGCTAGGGCTCCCTACACCAGAAGAATCTACACCAATAAATGGGGTGTCTTCGAAAAGTGGTGCAGTTTACATGGTGCAGATCCAGTTAACTGCCAAATTGTTTCAGTTCTGGACTTTCTGCAGGAAAAACTGTCAGCAGGCATATGCCCCGCTACTCTCAGGGTTTATGTGGCCGCCATTTCGGCTTGCCACGCCTTGATGGACGGGGCGCCTTTGGGGAGGTACCCTCTACTCGCTCGCTTCATTCGTGGAGCCAGGCGACTGAGGCCTCCTGTTAGGACCAGAACTCCCTCATGGGACTTAGCAATAGTCCTGGAGGGTCTGGCCGAAACCCCCTTTGAACCTCTTGAGTCAGCGTCTGATAGACTTCTGTCTCTCATGCTGGTTTTTCTTGTGGCGATTACCTCTCTTAAGAAAATCGGGGATCTACAGGCTCTGTCTGTTTTGCCGGCCTGTTTAGAGTTTGCCCCAGGTATGGCCAAAGCTATCCTGCATCCTCATCCTGACTACCTTCCTAAGGTGCCTTTTTCGACACCACACCCTGTCACTCTGGAAGCCTTCTGCTCCCAGCCGTTTTTAACACCGGAGCAGGAAAGTCTTCACGGACTCTGCCCAGTCCGTGCCCTTCAAACTTATGTCCACCGCACTAGCCAGTGGTGTAAGTCTGGGCAATTGTTTGTCTGCATTGGGGGCCGCAACAGGGGGGCAGCCGCTACCAAGCAGACTATGTCACATTGGGTGAGGGATGCTATTGCCCTGGCCTATGAGGTGCACGGTCAAGCTTCGCCAGTAGGTGTCAGGGCTCACTCCACCAGAGGGGTCGCCGCCTCTAAAGCCTTGGCTAGAGGGGTCCCTCTGCAGCAGGTTTGTGATGCGGCAGGCTGGTCCTCTCCGCACACATTCATCAGATTTTATAGTTTGGATGTTCATGCTACTCCGGGCTCTTACGTCCTTGAGTCAACATCCTAAGCTCATGCCTGAACGGGTTTGTGACGCGGCAGGCTGGTCCTCTCCGTGCACATTCTTCAGTTTTTTATGGCAGGCTCGTGCCTGAAGAAGTTCGTGATGCGGCAGTCTGGTCCTTTCCGCACACGTTCATCAATCTTCATGGGTTAGATGTTTCTGCTACTCTGGATTCTTACGTCCTTGAGTCGACATCTCAAGCTCACGTCTGAACAAGTTTGTGATGTGGCAGCCTGGTCCTCTCTGCACACATTCATCAGATTTTATCGTTTGGATGTTCATGCTACTCCGGGCTCTTATGTCCTTGAGTCGACATCACAAACTCATGCCTGAACAAGTTTGTGACGTGGCAGGCTGGTCCCCTCCACGCACATTCTTCAGTTTTTTATGACAGGCTCATGCCTGAACACGTTCGTGATGCGGCAGGCTGATCCTTTCCGCACACGTTTATCGAACTCTACGGGCTAGATGTTTTTGCTACTCCGGGCTCTTATGCCCTTGAGTCGACATCTCAGCTCATGCCTGATCAAGTTTGTGATGCGGCAGGCTGGTCCTCTCCGTTCACATTCATCAGTTTTTATGACAAATTTTGTGTTGCGATAGGGTTCTCTTCGCACAGATTCATCGAACTTTATGGGTTAGATGCTTTGCTACTCCGGGCTCTTATGCCCTTGAGTCGACATCTCAGCTCATGCCGGAACAAGTTTGTGATGCGGCAGGCTGGTCCTCTCTGCACACATTCATCAAAATTGAATGGTTTAGATGTTTATGCTACTCCGGGCTCTTATGCCCTTGAGTCGACATCAAGCTCATGTCTGAGACCTCTCGTGCTTTGTGAGCACACTTCACAACCGTAGGGGTCCGGACAGCCCCAGTGCGGCGGCGTGGGTATTGCGTTCCCCGTATCGCTTAGCAAAAGCGCAGCATCAAAGTGAAGCTTTTTGTAAAGGGAACGTCTCGGGTTACATGTTACGCACTGGGATTACGCACTGGGATGTCCCAGGACTGCTCTTCAGAAAAAGGTATCTGTAAACACACTGGTGATGCCTCTATTTTATAGCCTGGCCACAGGTGCATCTAATGATCTTCACCAGCCGAGGCTATAAATTCAGGTCAATGTTCATTGACGTGTTTCACACAAATTCACAGCTGCTCATAATGCAAGATTGATCCCCGTAGCGCTTAGCAAAAGCGCAGCATCTCGTTCCGCTTTTTTCAGGGAACAAGGGTTACACATGTAACCCGAGACGTTTCCTCACAACATTTGGATAGTTTATTTTTTAAAGTGCCATTTTCTCTTTCCATAGTGCATCCACTGGCTGGGTGATATGCACAATGTTGTCTCATGTATTCACAGTAGCCTTGACACAGGCATGTGCAAGAGTAAGACTGACCTTTAAAATGGAAAGCAAACCAAAACTGTCTGTCTGGATGGACGGGCACACTGAAAAAGACATTTGAAAGGTCAGCAACCGAAAACCACTCAGCATCACCTGGTACTTCTGACAATATAGTGTATGGATTAGTCACGTTGGGTGTGCGTGGTTGTACTGCCGCATTTACAACTTGTCCATCTTGTACAAACCGCCACTCAGTTGGTTCATTCTTTTCTCGTATTTTCCTCACCGGAAATATAGGTGTTCGCACAGGAGAGTTTTCACATGGTATAATGATTCCTTCTTGTTTTAGTGGATATTGGGGTTTACATAGCCTATAGTCTGATTTAGGTGTTATAGTTACTGGTTCAGCCCCTTTGATTAAACCCACGTCTTATTTATGCTTTGCCCATACAGTTTCATACAGCCTCTTTTAGTGATACAATTTTGGTAATTGCGTCTTTTGCAATGCAGAGCACACAAACTGTCTGATTTGTTTCAACTGCAGTATTTTCAAATTTTGTTTGATAGGCAGAAAGGTTAGGGTTTAATTGAACTCTTTTCTCCTTAGTGTTCAGCCAATCGGTACTTTGCATGCATGCTTTTACAAATGGGCCCAAATCTTCCCAATTGTCATTTTTATATTTTGATAATGACACATGGGGAAGTGAGTTAGATATACTAAACGCTTCCAGCTGCTCTTTACTCAGTTTTACAGAGTTAGCACTGTTCCTGTCTGACCATAACATCCGTATTGTAGCTAGATTTGCTATATTTTCTGAGAGCCGCCTTTGTTCATATAGGTGGTCCGGTCCACATGAAACATATGAGATACAATGTAGATCATTGGCTGATATTAATTCAGAATCAGGCATTACTCTGTTTTTTGCAGATGTCATGAATTTTTCACTCATTGCATTGCTAGTAAGTTTCCACTGGTATGCAGATAACAAGTCAGTTTCTGAGCTCAACATACTTGTGTGGTCCCCTGAATAATGGAAATCCCTTGCTGGGTGGACAACAATGAAATTCCCAGTTTACACACAAATCTCGACCCAACAGGTTAATTGGACTTACTCTGGAAACCAAAAAGCAATGTTTCACTTCTATACCCACATTTTAGTGGTATAGAAGATTTTTCCTTTACCATCTGACCGGATGCACCTACAGACCAAACATAGTTCCCACTTAATTTTGGTGCTAATATACTTGGTCTGATTACACTGTTTGTAGCCCCTGAATCAACCAAAAAAATTATTTCTGTCCCACACACTCAAAGTTATCTCTGGTAACTTTTTATAAACCTCAATAGTTAGATGAACATAAGTCCCTACATTTACTTCATTTTCCAATTGTCTTATTCGTGTATTAATGCATGCAAGCAGATCTTCATTGCTGTATGCGTGTACATTACTAAGCTTTTCTGAGTGTGTGTGTGTGTGTGTTCTCACCTCCCTCCTTTCCACTGGGGTCGACCACTCCCTCTTCCCCTGACACCGCCCCTCATTCTGCTTTGGTTTCTTGTGTGAATGGAGTATTTTCTGGGCATTCATTTATCCTATGTCCTTTCTTGCCACAGTTAAAGCATGTTTCTGGATCCATCTTCCTCTACCTCTTCGTCGTCCCCTATTTTGACCACGTCCATTATTCTGTCCTCACCCACGTTGTTTTCTGTTGATTTGTTGCCATGTGTTGCATGCAGCGCTGTTATACAGTGTCAGTGCAGCCATGTGAAGCTCTTTCCCAGTTATCTTACTCTTCTGAGTCATGCTTCCTCCCATCCAAAGCAGCTGAGCTTCACAGCGGAGCTGAGTTCTGGTTTCAGTCCATTAATAAAGCTGTTGCACATGTGTGATTTCCACAGCCCCACTTCTGGCCCCGTATCTTGGGGAGTCTCTATGCCGCTGTGGGTGGTGAATACCTTGTGTAGTCATTTGAAATATTCTTGCAGTGTTTCATTGTCCCTTTGTTTGCATGCTGAAATGTTCGCTGTATCCACTCTCTGTGGGATAGCCTATTTAATGCTTTTGCATAATGTCACCATGTGTATGGTGTGTTGTCGTCATGTCCCCAATTAATGCTTCACCTTTGAATCGAGGTCGTTGGGAAACTTCCAGAAATTTTCATCCATTTCCCTGGTCCCAACTTCAGTACCAGTAGGCTCCTTAACTCTGGCATTGTGGGGCTAAACTCCTGACAGAATATGCTTAGTTCATCTACAAATTTCACACCCGAGTTCTTTGGGCATGGTAAATGCACCATCGTCTCTTTCAGGTCCTTCGTCCCGCAACTTGGACCATTGGAAAGTGGTGAACATAATCCGCTCTGTCATCTTCAGATAAGCTTTCAAGTGGATTTCCATAGTCCTCGTTATCATCGTCAGTCTCTAAAGAGAACTCTTAGCAGTATCTGCAGTTCCTTTACTTGTGTCTTTCCTTGAAAAACACATTTCTTTCCATACTTTCTTTTTGTCGTCTTTCAGCTTCTTCTACCCACATTTTTATAGTTTTCTCATGCTTTTTATATGTTTCCTTTAATTTTCCCTTTAAAGGTTTCTTTCGCTCCAACCTTTATTTTTCCATAATTATTCTCTCCTCTGTTTTATTCAACTTTTCTTCACTCTTATGTTCCTGCAATTGGGAACTCAAATTCCCTTACCCATATTGGTACCATTTTCATTATTTGGTCGCCCTATTTCTTTTTCATATAAATATATTGGGCTTTCTATTTCCTCTATTTCCATTTTTGTCTCTTCATATTTGCTATTTCCAGACCCCATGTTGAAGCAGACTTTCATGCACAAAAGTTTGTCACCCTTTGTGTGCCTGCATTTACTTGCACAGGACTTCCCTGCATATATTTATTTATATAGGACTTGTGACAGCACTTACTTGTGTTGTCCCCTCTGTACTAATTTGTACAGACTTTCTTACTACCTTGTAAGTGTAATACCTGAGATGTCTCACGAGACATCAGTGTCAACTTCTTTTGGCAGTTCTAGAAATATCAAACATTCATTAAAATGAAATCAGTCTCACCATTTTCTTATTTTTGTGTTCTTTTCCTTTTCCTTGAGATACCGGTGGTGAGATCTGGGCCCCCCAATTTTCATCCCTCTCGTCCCTCTAATTTGACGGGGTAGAGGCTAACCTGTATTTTCTGGTTAGGATGGCCAATCACCAACACTGTGAGGTCCAGATGAATCACAATATACCATCCTCATCACCAAAATTGTCGTAGAATAATTTATATAAAGTTTAATTCACAGGGACAAAGGTCTTTAAGAGAGTTTAATTCTCATGAGATGGGTCGTTCACATACAGATTACAGAACATCTGCAACAGAAGGACCCTGAGCTTTCTCTGAATCTAACATTTTATAAGCACATATACTCCCCCTCAAGCAGTTAGCTAGGTGCTGTCAACAAGATGCTGCCTGGGGGTAGACAAAATAGAAAAGGTCACAGGGCGCCAAAAGTAAAAAATTTAATAGACACAAAATATGTTTGGCATTGATTCGATTTGCTATTACATTCAGTATTGAAACTTTTCAATCTCTGTCAATGTGAAAGGTCCATTGAGGACTGTATAACAGAATTCTGTGTCCTGTCTAATGAGGTACTATAATGATGTCACTCTGAATGACCCTCAATGCAATTAACTAAATGAAACATTGAAGTCATTTTTGACAGGAGGCATGGTTAAATGTAGCCTGATTCAGTTCATTGACTGTGCTTTCACTGTTACCTTAAGTTTGCTCACTGGGGGTCTAAAATAATTGTTTTCTATTATTTATTTTAAGGTGCAATTTACAATCATGTTTTTTTAAACCAAACTATTATGACTCAGTCTACTATATAACAGCTTTTTCTGTTAAAGCATAATTTTCTGTAAAACTGCTTTGAAAACCGTTGTGAAAACCGCTGTACAAATAAAAATAACTTGACTTGATGTGCGAGCTTGTTGTTTCTAGTGTATTCTTCCCTGTAACCCTCAACACCAGCGCTAAAAACTGGAAAAATAGGAGATGGAAGAGGATGCCAGCTCCAGTGCCTGGAGGCCCTGCGCTGGTGACCCTGGGGATTCCTGCAACAGAGGCCCCTCTTATCTGGTCCTGCCCCCATGCCCGTCTCGTCTGGCGGTGCCACCCTGTCTGTCTTGTCTGACCTTAATGTCTTGTCTCTCTGATCCTGTGTGTCAAATCTGTCCAAATCTGTCTCTGTTTCCTCAGTCCCAGTGTTATCCCCAGTTGTTTTTCCTTTTCCAGTCCAGTTTGTGGTTTCGGTTTCTGTCTCAGTTCCTTTCCCTGCGTATGTGCTTTTCTTTGACCCCATGTTCCTATCTCAGATCTTGTGCCCACTGTGGAACCTCCAGAGCCCACTTCTGAACCAAGGCCGGACCCCATCCTGAGCAAGATCCTGTGATGGGTTATATTAAGCCACCAGAAAAAGCATATGTTTTTAAAGGCCACATCTGTATCAATGCCCTGTCAAGGGGGACTAGCTTGTAATAAAATGTCCCAAAGTGGGAATTAAAGTGTTAATGGTGGAAAAGTGTCCAAAAAAGATAACTCTGGCTTCCTCGCTGTAAAATAGGGCTCAGTGCAGGTTGGGGTGTGTCCACAGGGGTTAGTCCATGTTTAAGGGGCGAGGTCCGGTGGTCGTTCGCACTCTCCCATGAGGGAGGCTGCTGCTTCTTTTCAGTGGCTCATCATCTGTTGCCAAATTAGAGTAATACAATTGTGCACCTCCTCTCCCCTGCCAATGCCCGTTGTGACCCTGGCTGAACGACAGCCTTCAGAGGCGCTGATGTTGATGAGTGGGAGGGGTGGGTTGTTCCCCCACACAAGGAGGGAACGAATACTTACGTTTTGCTGTCCATTTGTGAGACTGGACATCCACACCCAGCGGAGCCTTCATATGTAAAACCAGAGGCAATAATGCGTAACTCTAAGGAAGCAAACAGGTCCACCTCAGCTTCCTTGAATACCTCACAATTCCTCTTAACAGTTTGAGGATGAAGTATTCAGTCCCCTGGATCTGACTCCCTAACGCAAGGGCATGTCATATCATTGCCAGCAGCAAGTAATTGCCAGCATCTTATTACCCTTCGGCTCTCGCCTGCTTACCCATTGAAGCTAAGCAGGGTTGAGCATGGTCAGTACCTGGATGGGAAACCAGTGAGGCCAGCAGGGGTGCTCACCCCTGTCTCTGTGGGCCCTAATATCTTTAAGAACATGACATAAAACAGGAACTAAACTAGAAAATAAAAGGCATGACAAAACTTGAACAAAAACACATAAACGTGACAATATGGCAGATGAAGCAAGATTTTTATACATAATTGACTGCAAAATATATATACACATAGATCAGCCACAACATTTAAACCACCTGCCTAAAATTGTATAGGTCCCCCTCGTGCAAGCAAAACAGTGCCTACCTGCTAGGGATGGGTGGATCGTTACTAAAGTATCGATGCTTCCGATACTGATGTGGTATCAAGAATTTTGATCCTCACATAAAAATATATATACTGAAGTTTTTTCTAACAAGTGACATTATTATTTAGATAACAAGAACAGTGTTTTCCTGAGGTAATGACAGAAAACACACCTAGACGTGACGTATTATAATGGGCTTGTTTGACAAATTTTACAGGTTTATTTCAATTCAAATTGTTAAACATTGATAATTATCTGTAATCCTCATTAATAAATGATACCCTTATGAAAACTTATCATGGATTTACTGTAGTAATATTGTATGAGTAACCACAACTGTAGTAACCATGTGTTTTTATTTGTTATTTTTGGCAGTAACAAAGGTTTTGATACAATAGACCATGGTTTTTACTACAGCATTACTGTTGTATCCATGGTTACTTAATTTAATTAATAGCAACCATATACTAATATCTATGGTTAATTTTGATGTTTTATATGTGGCTTATACTAACACATTTTTAAAAGGTAAATAAAGCAGCCTAATAATTTTCTGTTTAGACCCAAATATATATATAAAAAATTAAGTAATAATAAAGTTACTAATTTTATCCAAAGAATTCGTAAAAATTAAATTTATTAGAGCTATCGTTATTTGTATCGATATTGGCGATATTGGCCTAAAAGTACTTGCTATCGGATCAAAAAGAAAATAAGTGGTATCCCTATCCCAATGACCTGCATCTCAAAACAGCATTCTGAGATGAAATTCTTCTCACCACAATTGTACAGAGCGGTTATTTGAGTTACTATAGACTTTGTCAGTTCAAACCAGTCTGACCATTCTCTGTTGACCTCTCTCATCAACAAGACATTTCCATGGATATTATCCATGGATATTTTTTATTTTTGGCACCCTTCAGAGTAAATTCTAGAGAGTGTTGTATGTGAAAATCCCAGGAGATCAGAAGTTACAGAAACAATCAAACCAGCCAATCTGGCACCAACAATCATCCACTCGATTATCTAATCAGCCAATCGTATGGCAGCAGTGCAGTGCATAAAATCATGTATATACGGGTCAGGAGCTTCAGTTAATATTCACATCAACCATCAGAATGGGGAAAAACGTGATCTCAGTGATTTGGAGCATGGCATGATTGTTGGTGCCAGACGGGAAGATTTGATTATTTCTGTAACTGCTGATCTTCTGGGATTTTCACACACAACAGTCTCTAGAATTTACTCATTTACTGTGCCAAAAACAAAAAACATCCAGTGAGCGGCAGTTCTGTGGATGGAAACGCCTTGTTAATGAGAGAGTTCAGTGGAGAATGATCAGACTGGTTCGAACTGACAATTTCCATTACCATTTTGATTTGTAACTAGTAGCAGCTCATAAACAAGCAAGAGCAAATAGTTTTCCTAAAAAGTAATGTCCACATATGTTGACAGAGGCACTAAGTTGTGAAATCTTAAATAATACCAAGCTATAGATATATATAGATATAGATACAATATTTAATTAAATTGTTTATTATGTTACCAGGAGTGTTGGTTATTCCTATTTTTGATACATTACAGCAGATTTTCTGTAAAGCTGATTAAATGATTCTAATTATAAGCATCATCCAATCACTGCCATCCATGTTCAAATAAAATGTTGCATTATAAAATTCTGAATCTATGTACTAATTACCATTGTCCCATGTTTGTGAAACAAGTTGAGTGATCCAAACATCATCTGCAGCCTGAAATGGAACATTTGGTCAGATATTAGGATAGAATGCACTTAGCTGCATAGAAAGTTATAGGATGCTCCCTTGCATACTTGCTCCCTATTTAGTGAATGACTTAACCTATAGTGTGCTTTCTGTCTTCACTGGTCTCAGAACAGTGTGAAATGCACCTTATTTGATATCCTAACTCCATATGAAGCATTAATAATCATATGAAGCATTAATGAATAGTTAATGAATAGAATCGTAATGCAGTGATGACAAAATTAGACATAAAATGTATATTAAAATGAAGCTAAATGACACACAGATGTGTTAGTGTTGAAAGTTACTCAAAATAAATTACATGTTTTTTCTTATACACCTTATAATATGTTATAACTTCTCACAAATAATTGTAACAACAATTATAATACATTATAACACTTACCTATTCACAGTTATACCTTAGAGTATAATGCATTATAACACAAGCAACATCTGCAGTAGTTCTAATGTATTATACTGTATATATATAATAGGTATGCTTTAAGTAAAATGACAAATGCAATGTCTTATAAACATCCGTACGATGTTTTTAATTGGTTATAATTGACTTGTAATGTTACACGTTTGTGTTATGGCTGTTCATAAGAATGTTATAAGATTATATGTTTTGTAACTTAAAGTAGGTCAAGGCCACTTATGATATGATCACGTCACAAAGCCCTTTGAATGTTTACACTATACAGCACTTATATGATTAACTTTATGAACATATTCTGCATTAAAATTGGATGTTGCTTGTGTTTTAATGCATTATCTTCTTAAGTATAACTATGAATAGGGGAAGTATTATAATGTATTATAACTGTAGTTATAATTATTTATGTGAAGTTATATTTTATTATATAGGTGTATTATGAGACTATTCGAGTTTCTGTTTCTTTTAGAATGCTGTCGTAGAAGGCAGCATCCTATGAAGACAGCAGACAGAAAGGCAGCTCAATGGGTTTTAGAAAAGAGCCATTTCAGTGCTCTCTGCCTCTGAGCATGTCTTTGGGGGGTGGAATTTTAAAGAGAAGGGGAATCATCGGCTATCATTGCTTACACTAGCTTTAGAAAAATATATCGACTTGTGCAGCCTTGCATTTGTTTAGATGAAAAAGTTGTGATTCAGAGTTAGGCTCCCATCAAGGACAAACACTTTCTACTGAACAAACTTTTGCCAGGACCATTACCATGGGAAAAACTGAGTGCGTTGTATAAATATGCCACACAAAGAAGCCTGAACACTTTAGAGATCAAGAAAATAGCAGGTAACAAGTTGATCTACAGTATAGCATTCAGCTGCAACAAACTTAGAGGAAATAAGGTGGACATTAATTTTTTATTTCTTTCTGAAAAAAAAACAAGAAATTCTGGAATCTCCTGACAGTCTATCATACAAACATTCAAGACTCAATGTTGCTACATTGCTTTCCAACTTTAAACAGTCTACAGTAACAATAATGAATAATATTACAATGCAGAAGAAAGTTTTTCCAGATTATTATTAGTAATAAATGTTACTATTTATTGAACATAGGTGTCTTTAATGCTATTTCCATTTTCCATTTCAATAAAATATAATAAATATTGTTCCATAAAAACAATAAGCTACTTGTTACAGTGACTTTACCACGGTTAAGGGGGTTTAGCCACTCCACATCACGCTATGCCAAAGAACACCCCTTATTCATGGTAAAAACAACTGTAATGCACCGCCTTTCTTTAGTAAACCACTTTATGCTATCTCTTATGTTTTTATGAATGTTAAACTGTCATTATTATTCATAAAAAATGAAAAGTTTGTTAACTTGTTTTTACCTTATAATTTCTTGCTAACAATGTTTGACCTTTCTAGAAATTATCTGACAGCTATATCCCACATTTATTTTTAGAGATATTCATCATTTAGTGTTCTTTGTCTAATGGAGTTTGTTGCTCATTATGCTAGTCTAGTATGAGAAAACTGAGATGATCTTTTGTTTCTATCATTGCCCTTTCTTATACTGTTCCCATTTGTCCCTTTGTGTTTTTATTCGAACAGCTAATTAACTCAAGAATAAGGCTGATTTGGGGGTTGTTTGAAAGCAGTACTAAACTACAGTGATGTTGTCATGTATTTTCATACATTTTCTCAAAAGGATTATTTTTAATGGGATAGTTTAACATTTTCAAGCCTATGTTGTTCCAAACCCAGATTACTTTGTACTTCCATTGTACAGATTTTATTATTTATTTTGTAATATACTGGCGACTTATTTCCATGTAATGAAAATTATGGTTGACTGGATCTATCAAGAACTACACAACCCACAATCCCAAAGACAGCTCCACCAATCAGAGAAGTTACTGTTAATATGAAAATGGCAAAAGAGTTTAGTAGTGACCTCCTAATCCCATGAAGCACTGCAGATGTAATCAATAATCCCTACACTTTCAAACAAATTTATTCATTTATTTTTTCCATTGGGATTTCATAAAATAGTTTTATACCACGAACCAAACAAACAATATCTCATTATTACAAACTTTGATTTGAAGCCAAAAAAAAAAGAGAAAAGACAAAGGTAATGACTTACTTTAATGAGGGAATTACCTACACCTAAACTATCCATCATCTCATAGATATACTGCATTAGTTATATCTGCCAGAACCGGAAAAACGTCTCATACTCTACAATCTTGTTTTTAAGTGAATGGCATCTACGCTAATATTATTCTATTTGTTTCCTATTCTTAACCTCGGGATACATATCCTGAGGTTACCAGAGTCTGCCAGACCCAGCTCTGGTCCTGCCTGATGTCCGACTCCCACAACTACGTGTTGCTGAGTGGTGACGTCTAACTTCATCCTGTGCCAGCCTGATATCACTTCAGTCTACAACTGTGGACTTCACATAGGATGAATTGATACCAGCCCCAACCGACAGATATAGGATACTTTACTGGACACTGCCTGAAACTTGGATTTAAGATGTAAAATGAATCTGTCAGATGCTTACAGGCAAACTGCAGTGCACCTTACAGCATCCCCTTGGTCAAACGATGGACTAAATTCTTAAAATGGAATACATAGATAATACATTTATTTCAGCCTTCATCAGCCAAATAACAAAAGACAATGCATCTGTGTTCACTTCCACTGTTAATTAAGAATGTAAATTCTAAGACTTTAGTCATTAATCTTACAGTTTATACAAATCTCTAAATTCTAAATTCTTGTACTACATATAAATAACTAATATAAGAATTATGTTCATGATGTTAGCCAGAGGTAAACTGGCCCCCACAGTGAGCATAGTTCTCCCTATTGCTATTTTCTCCATTACCCAACATCTTATGGAGTTTTGTGTTCTTTGCCACAGTCGCCTTAAACTTGCTCACTGGGGGTCTGAATATAAATATAATAATTTTGTATTATTTATTTTAAGGTGCAATTTACTAACATTGTTTTTATTAAACCACATTATTATTGCTCAAAGACATTACTATATTACAGCTTCTTCTGTTAAAACAACTTTCTGTAAAGCTGCTGTGTGTGTTGTGAAAAGCTCTATACAAATAAAAGGACTTGGAATGACTTGAATTAACTATAATCCTATGAAGCATTGCAAATTACATAATATATAAAACCTTTGATTTAATGTTGTTGACTAGAAGTAACAATATATTTTAATTTCATTGCAAAATATTCAAATATAGTCCAAGAACTGATTAATTTTTGCTAGCTCTTTTTTTTATAACACAGAACTGATAAATGCAAAACTACTAGTACATCATTTTTGAGTCTAGCTAAAATATAACAGATCATATATACAGTAGGTATCCAACCAGAATGTCTCTAACTATCGTGGGGATTAATGTGGCGGTAAATTTTACATTCTCACACGCAAAGTGACACTTATGGCATCACCTTTTAGTGAGAAGAAAGTTATTATGATTAACATTGTTAATATTATTATTTGTATTGTATTTTGTACATTTTGATAAGTAAATGTCGATATAACAACATCAAATGAATGGCAGCATTAAAGTTATAGCTTAGTTAGCTCATGAATTGGTGTATAGAATTTCAGATTTAAAAAAAAAAAATGAAAACTGTTGCTTAATAGATATTATTTATTTAATTATCTTCCTGAAAATCAAAATAGATTGTGAATATTCATAATTTTATTTCTTAGCCCTACTGAAAATTCAACAAAATGCACTTAATTAACAGTGTTAAGCATTAAAAGTGCATAAGATGACTTTTTTAAAGTTTTTATATTATGATATTTAATGTTTAATTGCTGCTGTAACTGAGTAATGTATAGAGTTATTTACTCTGTTCTCTATTTTTTTTTTTATTAATTGCTCTTGAAAAATTACTTGAAGCAATGTTTATTTTAGAAACACTTGAAGACTACATTATTTTAATTTAATTTGTTAATATTTATATTAATATGAAAATTTTTTTAGTGCTTTCAAAAGCATATTTGTTTTTCAGTGGTTGGGGTGCCGTGGGAGGGGGGACTCCATGAAAGGGTGCCTTAGTTTAAAGAGGTTTGGGAACCACGGACTGAAGATGTCCGCAACATCCAGTAAATTCATATTTTAATTATAATATAACCTTTATTGGCATGATTGTTCATTGTGTCATCAAGCATGATATTAAAACAAAGAGAACAGAAACAATATAAGAATATCCAGTCATTTATTCTGTCTTCTCTCTCTCTCTCTCTCTCTCTCTCACACACACACACACACACGCACACACACACACACACTCACATATCAACATACATCCGATGCACACATACACTCACAGACACACACATAATCTTTTCACTCATTCTGTCTTACCCTGTCAATCTGTTATTTGTTTTACGTTTAATATGGAATTGGTAAAGACGTGTGTTTGAAGTTCAATAAGTTACTGTAGTGAGAATCACCATGGTAACAACTGAAATGAACTGGGCCTCATGCAAGACACCAAAGCACATGGTGTTTTTGATCACACTTCACTTAAGGTGTATTTGTGTGATTATAAATATAAGACAGCCCCTCCCTCCATCCTCGTGGCACCAGCTAAGGAGTTTCACCTTAATAGTAAAATAGCTATCCAAATGGACCATTCAATAAATTAGAAAAATACAGTATAAATTGGAGGGAGCTGGTCACCTCATTAATCTGAAGTATTCATGTTTCAGCCTCACCCTTTAGAGCTCTTCTGTATCACAACGAACACACAGTCTTATAAAATTCATTTTATTTTTATAACTAACAAAACTACAAAATGGTACTCATATGCTAAAAGATAACATAAATGAATAGGTAAATAAAAGTGTATAGGATGGAAAAATGCAAATGGTTGAACTGTATGTAGCAATGGCAAAGATTGACTATTATTTTATGAAAGATACATTGCTGTTTCTCTGATAATTAATAAGGTGAAACCTTATTCCTAATAAAAAAAAACCTCAAAGATTATTTGCTAGATATTTGTTTCACAGGTTATGCAATCTAAGGAACATTAGATAATCATAAACTGGTAGTATACACTAATGCCAAGGTCTCTGGAAAGAGGTTAAGTTGTGATACATTCTCCTTGATTGATAGATGAGTTCGGTGACGGCAATGTCTTCCACTGTGGCTCAGGGCCACGTTACCCTCTGGACAGGGACTGGACAGGGACTCAGGACAGTGGCTGTGTGTCGTTTCAGAAAAGTGTGTAGGACACTTTGAATGCAGTCTTCTTTTACAGGAATTCGGAGGATGCATGAGGTGTATTCTTCATGGGTACTCACAACCCACAATTCTTTACTTCAGCGGAAATGTAAAAAAAAAAAATGATGATTTCTGTTTCCGTTTGTCCTACAAAGGCCATCTCATTTAAATAAGGCTTGTTTAAAGGAGGACGCCCGGTATACTGCAGCCTTCAAAGGATGTGTCCTACCTAGCACGAAGACTTCAAAACGAGACACAGCTAGTGATTATTATTCTGTTATTGCCTCTCTCTCGTAGAGTTAGACCAGAACAAAAGTGTGGCTGTTTTAAGGATGCTTTATACCTTACTGATGAGGAGATTTCAGTTTGGTGCTTTTCAGGGTTATGATTGGCTGCTGACATCGGTGGAGGCCCACCCTTCTCTGTCTGAAACATTTGCATATTTTAAAGTAAATAGCTAAAATAATGTCTTTAAATATTCAACTATACATTTGTCCTTTTCCAAACCTCTTCAGAAATACTCTTGGCATTATTCTGAAGATTTAGAGACCAAACATGATATTGAAAGATTAAACATTATGCATGCATTAATTTATACCACCATAATTCAGTTTATGAAATATTGTGCTAATTGAACAACTGTAATTTAAATAAAAAGTGCTGTGAACAAACATGGAGTGGATGTTTTGCAGTTGGTGTCCATGTTAGGAGTAAAACTTTGTGTGTAAAGATTTGTCTTTGTGTCTTCTTTGTTTCAACTTTTGCTTCCACATGGTAAGTTAATGCTGATTTGAGAGGTCTTGAAGATATTTATGATCTTTATCTCAACTCTGTATTTGGGAAAACCTTAGGATGGGGGGTGTAAGAAGTTGCTAAGAAACCACTCATGGACTAAATGAGAAGTCTTTTTCAATGTGTTGGTGGATCTTTCCTGCCTTTTGAGGGATGTCTGGCATTTGTCCAAGCAGCTTATCTGATGACTGTGCTTGGTATATGTTTGAGTTGGTCCTGCCATGATCCAATGGAGGCTACTCTTCTTTAATAGGGCTGGGTATCGAGTTCGATACATTTTAGGCACCGACCGAACTGCCTCTAAACAATCGAAAAATGTCTTGTCATTCGGTACCAAATTTCGATACCTAAGGGGTTAATCTCATCAACGTCAGAGATAAATTATGCCTGTAGCATGCTAGATGTGCTCAATTCTAAAAGTGCTGGTTTTAAGCATCAAGGATAAACACTAGTATCAGAAAATGAGTTCCAGGGCTGAGAATGTTATCAGTAACATTGCTAACACAGTTCTATATTACAGAGAAATACTAAACCGAAATAATGAGCCTTTAAAATATACATTTTACAAGCGCATGCACGAAGGGAGCCATAGCGACCGCGGTAATGTTTCTGAATGTGTCTGCAAAAACAGCAAGAGACTGTCTGAACATTTACTTAATGTATAGAGAGAAATGCACATTCGGGTTGAGCAAAAAGATGATGATCTCGGGTCAATGATGGTCAGAGAGATCACCAATAGCTGATGCCTTTGATCATGTCATGGAGATATTTGGCTCCTTTTCCCATTAATCAATTAAATTATTATTATTATTAGACTATTATTATTATTATCAAATAAATATTACAAATAATTTGCCCGTAGACAAAAAGACACACGTTTAAAGAAACATCTTTAGTATATTATTAAGTACAGATGACAGAAAAGCCGTATATGGGCATATATGACGTGCTGATACAGAGGTGTGCAGTCTCGTGGAACACGTGTATCTAAGGATCTCACACTTTATTTCTGCCTTCCGATTTTATTTTTTATATTTTATGAGTTCTGCAGATGACCTCAGACATTTCAGTTCAGGAGGTGCTTTGAGTTCAATTCACTTTATTTCCACAGAACAGTTTATTGTAGCGTAACTCTGCAGCATTTATAAAATATTACAAAAACCCATTCACCTCGAACCATGATTTATATTTCAGTGATTATTATTATCATTATAATTCTTATTTTTACATTTATAATTGCTTTCATGTTTTCATTTGTGTAAGTAATTTTCCGCCTGCATGTTTAGACGGATTCTTGCCTGAAGGTATTTTTTTCCAGTTTCATTTGAACTTTTAGTTAAAATAAATTAAAAATAAAGTTAAAAGTTTTAAAACAAGGTGTCTTGCTTTATCTTGAGTTTTTTTTCTTCTCTTGACCAAAGTATCGAAAAAAGTATAGTTTAGGAACTGGTATCGAAGTCAAGGTAACGGTATCGATATCGAAAATGTTTGAATGACACCCAGACCTATTCTTTGTTTGACAGTTAGGGAGGGCCTCTTCTATAAACTGGCTCAGGATGTGTCTGGTCCAATGTTCACCACATTACTCATTACATAATTACACCAATGTTTGTTTTAGCCATTCTCTATGTATACCTTATATAAAAACTAAAATAAAAACTAAATGTACTGAAAAACTAAACTAAAAAAGAACTGACAAACAAAACTAAACTACACTAAAACTAACAAAGAACTGACAAACAAAACGAAAACTAAACTAAATTGCCGTGAAAAATTTTAAATGAAATAGAAATAAAATTACATTAAAATGCTAAACTGTTAGAAATTTGCATTGGAGGAACTGACCAAGGGAGGGAGGGTGGCAAAAACAGGAGGATGGCAAGTATGACAAATCTAGAAGCTGGCCGAGGAGCCAGGAAGTGTGGTCAGGGTCCAGGGCAGATCAGGAAGACACTCAGGGATGCAGGACAAACCAGACAAAACAGGGAGCCAAGGCGGATCTGGAGGATGGCCAGGGATGAAGGCCAAACTAGACAGACCAGGGAGTCAGGGTGGACCAGGTAAATGACCAAGGAACCACAACCGATCGGGTGGCCAGCCAGGGTACTGACAGGGAATGGACAGGGACTTGGTGGTTGACAGGATGGTCAAAGGACCAGGGTCAGACTGGGCCAAATATGGCTCTGAATTGTCCATGGGGTCTAGGGTTGACAGGAACATATTGGTAGCAAAACATGGGTTAGGGATGGGGAGAATGGCAATATAGGACAGGATGAGGGCAGAGAGAATTGTGGTAGTGGCTGAATGGACCTTGGTTGCTGCAGTGGAAATGGACTGAAATGAGACAGACAGGGTGGCCTCAAGGGGTTGGACAGGGATCAGCTCGATGGCCACAAGGGACTGGGCAAAGGTGAAAGTGACAACTGGGATTTGGACGGATGGGTAAATGGCAGCAGAGCAGAGGGTGAGGTCCGTGGTGGCCAGTGTGCAGAGGGTAAGGTCCGTGGTAGCCACTGGGCTGAAGGTGTGGTCAATGGTGGCTTCTGGGAACCAGACAGGGTTAGAGTAGGCAGCTCGAGGTGTGGGATCAGACTGGGGCCGACTGGGCAGTGGCCACTGGAGAGAGGTCATACTAGTAGGCAGCTGCTGGGCAGAGGGTGTGGTTAATGGTGGCTATGTGGGGCTGGAGATTCTATGTGGTGGCCGTGTGGGGCTTGACCACACTGCATAGCTGACACACAACCACGCAGGCATTCTGTAGGATATCCTGATATACTTGGGAATTAATTTTTCCTTCAATGATAGCAAGTGGTCCAGGTCCCAAAGCAGCCCCAAATCATGATGCTCCCTCCACCGTACTTCACCGTTGGGGTGATGTTTGTATGTTGGTATATGGTGCCATTTTTACGCCATTCATAGTGATGCGTGTTCTTCCCAAAATATTCAACCTTAGTTTCATCAATCTACAAAATATTTTCCCAGTAGTGTTGAGGAATGTCAACGTGGTCTTTGGAAAATTCAGGCACGCAGGGATGTTTTTGTTGGAAAGCTGAGGCTTCCTTTGTGGTGTCCTGCCATGTATACCATACCTGTTTATTTTTTCCATCTTGTAGACTCATGAACAGAGATGTTAACCAGTTCCAATGATTAGTTTAAGTCTTTAGCTGTCACTCTGTTTTTTTTTTCTTTTTTAATAATCAGAATCATTGAGTATTCTTCAGTGTACCCTTTGCATGGACAGATTTGAGTGCTTTTTATAAATCAAAATAGCTTTAACCCACACCTACAATCTCATTTCATGAATTGGATGCCAGGTTTGCCAACTCCTGACTCTACTTGGCTTTTGTTGAAGTATTTAGCCTAGGGGTTCACTTAATTTTTCCACAGCACTGTGAATTTTTAATGAGATTTGTTCAATAAAGAAATTAAATATTATAATTATTGTGTGTTGTTAGCTTCAGCACATTGGGCTTTGTCTATTCTTGTGATTTTGATGCAGATGAGATCACATTTTATGACCAATTAATGCAGAAAACGAATCGGTTACCTAACGTAACCTCGGTTCTCTCTAGATGAGGGAACGAGTATTGCGTAAGCTAGCTTACGCTACGGGAAAGATTCATCTTTTCTGAGATATTGAAGCCAAAAAATTATCCTTAATTTTGTATCCATTGTCAACGCAGTGCAGCAGCTGCATACCTTGAGCGGGCTAGCTAGCGAGCTCATTGGTTGCTCTGCGGCAACTGCTGCAGCCTATAGACGAACTTGAGTGAACTCGCGTCCAATGACAGGCGCCGCGCGTCACTGTATCAAAGCCCGCCAGAATGGGCGTGGCTAGAGTGCATATAAGCGTAAGTTCGTAGGCTGGAACCCTGGTTTTCATTGAATGAAGCGAAAATCGCTGGTGGCGCGAGCACGGCCGTCTACGCAATACTCGTTCCCTCATCTAGAGAGAACCGAGGTTACGTTAGGTAACCGATTCGTTCTCTTACGAGAGGTTCTCTCGTATTGCGTAAGCTAGCTTACGCTACGGGAACCCATTGTCAACGCCGTGCGCGCCAAGCATCCACTGCATGAGCCCCGGGGGTGGGGGGACACGGGGGAGCCCTTGTGAGTGGGGGAATAATATTTGGCCGGCAAGAGTGCAGGCCAGTGTGTGTGTAATACATAAGCGCATAGTGGGAAGGGAAAGACTTCTGTGTGGAATGTGTCCCGTCAGTGCAGCTCACCAGGGGAGCTGTAGCGTATTAAACCGCTAGTAGTTTTGCCTGCAGGGCGGGCACTTCCAGATTGTAAAATCTGACAAAGGTGGAGGGGGAAGCCCAGCCCGCTGCCACACATATGTCGTGAATGGAAATCCCGCTGGACCATGCCCACGAGGAGGCCATGCCTCTAGTGGAGTGAGCCCTAATGCCTAACGGGCATGGTAGGTCTTTTGACGCGACGCGGCAGCAATAGCGTCCACTATCCATCTAGACAGTGTCTGTTTCGAGGCGCGAAACCTTTGGTGCGCCTCCGAACGAAACGAAAAGCTGCTCAGAGCGTCTGAAAGAGGCGGAGCGCGCAGTATACAATCTCAGTGCTCTGACTGGGCAAAGGAGATTGGCGTCGCGTCAGCTATCGGATGCTGGCAGCGCCGATAGGGAAATGATTTGTGCTCTGAAAGGAGTACCGATCACCTTGGGGACATAGCCGTGTCTAGGCTTTAAAATGACCTTGGAGTCACTTGGTCCAAACTCAAGACACGCAGCGCTGACAGACAGCGTGTGAAGGTCTCCCACATGTTTAACTGATGACAGGGCAGTTAGAAAAACGGTTTTGAGTGAAAGGTATTTCAAATCCACGGATTGAAGCGGTTCGAAAGGGGGGGCTTTCATAGCTTCGAGAACTACGGAAAGATCCCAGATAGGAACCGATGGGGGCGCTGGGGTTCATCCTTCTAGCTCCCCTGAGGAAGCGGATGACCAGCTAGTTTTTCCCAGTGACTGGCCGTGCAGGGGTTCAGCGAACGCCGCGACGGCTGCCACGCACACTTTGAGCGTGGATGGGGATCTGCCCTTATCCAGCAGCTCTTGTAAAAACACGAGCAGCGACGACACCCCACATGTCCGTGGGTCCAGGTCTCTGTCGGTGCACCATTTTGAAAACACAGACCATTTGGACGCATAGAGTCTTCTCGTGGAAGGGGCTCTAGCGTGTATGATAGTGTTTATTACTCCTTCTGGCAAAGCGACGGGTAGTCGTTGATCACCCACGCTGCAGCGCCCAGCGCTCTGGGTGGGGATGCCAGATCGCGCCGCGAGCTTGAGAGAGGAGATCTGCTCTCACTGGAATGGGCCACGGGGCTGTCAGTGACAGCTGCGTAAGCTCCGGAACCATGTCTGATTCTCCCAGCCGGAGCTATGAGGAGCACCGAGTGACGCTGCTTCCTGATCCTCTGCATTACCTGTGGCAATAGCGAGACGGGAGGGAAGGCGTAAAGTGGGCGGTTGGGCCAGTCCTGGGCCAGCGTGTCCTCGCTTTTCGAGAAAAATACTGGGCAGTGAGAGTTCTCTTCTGACGCAAAGAGGTCTATCTCTGCTCTGCCGAATATAACTATCTCCATAACTTCTGGACTGTTTGAGCATGCAGGGACCATTCCCCTGGGGAAATATTGTCTCTGGACAGTCTGTCTGGGCCGTCGTTCAGGTGGCCTGGCACGTGCGTCGCCCTCAGCGAGCGCAGGTGGCACTGGGACCAACTCAGTATGCGTTTTGTCAGATGGAAGAGGTTCCTGGATCTGACACCTCCCTGACGGTTTAGATAGGATACCACAGATCTGTTGTCCGAACGGACCAGGACGTGGTGACCCTGAATGACCGGGAGGAAGCGCACGAGCGCGTACTCGACCGCTATCATTTCCAGACAATTTATGTGAAGGAGCTTTTCCTGAACTGACCATAGGCCAAAAACCGGAGAGCCCTCGCGAGACCGCGCCCCAACCCGTGTTGGACGCGTCTGTCGAGATGACTTTTCGGCGAGATACAGCTCCCATCGTCACTCCCCGCTGATACCATTCGGCCACTGCCCAGGGCTGCAGAGCTGAGATACAGGTCTGAGTCACTCTGATCGGCTGGCGGCCCGTGCCCCAAGCCCAGCGAGACGCGCGGGTGTTTAGCCAATGCTGAAGCGGGCGCATGCACAGTAAACCCAGCTGAATTACTGCTGCGGCTGAGGCCATGTAACCTAGCATTCTCTGAAATTTTTTCAGAGGCGTGAGGCTGTTCATCTGAAAGGACGCGGCTAATCGCTGAACATGGCGCACGCACTGTGTAGATAAGCGAGCCGTCATCGCCATGGAGTCTAGTTCTATTCCAAGGAAGGAAATTGCCTGACTGGGCTGTAGTGAGCTCTTGACTGCAAGACCCAAACTGTTCAGATGACTGAGGAGAACTGTCCTGTGAGACAGAAGCTCCGTATGTGACTGTGCCAAAATCAGCCAATCGTCCAAATAGTTCAGAATTCGCAAGCCCTGACTCACGAGGGGTGCGAGGCCGCGATCCATGCACTTCGTGAAAGTACGGGTGTTAAAGACAGGCCGAACGGAAGGACGGTGTATTGATAAACCTGGCCGCCGGCGTAATCTCAAGAATGGCCTGTGACGGGATTTATCTGAATCTGAAAGTAGGCATCTTTCAGATCGAGAGAAATAAACCAGTCCCCTGGCGCATCATGCGCGAGGAGTTTCCTGATTGTAAGCATTTTGAACGGTCTTTTTGCGAGCACCTTGTTCAAAACCCTGAGATCTAATATTGGTCTGAGGCCGCCGTCTTTCTTGGGGACAAGAAAATAACGGCTGTAAAACCCCGACTCGCTCAGAGAAGGTGGCACTCTCTCTATGGCCCTTTTGCACAGAAGGTTTGCTATTTCTGAACGAAGCATGCAGGCTGCTTCCGTGTTCACAGTAGTTTCGAGCACGCTCTGAAGCGGGAGGGCGGCGATCGAACTGTAGCAAATAGCCCTGTTTTATTGTGCTTAACACCCATTTGGATATCCCTGGGATAGCTTTCCACGCTTTGAAGCGTAACGCTAGAGGGTGAATGGCCAAGTCGCCCTGATTGCCGCACACAGCGAGCTGAACAGAATGTGTGAGCGCGCTTACTGTGCTTATGCATGACTGCTCGCAGACAGCAGGGACAGGCTGTTCTGTGAGTGACTTCCCGATTGAGGTGAATGGGGAAAGAGTCACATCTGTGAAGTGATGCGCGAGCATAGTCACGGGCATGGGACTTACATACAGAGAGGTGTTTGCTGGCCGTGGGACAGAGCGGGCAGAGAAGGGGCGCGCACGGATTCGTGGGCGCGTTTATTGACTCTAACACTCAAGCTGGCTGTGCCCGCTTTATGTGAGTGGGCTCTGATAGGGACACGGGAAGTGTAATGCTTGTGTGTAGGGGTGAACACTGGATTGTGGGCACATTTTCTACACATAAGGCATGTTTGTTTTTTACAAGATTTCTTTGGGTCGCCGTGAAAACTGCATTTGAGTGCAGGCAAGCGGGCAGTATCACCGGCTTGTTGGCTGCTGAATCCACCACTGCAGTAGCCTGAGAGAAGGGGACTGACAGGGGGCGAAGCTTTGACGGTGGTCCGGCCGCGGCGGGACTGAGCCGTCGTTTCCTCAACAAAGCTAGGAGGACTTCGGTTGCTCAGGTTTCAGCGCAATCTTAGGCCGAGGCACGCGGGGGGGGCGGCGGTCTGCGGCGGCTGTCTGAGCACTGGCTTAGACTGCCATCTCACGGAGGGCGGGCAAAGGTGTGCTGCTACCGAATCCTCGACCGGGGGGATGGAAGAGTAGCCCCTCTCGGTGGCGCCGTCCACCGAAGCGATAGAGGTGGAGACATGGGATCGGTTCCTGGCCGAGAGAGGCGCGTTCCACGATTTAGAGAGCTCGGCGTGGAGTTCCGGCAGGAAGGGAGCGGCCCGGGCCACGGGCGCCGGCTCTGAAGAAAGCAGCCGTCGAGTCTGTTGGGAGCCTGCT
This sequence comes from Xyrauchen texanus, assembly GCF_025860055.1. Lineage (NCBI taxonomy): Eukaryota > Metazoa > Chordata > Actinopteri > Cypriniformes > Catostomidae > Xyrauchen > Xyrauchen texanus. The sequence continues at coordinate 40,132,349 of NC_068295.1, forward strand.
CAGAGGGCGGTGACCACTCGAGCCCGAGGCGGTCGACGGCCTGTGTGAGGAGGCGCGTTAGTTCTTCCTCAACTCTGGCGTGGGTCCTGCTGGATTCCTGGGCCGAGGAGGAGGCTTGGGAGCCTGACCACTCCTCGCTGTCCGAAGCCATGATGGAACAGCAGCCCTTATCCTCCGCCTCGTCATCCGAGATGGCAACAGTGAGGCCGCTCGGCGGCAACTGCGCATCCCGGGGGGGTGGGGAGGGTGAAAGCGAGGCTCGAGGGAGAGGCTCCGGTGAGGTAGTCGCTTCTAACACCGGTTCCGGCAGCCTTTGGGAGCGGCGCTTCTTTCTGCGCGGCAAAACGAAAGGCGGCGCGGCGGCTTCGGTTTTGATTGCTTCGAGTCGAGCCCGCAGGGTCGACATCAGAAGCTCCTCGCAGAGGTCGCATCCACCGTCAGCGAGGGCGAGCTCTGCATGTTCCAGTCCCAGGCAGAGAGCGCAGATGAGGTGGCGGTCTCCGGCGCTGAGAGGGGCGCGGCATGAGGCGCAGGTGGTGCGAGGCATCTTTAAAAAGACGCTCGTTGCTCTTTTTGTGAAGTTCGCTGAGGAACTAGCTTGCTCTAAAAAGGATACGTCGCCGGATGGCGTAGCTCGCAGGATTGGCTGAAGGTGGCTAAGACGGCCGGCTTCTTCGAGCGCTGTCCAAGCTTGCTAGATGCCCCTCGAACGGTGACGCGGCTTCTACAGTTCAGAGATGCGAAGAGCTTCGCTGAATAGATAAAAATCAGGGTTCCAGCCTACGAACTTACGCTTATATGCACTCTAGCCATGCCCATTCTGGCGGGCTTTGATACAGTGAAGGCGCGGGCGCCTGTCATTGGACGCAAGTTCACTCAAGTTCGTCTATAAGCTGCAGCAGTTGCCTCAGAGCAACCAATGAGCTCGCTAGCTAGCCCGCTCAAGGTATGCAGCTGCTGCACTGTGTTGACAATGGATACAAAATTAAGGATAATTTTTTGGCTTCAATATCTCAGAAAAGATTAATCTTTCCCGTAGCGTAAGCTAGCTTACGCAATACGAGAGAACCTCTCGTAAGAGAACCAGCTAATTCCAGAGGGTTCACATACTTTTTCTCGCCATTGTATAAAGACATTTACATAGCATGAAGAAACATTGTTTAACTGGTATAGGTTCACATAAAGACACATGCCTATTAATTTTAAAAGCATACAAATCTATATATTTATCTTAAATGAAAGCTTTTATATTAATTTCAATTAAAAGAATAATATAATTTAATTAAGAGCATGCAATGTCACTTAGTGTGATAGTCTACAATATAATTTTATCAGTATTTGTTCATGTGCAAAGACTCATCATATAATACATTTGTCTTTAAAGTGTGAGCATTGGTAATTGGTAAATGGTCTGCACTATGTAGCGCTTTTTTAACCTTCACTCATTAACTCATTCACCCATTCACACATACACTCACACAACAATGACAGCAGAGCTGCAGTGCAAGGAGAGTTGAATTTGCATGCCACTCCCCTGGACATACGGGTAAAAGGTTTTGTGCTGAGGGTTTGAGACAGGGTCCCGGACATTTCAGCGGGTAGTACAGCATTGTGGCAAGGGGGACACAACGTCTCGTTCCCTCCATCAGGGTACAGAGTTTACAACAGTAACCGAGACGTTCCCTATTTATCACTCACTCGACATTGTGTTAATGTAGTGACACTATTGGTCCCTATACAAAATGCTACAACTAGCTGAACTGTGTTACGTGAGCTGCTGATGCAGGTGCAAGTAGGCTACTGCGTGCCTAGTAGCAGATGCACTCGGACTGCACGTAGCCTCCCCTAACGCCCCAGAAAACGTTGCAAGGTCCCCCTCATCCCTGAGTTTGGGAAGAGATGTATCTAGTATGGGAGCAGGCCATGCCAGCTGTGGCTTTTTCTCTCTATGTTTTCTCTCCACAGGGTATTTAGTTATTCGGCTGGGGCCATTTAACTCTGAATATATGCACCGGGAAGGTGTTCTTTTCATTTTCTTTCTTTTCAGGTGAAAATGACCCAGCAGAAACCACATCCCTGATCCCTGAAAGGGGTCTTGGGAACCTTGGGCACACAGCCCAGTCGGGGACTCAGGATTACTTGAGTCTTCCAGACCGAACTCCAGGCAAGTATCACTGACAGAGAACGCCTGCAGGTCCCCGACCCTCTTGATGGAAGTGAGCACGGTCAGGAGGGCGGTCTTCAACAATACAGCCTTCAACTCGTCTGACTCTAGGGGAGCGAACAGGGCTCTCCAAAGGCCCAGAAGGACCTCAGAGAGGTCCCATGAGGATAAGAAGTGCGGCCTAGGAGGGTTTAACCTCCTGGCACCTCTCAGAAACCTAATCATCAAGTCGTGCTTTCCAAGAGACTTAACTTCCACTGCGTCGTGGTGTGCCACTATAGCAGCTATGTACACCTTCACGGTGGAGGGGGACAGCAGCCCTTCCAACTTCTCCTGCAGGAAGGAGAGCACTGGCCCAACTGTGCATCTCTGGGGGTCTTCGCCTCGAGAAGAACACCAACTTGTGAACACACACCACTTCAGGGCATACAGCTGCCTCGTGGAGGGAGCCCTGGCCTGAGTGATCGTGTTTACCACCACGGGCAGTAGACCACTTAAGTCTTCCATGTCCCATCCAGGGACCAGACATGGAGGTTCCAGAGGTCTGGACGTGGGTTCCAGATGGTGCCCCGTCCCTTTAGAGAGGAGGTCCTCCCTCAGGGGAATTTGCCAGACACCCAGGAGGGGAGTGGCCCACAGTGACCTGACTCATAAGAATGTAAGCCGCCTTGGCGATTTAGTCGCTGAGCACAGTTCCTGCAACACATCGGGATCAGAACTACCCTCGTGCAGTTCTTTCATTGCCTTGGCCTGGTGGACTTGCAGGAGGGCCATGGCATGCAGGGCGGAGGCGGGCTGTCCAGCGGCACGTATCCCCAGCTGTCATGGTCATGTTCTCGCAATGAGAAAATGAACCATCCACGAACGCTTTCTCAAAGTGATTACGGCCCAGACACGTGAGGCAGCAATCATGACCATCAGAGGTGGAGAGATATGAACGCACCCAGAAACTACACAAAGACAGAAGGGCATCTTTAAAAAGACGAGTCTTTAGAAAGAAGTTCACATCAATGTGTTTGCTCAATTAGAGGAAATATACCCTTATTGCAGGAATATATACATTCTTAAGATGATGAAGTAAAAAATAAATGTTGATGCTAAATGCCGAGTCTTCAATAAGACCTGGACTGAAAAATATTTATTTACAGAGGTTAATGGTAAAGCTGTGTGTTGAGTGTGTAGGGAACATATATTTAAGTATTACAAATTGAACCACCACTTCCATACAAAATACACATAAAAATACTAAAAACAGTCTGAGGAGGTGAGGGTACGGACATTACAAGCTAAACTGCACCTGCAGCAATGGTTCTATACAAAGCTTCACACATTGTAGTAGCCAAGTTGAATAAAACAATTTTGACTCTTCCACTGATGTCTGTGAATGTCTCCTTTTATTTGATTTTGCATATCCACATACAAAGTAAGAGCTAGAAATAATCAATATAAAATATAATTTATATTTTAATATTACTTAATATGAAACATTATTTATATAAACAATAAGACAACACAATTGGCTACAAAATTACAAATAAACACAAAGATATACAAAACAAATAGCAATATAAAAATACACATTTACAGTTTACAGTTACACCTTTTAATTTAGTTTTATTTTAGTAACTGGTTGAAAAGTGCACATTTTAGCTTTAAACTAACTTTAAACTCTTTTATCTACTCCTTTCCACAGCTGTGTCTCATTTACTGCTGTATGTGTGAAACGTCTTCTTCAGAGAAACCGCACTTCAAAATATGAGTCCCAATAGGCGGTATAACAAATAAGAAAAGTTTTAACAATAATAAAATAAAAGCATATATATAGTAGTTCTAATTTCAGTACTATATTGAATCAAAACTAAACCTTTTAATTAACTAAGGGTTACTTATACACATCAAAGAAGGGAGCAGTCAAAGCGACCTATGTAATAGCCAAAAACTGTTTTCTGAGGGGAAATTACAAATCAAGCGAATACAGGATAAAGTGAATGCTATGAACCCTGAGCAGAAATCGGTGTTCTTGCATTGAATTATTCATCAGGAGGTGCATTGCAAGTCTGTGCAGAAAATTAGCCATGTGATTAATGTTGTAACAACAGTGGTTAACTTCATTAAGGCAGGTGCATTGACAGACAGTTTGTTAAGCTGTTGGACGAGCATGAGACTGAGCACACTGACATTGGCTACCACACAGCTATCAGGTGGCTCATCTTGGGTAAAGTACTCAAAATAGTGTGGGACCTGAGAACAGAGATTCAGGAGTTTTGTCTTATTAATGGAAAAAAATATCCCTGAACTCTCAAATGCAGATTGGCTACCAGATCTTGCATTTTCTGTTAATGTGACTGCTCTGATGAATGAACTGAATTCAAAATTGCAAGGCATAGGCCTCTTTGAGATGTACAACCTGTTTAAGGTGTTCATGAAAAAGCTGCTGTTTCTCTCAAGTCAAATGGTGGACATCACTCTCACTCACCAGCCAACACTGAAAGAGGTAAAACCATCAGCTGATCACCCCCACATATACTCATCCATGTTAAAGGAACTTTATAGTACATTTTCAAGGTAATTTGAGGACTTCAAAACAGTAGAGACTGACATGCACATGATTCCTTCTCCCTTCACATGTAATGTGGAAAATGCCCCCAGTGATTTTCAACTCCAACTCATTGACCTGCAGTCTGATGCACTTCCAGAGATCTTCCAGTCAGTGCCACTGCTTACATTCTCCTCTCAAAGAGGAGAACTTTCTACACATGAGGAGGCAAGCTCAGAGGATGATGGTACTCTTGGGTTCAAAATACATTTGTGAACAGACATTCTCGGGGATCAAATTCAACAACGACAGAGATCCCCTCTCACTGATGATCACCTTTCAGCTGTCCATCGGCTATCTACCTGATACATTGAGCCTGACTTCGGTGCACTTGTTAAAGCCCATCATAGGCTAGATTTATCCCACTGAGTAAACAAAAACACTATGTGTGTACTTGATTACATATAGTTGAATTGTTTTTGTTGTAGTACAAGAAGTTCATTGTTATTTAAAAACACAATTTGAAGTCATTTCCTCAGTCCATTTCAAATACCCATTGTTTTATCTCAAAGCTGATTGGTTTTGTTCATGGCTCAGAACTTTTTTGTGGTTAATAAATATTTAATATTTATCTATTAATAGTTATATTAATTAATTAAGTAATTTAAGTAATTATCAAACATTATGTAAGAGATGACACTCATTTGGTTCACTGATATTATTTCACAATAAAATACAGAAAAGTGTAACAAATTCTTTCCCAGAGAGCATCTTGACATTTTCCTATATGCACATTGTAATTAAATTTGCCCACTGAGAGAGGAAATAAAATTATGAGTCATAATTACGCCAGTCCTCAGGGTTCATAATGGTACAGTGTAAATCAGAATGTGCCTGTGGTTTGAGAGGGAACTGCTAATCTCAAGCAAGATGGAAAATGCTGTGCCAGTGACATTTATCACTTGTGATTCCCACCTGGGTCATAGATTCTGAGGGGGGTGGGGGGAATTATCACCTGAATAATCAAGACTAGCAAGTATAAATTCAACCACCCAATGTTCAAACCAAATCTATGCCCTTGCTTCACACACATCTGAACCAGCAAAGAGGTGTGAGTCAGATTTTCTCCTCATCACACACACACTTGGTTGAGTCTTGTAGTCAGTTTGGTCAGCTGAGCATGTGTTCACTGACAGTGCTGCTGTCCTCTGTGGACTCTGAGTCTGTGTGGATCATTGTTGGCAGGTTTTTCTCTGAGGCCAAGCTTGGATTTTCTGCTGAACCCAATACGACCCACATCTGGAAGTTTTACTTGTTAGTTTTTTCTCTTTATATTTTGAACCGTATTAAAGAATTTGCCTGTGGTTTGAGAGGGATCTGCTAATCTCAAGCAAGATGACAAATGCTATTCCAGTGACATTTAACACTTGTACAGTAATTCCAACGTGGGGCGTAAATTCTGGGGGGATGGGGGGAATAATCTTCCTAATAATCAAGATTAGTGTGTATATATATATATATATATATATATATATATATATATATATATATATATATATATATATATACTAAGTGTTTCAACTAAGTGCTGATTTAAGGGTCTGAATACTTATGTAAATGTGATATTTCATTTATATATATATATATATATATATATATATATATATATATATATATATATGCACATTTTCAGTTATCATACATCTGGTTTTTTCTTTGACATTATGGGGTATGGATTTAAGCATAAGTTTGTTTGCATTTAAGCATAAGGCTGCAATTTAACAAAATGTGAAAAAAAGGGGTCTGAATACTTTCTGAATGCACTGTCTTTACCAACACAAAATAGGTATTGTTTTAAAGCTTAGAAGCTGTACTTTAAAATGCATGTAGGCATTATGAACAAATATGAACAAGTGCTATGAAAAGTGTTCCATTTTGATAATGTATTAATAATTATGCACTTCACATATTATTGTAATTGGTAAAAACACCAATTTAATCAAATAACCATGTGTCATATGTGGTTGGAAAGCTCTCAAAGATTAGAATACAACCAGCCTTTTTTTACTCCAAGACAAAAATATAGCAAGTAATTGCTAAGGATGTGTCTTTGACGTACATGTTAAATGTAAACAGGTGTTGCTTATATCAATATCAAATATATTTATAAAGGACAATTAAAAACAACCATTGTTGAACAATGTGCTGTACATCGAAGTATAAAACAAAAATAAAACATTATAAAAACTGACATCCAATAAATAAACATTGATATGTCAAATATTTCCTAAATATTAAGCATAAAATCCTCATTGATTAAAAGCCATGAAGAATAAATAACTCTTAAAATTAGCTTTAAACACGTGTATTGTTTCAGTCGTTCTGATATAAACTGGGAGACTATTCCAGAGCCTAGGTGCAGCCACAGCAAACACCCGATCTCCTCTTGATTTCATTTTGTTCTAGGGATTAATAGTAAACTCTGGTTAGTTGATCTTCTACCAGGGAGATGTTCTGAAAGTAGTTCTGATATATAACCTGGTGCTAAGCCATTTAAAGATTTATAAACCAGAAGCAGGATCATAAAATCAATTCTTTGGCTAACTGGCAGCCAATGCAATGATATTAAAACTGGTGTAATGTGCTCCCATTTCCTAACTCCAGTTAAAAACCTAGCAGCTGCATTTTGCACCATCAGTAAGTGGGAAAGAGATGCTTGGCTTATTCCCATGTATAGGGCATTACAGTAATCGATCCTAGTCGTAATCAAAGCGTGTATCACCTTTTCCAGGTTTTTAAATGAAAGAAAGTATTTTACTTTGGCCAGCCATCTAAGATGGATAAAGTTAGACTTAACAACATAGTTAACCTGTTTATTCAGCTTGTTCGTTGTCCAGTAATACACTCACATATTTTACCCAAGGTTTAGCATATGAAGCTAGAGAACTGAGGTTTAAATTGGCAGTTTTTTAGATTCTCCCAGCCCAAAAACTATAACCTCAGTTTTGCTGTCAGTCAAGTTTAAGACGTTTAGGGACATCGAGGCCTTCAGGTCTGCAAGACAGGTCAGGAGATGATTCAAACAACTTATAGAATGCTTCAAAGGCAAATCAATTTGGGTGTCATCAGCAAAACAATGATATGAAATATTCAAATGAACCCCAGTGGAAACACATACAGGGAGAACAGAATTGGAGCAAGAATCAATCCTTGAGTGATACCACACGTCAGTGGAACTGAGCTTCTGATTTTGAAGTAAGACTTGAACCAGTTTAGGATTATCTTTTATACCGACACACTTCTCTAGTCTGGCAATAAGAATGTTATGGTCAGTTGTGTCGAAAGCAGCACTCAGATCTAAAAAAAACAAGAACTACGGGGCAACCAGTGTCGGTAGTTATAAAAACATCGTTTAGGACTTTTACCAACGCTGTCACTGTAGAGTGATATTTTCTAAAGCCAGATTGCAATTAAAATATCTTGTTTCCTACCACAAATCTCTGCAGTTGTTGTAGCACTACTTTCTCTAAAATGTTTTATATAAAAGGGAGTTTTGACACAGGCCTAAAATTTGATAGCACATTCGGATCCAGATTTTGATTTTAAATAAGGGATTGAACTAGTGTATGGTTCAGAGAGTCAGGTACAGTTCCCATTTCAAAACATTTGTTAACAATTTTTAGCATGATGGGTCCGATCACATCGAACACCTGTTTTAAGAGATGTGGAGGGATTGCATCCAAAGAACGAGCCATTTGACTTCAGCTTATGCCTTGTAGAGTATTCGTTCAATTCATTGAAAACTACAGCACTAATAGAGAGGATAGAAGGATCATAGGTAGCAGGTATGAAATTAAGTCTGATGTCCCTTATCTTGTCCAGAAAGAAATTAAGAAAACGTTCACACATATATGCCGATTCCAACATAGTAGCATTAACAGAGGGGTTCACAACAGTGTTTATGGTACTAGAGTTCTTGGATTATTACAGTTCCTTTCAATTTGGTCAGTGAATCATTTTGACTTCACCGATCTTACTGCTCTCTGATATTCAGATAAAGTGTCCCTTAGGATCTCATAGAAAACCTGTAGTTTGTCTTTCTTCCATTATCTCTTTGCCCTTCTGCAGACTTGTTTATGAATACGGGACCATCCCATAATTTTCTTTGGTTTGACAGTCTGGCACAACCATGGAATAGTGGAAAGAATCATCTTATGGTCAGAAATTGCATGCTTGCACACTTCAATGTCATCAATGGATAGTCCATGAGTTAAAACTAGATCAAGTGTATGGCCCTGTGCATATGTGGGGCCATGCAGCATCTGTGCCATTTCAAAAGAGTCTATGAGGTTAATAAATTCCTTGACCATTGAGTTTAACGGACAGCAAACATGAAATGTTAAAATCTCACATAATAAACAGTCGATCATACTTGGGAGTGCTACCCCCCAAAATCTGCAAACTCGTTTATGAAGTCTTTATGTGGTTTTGGTGGCCTATATACCACAGCAATTGCCACAGTAGTCCAATTCTAGTTCCATCACTTGAAGTTCAAAAGTGTTTCCTCCCAACTTAGCTTCCTATACTGCTACATTATATGCTACGTTTTAACTTTTAACTTCACAAAAAATAAACAGAACAAATTATCACGCATAAATCATTAGATAATCCACATGAAGCACAATATGCACACAGCAAATAATGTGCTTTCTAGATAAAACACGTTAGCTTTCCTGGATCAGATGACTTTATCGGAAATTGCAAAACAAATCAATGCTAAACAAATCATATTAGGATTCAGATCCCCTATATCCCCTAAATTTGGGCAGAGAGGATTGTTTAATGTAATTAAATATTAGCCTTATTAGAGTTATTAGACTTTCATTTTGGGTATTCCACTAAAACAGGAAATCTTTAAAAACACCTTCAGAGCTAAGATTACTATTAACAGGTTGTTTATTAACAGGGTTAATACATTCTGTATTTGTATTTTTTGTTGTTAGTTCATGTTAATTAACTAATATTAATAAATAGAATGAAAATAAATAGTTTTTATTATTATTATTTTTAAACTGGGCCTTTCTGTGTGGAGTTTGCATGTTCTCCCTGCGTTTGTGTGCGGGTGCTCCAGTTTTTCATGTTAGTTCATAGTGCATTAACTAATGTTAACAAATGCAACTTTTAATTTTAAAAATGTATTTTACTATATGTTGTAATTAACATTATCAAATATTAATAAATGCTTAATAAATATTGTTCATTGTTTAGTTCAAGATAACTAATGTTGTTAAATAATGTAAACAAATGGAACCTTATTATAAAGTGTTACTGTGATACATTGACGAGACAGACAAAAGAATATGCTAAATGTAACTTTTTTACTGGGTCATCTCAGAGCCCAAGATGCTGTTCTCTTACACTGCACATGCCCATGAGCAACACATCATTAACCAGTAACTAAAATGATCCAATGAAAATGCACAAACAATAAACTGCCATTTATTTCCCATTTGGCAAAATGTGCTGAATGACAGCTCCGATTCCATAAGCAGATGCATTACATGCTTAAGCAAGGTGCAGTGTAGTGTCATAATGAACTTAGACTCTGTCACGGGTCAAAAACGTCTTACATTTAGAGAATGCTACCTGTTCCTCTTTTTTCCTGCGCCATCTGGATTCATCCTTAAGCAGTCGGTAGAGCTGTGCTAAACTGTCAAAAGTCCCAAAAACGCTCTTAGCTCCTTTACATTTGTAGGTGCTGGAGCTTCTTGAATTGCCCTTACTTGCACTCCTTTACATCAAACATATGACCAAGGTACTCCATCTTTGTCTTTCCAAAGTCACATTTGGATATTTTCACTCTTAGTCCATTCTCATAGAGGCAAATCATCTAGGTATACCACCACATCCAAATCTTTCATTTAATTCTCCATAATCGGCTGAAAAATGGTAGGGGCAGAACTGATGTCAAATGCTAGTCTATTGTAGTCAAACAGACCCTGTGTGTGTTGATAGTAGTATACTTTTTGGAATCTTCATCCAACAGAACTTGCTGATAAACTGCGGCCAGGCCCATTTTTGAAAATATTTTTCCTCCACTCAACGTAGCCATTACTTCCTCAATAGGAGATAGGGGGTGGATTTCAGTTTTTGCTGCCTGATTGGTTATTTTGTAGTCATCACATAGACAAATGGTGGAGTCTCTTTTCATATCAGTGCCGCCCACTCGCTAAATTTGACAATTGAGGTACTTCCTGTTTTTTCAATTATCTCTAGTTCTTTGTCAACCAGCTCTTTCATTGCAAACGGCAAGGGTCTACTCTTATGAAATTTGGGGGTAATGTCAGACTTCACTGAAATGGTGGCTTTCACATCTTTAAGAGTACCCAATTCCTCCTACCCAAAACTTCACTGTACTGCTCAAGTACATTAGTGAGAGATTTAGGCTTTACACTTTTCTTATTTACATGCTTGATTTGTTTCTAGTTTAGCTTAATCTTCTGTAGCTAGTTCCTGCCACAGAGAGCACATCCAGCTCCAGCAGTCAATTGGAATTTCTGTTTGCCCTTCATAGGTCACAAAAGCCACAAAATGTCCCATCACTGGAATGCTTTCTTCAGTGTAAGACTTTAACTTGACCAGGGGTGTCGCTACACTTTAGTGACATGCGGGGCTTAGTCCACAAGAATTTTGTCTTCAATTTAATTTATTAAAAATGAGCACTCTACCTGTCACAAATAACAGTTATATTAAGCGCAACACTGAAATAGTTTAAGAACTTAAGGGATGCAACAACTGAGCAATGATGAGACTTTTCAGCGTAAGAGTGAATCGGCACTGCAATTACTATTATTTTACACTATTAAACTGTATATAATTCTGAATATAATGTATAATAATGCTAAGGGTCCTGATAGTTGATAGTCCTGGTAATGCCAAATATAGGCTAATGTCTGACATTACTAGTAAATAGCAAGAGTGCGCATCACTTGGGGGAGCTTCTGCAATGTCTCGAGCCACACTCACGTGAATACCTGGATTCAGCTACACCATGCAAATGCATATCAAGCACCAAACACCAGTTTCGGTGGCCCGATATAGCACAAAATGTAGTCGCATTTGTGTGTGCTTTAATCGAATTGATTTTAGGATTTAAGAACGGATATCGAGATTGTTCAAATGAAGATTACAATCCATTAGAAAATCTATATTTTTACCCACCCCTAGATAATGATATTTCCATATATTTGGTCTGCTCACATGTAACTTAACCAGTTAGCAACTGCTCATTAATGTGGTTAGCTATAAATAAATAAACTGTTCTGCCGATCTACTGGCATAACAACTGCACAACATGCATGCCGTCAATTTCCTTGAAGCGCTTCTATGGATGCGTAAGAAATATTTTTATGCTTTTTAATTGAAACTGGTTTGATTTTAAAGAGTAGCATTTCTAGTTTTGTTTGATATGCCGCTTTAAAAAAATCTGTTAAACATGTCTACATATGTGGACACTGTCACCGCATTTCCTCAAAAGTAGTTTGTTAGTTATTTTGAATAAGTTTAAACTAACACATCTGTGGCCATTTAGCTTCATTTTAATATATATTTTGTTATGTTTAATGTTGTTTTCTCTGTGCAATAAGATTATACTCATTAACATTAGTACATGAGTTACTATATGTTTACTGTGCATTTTCAAATTGAGAATAAATGGGTTCATCCAAAAGCTGAAAATGTTGCTTTCAGAGGCGTTATGTGGCGTTAGGATGAAAATAAGATGCATTTTGAACTGTTCTGAGACCAGTCCTGACAAACAGCATACTGGAGGTAAAGTAATTCACTAAATGCATTCTATAGCTTTCTATGCAGCATTCTATCCTAAAATCCAACCCAAATTTCAGTTTCAGGCTGCAGATGATATTTGGACCACTCAACATGTTTGGCAGACATGAGACAATATTTCACAAGTGAAACTTGTGTTGTTCGGGTCAAAATTGACCCACCATAGGAAATTAATGGGACTATACACAGAGCACATTTTTATTTTTTTTAATCAATAAATAATTTACAAAATACCACATAAATGAAGGGGTAAGAATATAAAACATCCACAAGGCAGAAAACACACACACGCACTAACACACACACACTATATTGTTTGACTAAATTAGTGAGGACATTTCATAGACTTCCAATGATTTCATATCGGGCTAATTACATTTTCTATTGCTCAACTCTTCCCCTAAACCTAACCATCACACAAACATGTGCACATCACTAGATTTGAAGATCAACATCATCTGACCAATTTAGAAGCCTTGTTTTTTTATTTATTTTTTTACTAATGAGGACATTTGGCCCTCAAACGTTTAGACATTTACATTTACAGTTATTAATTTAGCAGAAGCTTATATCCAAAGCAACTTACAAAATGAGGATGGATACAAAATAAGCGATTCATCTTTAGGAGAATGTAGCATGAAAAGTCTACCACCTTTCCTTAAAAGTTTTGATATTTTGTTATCTAATTAAATTATAGTCATACATTTTTAAGTCTGACTAAAGTGTCCAAATATAAATGACAGTTTTGATGACATGTTCCTAAAAATACATTCGCTGAATGTAGTTGAGAAGATCGGTGCATTCATCGTACAGATGGCCTCCACGAGTTTCAAAGCATCATGTCTCTAGTACTTTCACACTTGTCAGAAAACACCCGCAGACATGTTATCAGGCAGACACTCAGCCGTTTTCTTTTATTTATGCATTTCACTCCAGTCTTTTCAAAGCTCCACTCAACTGCCAGAGACAGACAGGCATAGTTTATGTATTGGTCACTTGGTGGACTGGAGGTAAACAAGTTCCACCTGGCCAGACATAGGGAGGTAAGGGCATTTCTGTAATGTTTATTCCTGGTCCACTGATAATTTCTTACTTGCAATGCTTAGATCTCACCCTAACCAGTATCTTATTCTAATGATTCTGCTTTTTACTTGGCTGTATGATCTGGGGTCAGACGCACAGCCTCCTTGAAGTGCATGACCTGCATGCTGGCATCCTTGCTCATTGGCACTCAAATTTGGGCTTGTATGCTTTTAAGCCAATCACATAAGATGCAAATGCCATGTGACTAATCGCTCGGGAGCCGCAGGAAAATGACGTCCAGACAACACTGATTGGTGCCACAATAACACGAACAGTCCTAAGCCCCTCAATGGCGACTAACCTGATCTGTGATGTAGAAGGCAGTAGACAAAGAAAAATCCACCAATCAGAGAATCGTGACAAACAAACCACGCTAAAAGAGCTCTGCAGCGACCATCCACTCCAATGACACATTGTACTGTAAATGACGCAATCGATTCGGTCTCCCGACACCCTCACACTACTTATATATTTGTACTTATGTAAATATTTTGCAATAAACTTAAAATATAATGTTTCTATACTTGTAATCTACTTTAAATCAAAAGTTTTATATTTTCAAGTCATTCTTTACTTGATTTCTTCATTTGTGATTTTTTGTGGGGTACACTCATTAAAGATCATAAATACACAGTCTTGTACCTTTTTTTAGTCAAATCAAAGTGTGTAAAGTTATGATTCACCTCGGAGCTTGTTTGTTTTAGTTCATGGCTTTTTTATGAAGGATTTTATGAAATCCCTATGGAAAAAATGAATAGGTTAAATACTTTTGGAACAGAGATGGCTAAAACTGGTAGCGGGCACAAACCAAAATATTCAGGAAACAAACATGCAAGAGATATGCAGAACTTTGTGAATGACATACATTTGAAGTCTGCAGAGTTCTGCTCGCTCAGATTCTTTGTGGGTATCTTATAAATAATGAAAAGTCTAACAACAACAAAAAAACACAATCGTACAAATGTTTCTAAATGACACTCAATGAATAGATAATGATTATATATACAATGGGTTATCTGAATAACCCATAAAAGAGAGAACATGTTTAAAAAACATGCTTTGTGACCTAACACCATGAAGTGTTTGAACCAACAGATTTGCCATATCTAGTTCAAGCCCATTGCTTTTAAAGCCATTAGAGTGCTTTGATAGAAGCATTAAGTTCCAGCCTATCCATGCTGGAAGAGTACTGTAAAGTCTTATGAATGCAGGCAGCCTGCCAGCTCTAGTCGCTCCATCAGCCTGATGGTTATTCTCAGTCTGTACCAAATGTTTGATGCCACAGCATTTCAGTTCATCAGTAATGACTGAGTGAGGGGAACAAAGTGTACCAGTAATCTCTAGAGGTTGAACATGTAGTTTTCTAGTCTGCCAACTCAGCTTTTAACACAGTAAATCACAGCACTGCTGTCACTTTCTCCCTAAAGAACAGCTGAATGCTCCTCATGCCTTCGTTCTTCCTTGTGTCATGAAATTCCTAAGAAAACTTTGGAATATACTGTCATTTTTCATCTGTAGTCACACTCATTGAATGTAGAGTTGAAATGTGTCATTTAACATGTGTCATGATCACTAGCATCATTAAACAGAATAGCAAATGTAACAACAGTTCCCTATCTGTCACTCACTCGATGTTGTGTCGATGTAGTGACACTAGGGGTCACTCTTGGGAGCCCGAGACTCCTTCGATCTTTTATAAAATGCAAATGGGAATTGGCGAGTGATATTTGCATGCCACTCCCGTGGACATACGGGTATAAAGGAGGACAGCGGCTTTCTCCCCTTTCTGCACAAGTGCACTCCAGAGATCGCCCCTTGGCGCTTCAGCAGATCATTTAGAGTATATTCTGAAAGAGTATTTTCCTTCCTAAAAGAGTATATTCTAAAAGAACGGCACACATCGGAACGTCTTTTTAAAGATGCCCTTCCAATTGTGTCTTATTCCTGGATGCGGTTGATATTTCTCGCCTTCAGACGGCCATGATCGCTGTCTTTCGTGCCTTGGCGCGACCCATGTCGAGACATCTTTTGTTGATGCGCCATGTCCTCATTGCGAGGACATGACCATGGCAACGTTGCGGTCACGGCTCGCTTCGTAAGAAAGTGTGCCACACCAGTGGCTCCCTGCCTTGGTCCTCCTACCTACGGGTATGAGGTCAGCACGGCGAGCACTGGGGGCGATTTGGGAACCATAATGAGACCATCTACGCTGGGTAAATCCCAACGGACCTCCCATTGCACGGCACGCTCCTTTGCTCCTATTAGGCGCTTGGGTGAGTGCGCTGGCTCGTCCCAGGGCGAGTTCGACCTCTTGTTCGGTGCCCACGAAGGTGATGAGCTCTCGGGCGCAGCATCGGGGAGCAGACTTGTCCAGTCAGAAGCGAAAGCCTCGGCCAGGCTTTCCCATGCCGTTCACAGCCACGCCACGCCCCACCCCAGTTCCTTTCTTCCTGGAAGTGCTTGAGGAGCTGACAAGATTGTTGATGGCACCTTTTACTGCCCGTCTCGAACTTTTGGCTCCCCCGCCCTCACTACCCTTGATGGTGGGGCGGCCAAGGGCTACTCGGCGATGCCCAGAAAGCAGCGTGGCTCCAGACCCCGCATCCCATCTGCTCATCACCTGCGGCGGCTGCACCAGCTCTGCTGCCGCCCATCCCCGTGGCCCTGCCCTGGCATCAAGCCCACCTGTCTCACAGCCGGCCACCAAGAACAAGCGCCCCGGATATGGGTGACACAGGGACATGGAGACCCGCTGTTCCGGAGCTGGTGAACAGACCACTTCATTCCCCAGTGGAGGGCCGGTAGGAGAATCTTTTGTTCCTCTCTCATTTAATTTCGCCACATGCTCAAGTAGCTGTGGTACCCAAAATTGTAACAAAAGAGTGGGTTGCTTATTCCCTGGGTCACATAACCGATGTGTCTGGCTGTCATTATGATCACCGTCCACCATTCCTTTTTGACAGGTTCAGCGTCCCGGCGCCGGTTTCCCCGCCCCTCCGCATCAAGCTGTGGCATAAACATGCTCAACCTCAGACGGTTTCGACAGACCGTGGGGACAAAACACCTCCTCCCCCCTCCTCGACCGATCCACTGGTGAGTATCAGGAGTCAGGTAAGTGCTTCGATGTCTCTCGACTCAGCACGGCCACAGGGCTCAAGCCCCATCAATGTAGCCTCCCTGTCTCCGCCGCGAGGCTGACGAGATAGTCCCTTTGGTCCCCCTCACCCGGAGCTTGGATGCGTGGCTGGAGCTTGCCCTGGGCCCAAAGGAGAATCTGCCATGCCAGTCTGTTCAGCTGGCATGAACGTATACCTCCTTGATGGCTTATGTAAGAGACTACTGATGTGTTGTCCACCCGCACTAGGACATGGCAGCCTCTCAAATACTAGAGGAAGTTTTTCAGATTCAGAAATACAGCCATCAACTCGAGGCAGTTGATGTGCTAATCAAGCTGATGAACCTCCCATTCCCCTTGAGCTGGACGACCACTTAAGACAGCTCCCCAGCCAGTCAGGGAGCCGTCTGTCATTAGTAACTTGCGGCGGTAAGACGCACCTAGAGTGGGACCCAAAGTGAGGAACCTGGGTCTGAACCACATAGAAAATGTACAAAGCATGCGGCACGTAACACTTATCTGCCTTAGGGGACTGGCCCTTGGATGAAATCCGCTGAAGCTGAAATGGTCTCATGTGCAGAAGGCCCAAAGGGATCACCGAGGACGCAGATGCCATGAGACCTAGTATTCGTTGATACTGACGAACAGTGCAACCTTGGCCTAGCCTGACTTTGCTCAGTATGTTCTGAATGGACACGATTCGAGAGGGAGACAATTGTGCCCGCATCATTATCGAATTCCATACAACCCCCAGATAGGTAATTTCCTGAGTGGGAGAGAGAACGCTCTTTTTGACGTTGAGTCTCAGACCCAGAGAAACCAGATGAGCTAAGACAATATCCCTGTGCTGAAATGCCAGTTCTTGTGACT
This sequence comes from Xyrauchen texanus, assembly GCF_025860055.1. Lineage (NCBI taxonomy): Eukaryota > Metazoa > Chordata > Actinopteri > Cypriniformes > Catostomidae > Xyrauchen > Xyrauchen texanus. The sequence continues at coordinate 40,149,962 of NC_068295.1, forward strand.
TTATTATTATTATTATTATTATTATTATTATTATTATTAAAATGTCTATATTTTAAGTTTCAGCGTATTTTGAAATGTAAAAATATGTGTGTAAATGTTCAAATAGCTATGTACTGTATAATAATGAATCAGGCTGAATAAAGGAAAGCAGATAATTTTCAACACTCCAAACTAAGCTCAATTTCTCTATCTGCTGTGTCTCACAGATCACTGGTGCTCTTGCACCATTATTGCTAGACATCAATCTTTATGCTCCTTTGTGTCATTTGAGTCTCACACTGCAGTGATGAGATGAGAAACACTAGACTGCAAAGATGATTGAAAGTAAGTTGGGGCTTTATGCATGTATTGCAGAAAGGCCATGAGATCCTTTTGGAAAAAAAATGTATTAGGCTATTTAAAAAGATAGTACATTTTCATTACATAGGGCAAATGTATTTTTGATTTTACATCATGTTTTATATGGATAATAATGATTAATTTCACTGCAAAGTGCATTTTGTGAATGCTTGCCTCTTTAAAAAAAAAGTTTGATGAACTGAAAAAAATAACAATTATTTAGAGTTAATTATAAAACAGACTATTCCCCCATTACTTAAATTTGAAAACCCTTTGGATTTTGATTAGAATACATCATTCACAATTATTTATGCAATTTGATTTTCATATATTTTTTGCCTAAAATTAAATATTGTAAAGTGATCCATTTCAAAGCTAATTGACTTGTGCTTGGGTTCTGTACAATAACCTGAAATATGCATGACATTGCCGGTGGACATGCTTATAATAATGCATATGCAATTATAATTTTTCATTTTTCTCCAAGAAACAAGTTTCAAGTTTGCTGTTAAAACAAATTACTTGTATATACTTGCTCTAGTCTTGCGTCACTTACATAATTAGCAATATGTAATTCTTCACAATAATACTGTATATATGTCACGAACCCCTTTCCTCTGCCCCATCTCAGCTTCCTCACACACGCACACTATCTCCCGTCTCGCACACAGGCACTCGCTTCCCGCTCCCTCGCTCCGCCCCCCTGAGCGCGAACGCTCTTTTTCCTCCATCGGGCTTCCACGCCCAGTTTTGCTTTTACGAGCTCTCGCTCGTAAACGATCTCCCCCCTCTGGCGCACTCGGCTCTTCAGCCTGAACATTATGACCATTGCACTCACGCGCTTCCTATCCCCACACATTAGATTCACCTGCACTCGTCTCGTCACCTTCATTGTTCACACCTGCACCTTCCCCTATAAATACCCAGCACTTCCGTTTCACGGGTGTTGGTTATTGTGTGTATTTAGTTTCCCGTGCTTTGCCCCCCCCCCCGCTAGTCTCGCCTAGTTCTGAACTCCTCTTGTCTTCCTCTTAGCTTGCCAACTCTTCTTGTTCCCCTGTGTTTTGCTCCCTCTAGTCCCCTCTTGTTATTCATCCTGTTTATCTTTGATTCCCCGGCTTTTGACCCTACGCTACCCCGACTATTCTTCATTGGATTTGCCCCTTGTGTGTACGTTTGTCTGGACTGCTTTTTATTTAATAAAGCGGTTTTCATCCAACGTTGTGACTGTCTCAACTTGTGTTCGTTACAAAATAACCAACCCCACCGTTGACAGTCACAATGCCCCGCGCTAAGGAGTCGCGCAGCTCACTAGAGCGGAGGTGCACGTCACATTCGGCGCGCGGAGCTACAGTGTGGAGAGATGACCACGCGCTCACGACCCAGGGGCAGCAGGTATGCGCTATTTCTGATTTTTTTTACCCGGTTTCACCTGTGTCTGCCCCTGAGCCCGTTTACGCATGTCTGAGCGCCGTGAACTCTCCACCCCCCGGAGAGGTTTTATGGCTCTTCGGACGCAGACCAAGGGTTTTCTATGCAAGGCAGCGGTTATGTAACGCATAACCCCGCCCTTGACATTATGGAGCCAGCGGCCCGACTATTGGTGTTAGCGTCAGGGAGTCAACCCTTGGAGGTTTATGTCACTGATTTTTGTGCCCTGGCCAACCAGGTGAATTTTGATGAGGTGGTTCTGAAAGACATTTTTCAAGATGGACTGAATGAGCCAGCCTCATCATACATGCCTGGTGGTCGATGCTCTCTCAACCTGGCTCAGTTTATTGACCTCGCCCTGCTGTGCGTTGGTTCCTCGTTTACTGTGGGGGAGGCAGATACTGAACCAGCACTCCACACCATGGCCCCCGTCTCGAAGCCTACCACGGCCCCCGTCTCGAAGCCTTACACGGCCCCCGTCTCGAAGCCTTACACGGCCCCCGTCTCGAAGCCTGACACGGCCCCCGTCTCGAAGCCTGACACGGCCCCCGTCTTGAAGCCTGACACGGCCCCCGTTTTTAAGCCTGACACGGCCCCAATCCCGAGGCCTGTCACGGCCCCAGCCTCGAAGCCTGGCATGGCCAGCGAGTCAACGCCCATGCCTGCCACGGCCAGAGAGCCAGCGCCCATGCCGCGCCAGCGGCCAGCGAGCCAGCGCCCATGCCCGCCCACGAGCCAGCGAGCCAGCGCCCATGCCCGCCACGGCCAACGAGCCAGCGCCCATGTCTGCCACGGTCAGCGCCTGTAGCCTCGACCGCCCCAGAGCCAGCGCCTGTAGCCTCGACCGTCCCCATGGCCACATCCCCTGTTGGCCGAAGACGTCAGAGAAGGAAGAGGGCCCCTTCTCCCCAGTCTCGTCTTGTGCTCAAGACCGCAGAGACGCCCCCAGAGTCTTCCACGGCTCTGCCGGGCTCTGCTCCGCCCCGAGAGTCTTCCACGGCTCTGCCGGGCTCTGCTCCGCCCCAGAGTCTTCCACGGCTCTGCCGGCTCTGCTCGCCCGAGTCTTCCACGGCTCTGCCGGCTCTGCTCGCCCAGAGTCTTCCACGGCTCTGCCGGGCTCTGCTCCGCCCCCAGAGTCTTCCACGGCTCTGCCGGGCTCTGCTCCGCCCCCAGAGTCTCCCACGGCTCTGCCGGGTTCTGCTCGACCCTCTGAGCCCTCCCGGGCTCCGCCTCACGAGTCTCCAAGGGCCCCTCACGAGCCTCCCAGAGCTCTACCCCTCAAGTCCCTCAGGGCTCCACCCTTCAAGCCTCTCACGGCTTCGCCCCTCGAGTCTCTCAAGGCTCCATCCCTCGAGTCTTTCATGGCTCCACCCCTCAAGCCTCTCACGGCTTCGCCTCTCGAGTCTCTCAGGGCTCCATCCCTCGAGTCTTTCATGGCTCCACCCCTCAAGCCTCTCACGGCTTCGCCTCTCGAGTCTCTCAGGGCTCCATCCCTCGAGTCTTTCATGGCTCCACCCCTCAAGCCTCTCACGGCTTCGCCTCTCGAGTCTCTCAGGGCTCCTCCGCCTCTCAGGGCGTCCCCTCTCGAGTCTTTCATGGCTCCACCCCTCAAGCCTCTCACGGCTCGCCTCTCGAGTCTTTCATGGCTCCACCCCTCAAGCCTCTCACGGCTTCGCCTCTCGAGTCTTTCAGGGCTCCACCCCTCGAGTCTTTCATGGCTCCACCCCTCAAGCCTCTCACGGCTTCGCCTCTCGAGTCTCTCAGGGCTCCTCCGCCTCTCAGGGCTCCGCCCCTCGAGTCTTTCATGGCTCCTCTCCTCAAGCCTCTCACGGCTTCGCCTCTCGAGTCTCTCAGGGCTCCTCCCCCTCTCAAGCCTCTCAGGGCTTCGTCTCTCGAGTCTTTCAAGGCTCCCCCCCTCAAGCCTCTCGAGCCTCCCAGGGCTCTGCCTCCCGAGCCTCCTATGGCTCTGCCTCCCGAGCCTCCTACGGCTCCCCCTCCCGAGCCTCCTACGGCTCCCCCTCCAGAGCCTCCTACGGCTCCACCTCCCGAGCCTCCCAGGGCTCGGCCACTAGAGGCTCCTATGGCTCTGCCTCCCGAGCCTCCTACGGCTCCCCCTCCAGAGCCTCCTACGGCTCCACCTCCCGAGCCTCTCATGGCTCTGCTCCCAAAGACTCCAGAGCTTCCTAGGGCTCCGCCTCTCGAGCCTTCCACGGCTCCGCCACCCGGGCCTCCTGCGGCTCTGCTCCCTAAGACTCCAGAGCCTTCTAGAGATTCGCCTCCCGAGCCTCCTACGGCGCCACCTCCCACGGCGTCACCTCCCCCGGCTCTGCCTCCAGAGCCTACCAGGGCTTCACTCCTGGAGCCTTCTACGGCGCCACCTCCCACGGCGTCACCTCCCTCGGCTCTGCCTCCAGAGCCTACCAGGGCTTCACTCATGGAGCCTTCTACGGCGCCACCTCCCACGGCGTCACCTCCCTCGGCTCTGCCTCCAGAGCCTTCCAGGGCTTCACCTCTGGAGCCTCCTACGGCGCCACTTCCATGGGCTCCACTTCCTGAGCCTTCCAGGCCTTCGCCCCTAAAGCCCCCCTTGGCTCCACCTCCAGAGCCTTCCAGGCCTTCGCCCCTAAAGCCTCCTTCGGCTCCACCTCCAGAGCCTTCCAGGCCTTCAGCCCCTAAAGCCTCCTTCCGGCTCCACCTCCAGAGCCTTCCAGGCCTTCAGCCCCTAAAGCCTCCGTCGGCTCCACTTCTAGAGCCTTCCAGGCCTTCGCCCCTAAAACCTCCGTCGGCCCCACCTCCGGAGCCTTCCAGGACCCCACCTCCAGAGCCACCTCACGGTGCCACCTCTGATGGCTCCGCCTTTCACGGCTCAGCCCGGACTTCCTGACCCTCTACCTGTCCTGTGGCCTCTTCCCTGGCCTCCGGACCCTATTCCTGTCCGGTGGTCACCTTCCAGACCCCCGGACCCAGTCCCTGTCCTCCAGTCGCCTTCCAGACCTCCTGACCCAGTCTCTGCCCTATGGCTGCCCCCTAGACCTCCCGACCACCCGCCTGTCCACTATGTTCCCCCTGACCTTGTCTTGAACTGCCCATTGACCCCCATGGACTGTTTCATTTCCCTTTTGTGCCTTCTGCCCCCCGCGAGCTCACACGCTCGTTCTGTTCCCCGCGAGATCACACTCTCGTTCTGTTCCCCGCGAGATCACACTCTCGTTCTGTTCCCCGCGAGCTCACACGCTCGTTCTGTCCCCTCGAGCTCACACGCTCGTTCTGTCCCCTTGCGCTCCTCGCAGCCCAGCGTGGCCGTCAGGAGCCGTCCTTTTCAGAGGGGGGAGTACTGTCACGAACCCCTTTCCTCTGCCCCATCTCAGCTTCCTCACACACGCACACTATCTCCCGTCTCGCACACAGGCACTCGCTTCCCGCTCCCTCGCTCCGCCCCCTGAGCTGAACGCTCTTTTTCCTCCATCGGGCTTCCACGCCCAGTTTTGCTTTTACGAGCTCTCGCCAGTAAGCGATCTCCCCTCTGGCGCACTTCGGCTCTTCAGCCTGAACATTATGACCACTTGCACTCACGCGCTTCCTATCCCCACACATTAGATTCACCTGCACTCGTCTCGTCACCTTCATTGTTCACACCTGCACCTTCCCCTATAAATACCCAGCACTTCCGTTTCACGGGTGTTGGTTATTGTGTGTATTTAGTTTCCGTGCTTTGCCCCCGCTAGTCTCGCCTAGTTCTGAACTCCTCTTGTCTTCCTCTTAGCTTGCCAACTCTTCTTGTTCCCCTGTGTTTTGCTCCCTCTAGTCCCCTCTTGTTATTCATCCTGTTTATCTTTGATTCCCGGCTTTTGACCCTACGCTACCCGACTATTCTTCATTGGATTTGCCCCTTGTGTGTACGTTTGTCTGGACTGCTTTTTATTTAATAAAGCGGTTTTCATCCAACGTTGTGACTGTCTCAACTTGTGTTCGTTACAATATAGCTGCATCTTTGCCTTTATATCACTTTTTTAATAAACAACTTCATGGATCTTACATTGTACTTGTTCATCAAATATATGATTATTATTACTGTGACTTATAATGTACTCAGCTGTTTATGTCTTTATGAACAGTGAGCCATTTGTCACTATGAAATTTAATACATTGTGTTTTACTGAGTTTAAAGTGAAAAAACGTACAGCCCCTTGTTTAGCCCCTTGTTTTGAGCACAACCATAAAAAGGAATAACTCAAAATACAGTGGCTATATTTCAATACTCCATTGTATTACTGGCATAACTTTTGTCTCTTTTGATAGTAGACACTTAGTGTATTTTGCAACAGTCAGAATTAATACATTTTATGAAGAAAATTTGTTAGAAAATCTTTTATTATAAAGTGATTAACACATTATTCCATAACATTTTTATGAAATAAAATTTGACACTGACATGGTAGATCCATAGAAATACAATGGAGCTAAAATAACAAGTCTGATAATGTTCTATTTCAAATTTAAGCATGAAAAGTTTCAAACTAAATTTCATGAAACATTTCTCAACATCATGTCATTTGATTATGGCCACGTATATCATTAGCCATAAGCATCGGTGCCATGAATAAAGAATGGTAAACATTACACATATATTTTACTTCAATTAATAATCAAGTTGTTATAACAGTGTCTTTTACTGATCTCACATGGATTCCATTCATATAATTTGACAGAAAGATTATTTATACAATATTCTTCTAGCAGATTTGTAGCTTCAGCTGATCAGTTCCATTATTTAGACAGTAAACATAAAAATAAAATTGAAATTATAAATAAACCATACAGTATATTTTTGCAATCATCTATTTATTTAAAACATCTTATCATTCAAATAATTTGTCCCATCAGGATCACTTCTGTCAAATGAGTAATTCACTTGAAAACTTTATTCAGTTATAGACAACTGAAGCAATCTGTTGGTGATGGCGGGTTCTGTTCTGGGCAAACTCTCCAGCCATCAATGCAGCCATGCATAGACAGAGCAGGGAGTGCAGCAAATAAAACCCCCCAAAGCAAAACCATATGCCAAATCATCCCCCAACTAACTGGTAGATACTGACAGCTGAAATGTTCATAAAATGAGCTATGATCAGGGAAGTATACACCAAAGTATTTGCAAGTTAGGCTTAGCTTGTTTCTAAATTAATGTATGTTTCAATTTCAAACACTGAATAACCTATTTGGGGGAAGCTTACACCCCATGTAACAGCAACCAGAGACTTGAACTAGCTTAAAGCAACACTCATGTTGCCATTTCTTGAAAAGGAATCAAAATGAGCGGTATGTTCCCGTTATGAACGCTTAGGAACCTATTGGGGGAAGTATACACCGATGAGCCAAAACAATATGACCACTCACAGGCAAAGTGAATAACATGGCCTCATGTCAAGGTATGAATAGATTAGCTTGTAAGCAAATAATCAGTTCTTGTAGTCAATGTGATGAATGCAGGAGAAATGAGCAAGTGTAAAGACCTGGCGACTTTCTCAAGGACCAAATTGTTATGGCCAGATGACTGGGTAAGAGCATTTCTGAAATGGCAAGGCTTGTTGGGTGCTCTCGGTCAGAAGTGGTGAATACGTACCAACAGTGGTCTGATGAGGGACAAACCACATACCGGCAACAGGGTGTTGGGCACTCAAGGCTAATTGATGCACAAGGGCAACAAAGGCTATGGTACGAACCAACAGAAGGTCTGCTGTGGCACAAGTCACGGAACATTTTAATGATGGTTACGGGAAGAATGTGTCACAACACACAGTTCATTGCACCCTGCTGCGTATGGGGCTATGTAGCTGTAGACCAGTCAGAGTGCTCATGAAGACCCCTGTCCACCGTCAAAAGCACCAATAATGGTACACAAGCAGTAGAACTGGACCATGGAGCAGTGGAAGAAGGTCATCTGGTCCAATGAGTCCAGTTTTCTTTTACATTATATGGACCTATACGTGTGCAGCATTTACTTGGGGAAGTGATGGCACCAGGATACACTGTGCAAAGACGACAATCCGGTGGAGAGAGTGTGATGCTCTGGGCAATGTTCTGCTGAGAAGCCCTGGGTCTGGCCATTCATGTGGACATCAATTGACATGTGCCGCCTATCTAAACAATGTTGCAGACCAGGTACACCCCTTCATAACAATGGTCTTCCCTGATGGCAGTGGCCTCGTTCAGCAGGATAATGCCCCCTGCCACAGTACACACATTTTTTAGGTATGGTTTGAAGAACATGATGAAGAGTTCAAGGTGTTGCCCTGACTTTCAAATTCCTGGGAGATGTTCCGGTCTGCCTCTGATGATGACATCGAGGTTTACACTGATAGCTTAACGTGTTTCATCAGGAAGTGCGTAGAGGACGTTGTTCCGATCAAAACAATATGGATCTACCCCAACCAGAAACCTTGAGTTAACGGTAATGTTCGTGCAGCACTTAATGCGCGGACCTCCGCTTTTAATTCTGGGAATGCAGAGGAGCATAAACAAGCCTGTTATGCCCTCCGTAACACTATCAGAGCATCCAAACGCCAGTACAGGCACCAAATTGAAGGCCAGTTCAACAACACCGACTCTAGAATTATGTGGCAGGGAATTAAGATCATCACGGACTACAAAGGGAATAAAAACTCTGCCGTGAACACAGCTGCCTCTCTCCCGGATGAGCTTAATACATTCTATGATAATTTCGAGGAAAATAACTCCACCCTCGCAGAGAGAGCACTCGCAGCCGACGCTACAGAGGATAGTTCGCTCTCCGTTTCCCGATCCTTCTGACGGGTGAACATCCGTAAAGCCTTGAGTCCAGACAGCATTCCGTGTCTTGCCATCAGAGCGTGCGCAAACTAACTGGCTGGTGTTTTTACGGACATTTTCAACCTGTCCATCTCCCTGTCTGTAGTCCCCACATGCTTCAAAACGTCCACCATTGTGCCTGTAGAAAAGCAATCAAAAATCACTTGTTTAAATGACTGCCGTCCTGTTGCTCTGACTCCCATCATCAGCAAATGCTTTGAGAAGCTAATCAGAGATCACATCTGCTCTGTGCTGCCAACCTCTTTGGACCCATTGCAGTTTGCCTACCGCAACAACCACTCCACTGATGATGCCATTGCATCTACACTACACACTGCTCTCTCCCACCTGGAAAAAAGGAACACATATGTGAGAATGCTGTTTGTAAACTACAGCTCAGCGTTCAACACCATAGTGCCCTCCAAACTTGATATGAAACTCCAGGCTCTGGGCATAAACAGCTCGCTGTGCAGCTGGATCCTGGACTTCCTTTCAGGCAGACGTCAGGTGGTTAGAATGGGCAGCAACATCTCCTCATCACTGACCCTCAACACTGGAGCCCCGCAGGGCTGTGTTCTCAGCCCACTCCTGTATTCCTTATACACACATGACTGTGTGGCAACACATAGCTCCAATGCCATCATTAAGTTTGCTGACGATACGACGGTGGTAGGTCTGATCACTGACAATGATGAAACAGCCTACAGAGAGGAGGTGCACACTCTAACATATATATAACAGGTGGTGTGTGAAAAAAGTTCGGAGGATCATCAGAGACTCCAGCCACCCGAGTCATGGGCTGCTCTCACTGCTACCATCAGGCAGGTGTTATCGCAGCATCAGGACCCGCACCAGCCGACTACATGACAGCTTCTTCCCCCAAGCAATCAGACTTTTGAACACTTGATCTCTCACAATCAATATACATCAGCACTCCACATTATTAATCTTATATCTCACACTGGACTGTCATAATTATATTCTCCACAATACAACTACTGTACATATATTTTTTATATACTCTTTATTTTTTTGTATGTACATTCTATATTATGTGTATTGTTACTGTACATTATATATTATTATTGTGTTGTGTAATTATGTGTACATTTGATATGTAAATTGTGTTGTGTACATCTGTTGTTATTTGTAATTGGTATATGTCTCATCACTATCATGACTGCTATGTTGCTCGGAACTTCACACAAGACTTTCATCTACTGTTGCACTTGTGTATATGGTCGTGTGACAATAAAGTGATTTGATTTGATACATACACTAGCTAAAAGCACAGTATGATGCCATTATCTGAATGTTAACAAAAACAAGAAGGACATTCCTATAACAATGCTGAGGAATTTACAAGGGGAAGGATACACCCCACGTGGCAGCAGAGCTCGCAACGAGCATGTTGCCATAACATGGAACTTAATTAAAACGAGCAGCATATTTCTTAAATGAATTTACTGGGGGAAGCATCCACCCCATGCAGCAACAACCTTAACAGCATGTTGCCAAAACCTGGCCGGACAGGAGCTTACAGCAACAGCATATCAAGAAACCTGGCCAGATGAATGCTTACAGCAACAGCATGTCATTATTGAGCTTCTTCCTGCTTCGCTACTGTTCAGAAACTTTTGGTTTCTTTTACGTGCTTTGCTACCTTTTGCAGTTTAACATCTTATTTTCATATCAGCTATTCAGCACAGTGCTCAAAGGGCCTAATTTGGCAACCACACTAAAACTAGAGACTTTGGGGACTGAAATATTACTACAAAAAGTGGATTTTCTGTCAAAGATGTCTACCAGTCTCCTACTACACCTAGATAAACCAGCAGTACAGGACCCAAAAGTAACTGGTGAAAGTAAGAGCACAAACTGATGGCATGAACAGGGAGCTAGACCCAAAGGTGCTCGAGACATCAGACTGTCACAAGTATCATATATTGCAGCATTAGCATCATCCACCCCAGATACAACTATGACCCGACTAACCAATACTGGTATTCTTCCACCCCTGACATGTCTTAAAATAGATTTAAACCACAAATGAATGTGGATGAAGAAACCCAAAGCATGATCAGACAAAGATCACATCATTCAGCAGCTAAAATTGCAGCTGGCAGGTGCTTAAGGTTGAGCAGGCAGTAGAGTTCTGCCGAGTGTGGGTAACTCCATTATCAGAAATATTGGTAACAGGGCTACCACTACTTGTTGCCTTCCTCGAGCAAAGGTTTCTGATGTAAATAAGGAACTTCTGAACATATATATGAATCTTAAGAATGTAAATTGGGATCTATCGGGAAGACACGCAGGCTTGAGTGAAGTTTAAGATGACATTTATTTGATAAATGTAAAACAGAAAGCAATGTCTCTCTCTTTGGCGTAGGCCCCATCCGGCGGTCCGACGGAGTTGTGCCCAGAACCGTCATGTCCTTTCCGGAGATAGGAGGCAGGGGCGAGGAGCCTACCCCCGTGCGGGACAGGGCTCAACTGGTGACGGTGGGGTGGTGGAGGTTGCCTGTTTTTAGCACACTGAAACTGCAATGTGATAGATTGTGAGCAGACTTATAAAGCAATGGCTTACTTGCGACTGGCTAGGAATTACCCAGCTAATGATGTGATGATGTACAGCTGCTAGTCTTCCCGCTAGAACTACGCTGCGCTTCCATTTATTATACATTTGAGGAAAAATTATTTTCAGAAGGAGCAGTCAGCACTAGTAGTATGTATTATGTACGTTGTGACAAAAAATGATTTATGGCCCTGATTTATGGTTTAATTGCTGTACATTTGACCTTTCCCTCCGCCCCCCTCCCCTCCCTCCGGTAGTTGTAGGCTACATGCTGTGATATGGCGTGTCTGTTCTGATACCCCCATCTGTGTATTTAAAAGAGTAGAAAGATTATTAATCTTTAATGGAAAACTGAGATGACAAAAAAAGTAGTATTACGTTTAAAATGTGTTTAAATGATGTCTTTATTGGGGTTTAATGCTTGGTGAAAAACTGTTTTGTTTTTTTAAACTTTTGACAAAGAGAAGAAAATGTGTTTTTAAACATTACGTTGTCTAACACATCTCTAGCAATGTCACTTTAAAGATGCTGAACAAAAACATAAAATGTATTTAAAAATTGTATTTCAACAAAGAGCATTTTAAATAGCATAAATTGTAAAATGCAGCACAAAATCTACCGTTTAAAATCCTTTCATGAACTCATTCAGCGATAAGTGATGTAAGTAAGACGATGTTTAACATTAACCTAGCAAACAGGATACATTTTCTAAAAACATAATATATAATTTTAACTATATAAGACAGAAATCTTACACGACTCCGTTTAAAGTCCTTTCACAATCTCGTCCAAAATGACAATGGCGTAAGATCAGTTGACAAGCCCCTCCCCGGGGGTGGGGCTTAACTCCTCCTAATCTTAGGAAGTGTTTTAAAGTATTATTTAAAGGTTTAAATGTATTTAACGAAAACTTTGACATTTTGTTTTAAAAAAACGTATCAAGTTGGCAAATACAACAAAGGCACTCTAAAATTATAAAAACTTTAACAACATTCACTAGAAAATACAGTATTTTGGTAAACAGGTTTATTTTATATATAATTCTGATGAAATATCTTTAATACAAAAGTTTGTTACATTTTTTTATTTTTTTATTTTTTAACCATGCGATTCTAAAACAGTGGATTTTGAATGATATTAGTTTATTTTACGCAAACAGACGATACTGGCAGAGCAAACTCATTTAGACGGACACTTTAAAATAACGAATAAATGATTAACAAGTGTTATTTACTTTTACCAGAGACTAAAACGTATTTTAAACCAAATAGTATGAGTTTTCATTGAAATAGTATGCATTATAAATTGTAACTTTAACACGTGTTGTATTGCATTTTTTCCAATCAAAATTATTTCAGGAGTGCATCCAAATTGATAACGTGTTTTTTGATCCAGCCTTTAAGGCGCTGAGCAGCGGGGTCTCGCTTTCATGCGTGCGGGTAATTCATTTTATGATTCAGACATAAAGGCTGACGTAAATGACTGGGGGTTAATTAAATTTGTATTTTGACCAGACCTTAGGGTTGTTAATTGGATCTGTGTTCATGGGGATGAATACGGCCAAGATTTCGAAGTGTCAGTTTAAAGCTTTGATCTCTGGATATTTCACAACTGGGGTTTGGTATAGTCTATCCGCAGTCCTTTTAAATGATTCAGCCACAGATTAAACTATCAAACGTCCCAATGTTGCATTATTCAATTCTAAAATAACTTTTAACTAAACATATTAATATTGTAAATTAATGCGTCCTTTTCTTCACGCGCAACTGCCTACTAAAAACGAATTTTGACGAAATATCTTTAATACAAACGTTTGTTACATTTTTTATTTTTATTTTTAACCATGAGATTCTAAAACAGTGGATACTGAATGATATTAGTTAACAAATAAGTTTATTTTACGAACAGACGATACTGGTTGAGCAGTCTCATTCAGACGTTCACTTTAAAAAACGAATAAACGATTAACAAGTGTTATTTACTTTTACCAGAGACTAAAACGTATTTTAAACATTAGGTTCAGATTGGCAAACACAATATTGTCATTGAAATAGTATGCATTATAAATTGTAGCTTTAACACGTGTTGTATTGCATTTTTCCAATCAAAATTATTTGAGAGCATCGAAATTGATAAGGCGTTTTTTGATCCAGGTTTTTAGGCGCTGAGCAGCGGGGATTCGTTTTCATGCGTGTGATAGCCTAATTGTATGATTCAGACATAAAGGCTGACGATCGACAGATGTTTTGTGGCGGGATGTGTAGTGAAGACGCGCCAAGAGTTCGAAGTGTCAATTTAAATCTTTGATCTCTTAATTTTTCACAACGGGTGTTTTGGTATAGTCTATCGACAGTCCTTTTAAATGATTCAGATTTAAACAGAGGATGGCGCCAGATAGCTGTGGTGTGATTGTGAAACTTTGTGACAAAAAATTATATATGACCTATGCTTTATGACTTAATTGCAGTACCTTTGAACTTTTAATTCCTGTCCCCCCTTACCCTCCACTCCCCTCCCCTCCCCAACCCCTCCCTCCGGCAGTGAGTGAGTGAAGGTCTTCTTATGGGGGAGAACTCAGCCTATTTAAACAGACTTTAAGTGTGTGTGGTCATCATTTACAGCTGAACCAGACAGACGCATCTGTAGAACACGGGTGATTGCACTTTAAAATGGCGTTTATTTTCAGAAGTATGTGATTTTTAAATATTGATGTTTTACATTTTGGTACCTTGATTTTTAACAGGCGTTTAAATCATTTTTATTTGTACGTAATTCAGCCCCTATCAACGATTATGAAAACCTGGATCGCATCGATCAACTGCGTAAGTTTACATAAAGATCATTTTTATGTATTTATATATTAAATTGCTTAGTACTGATGTGAATATTTTCTATTTGTTTTTCAGTGACTGAACCGTTAATTAATGAAACAACGGGTCAGAGCAAATCTGTCAACAGATGTGTACTGCAAGGTATGTATACATTATTTGTGTTCTATTTTGATTATGCAATATTGATAAAACAAAAATGTATTTTCTGTGTTTGTAGATATTTCAAACGTCGACTTGTCAACGCTTGTCTCACAACCGGGTTTGCTACACCCAAACCGAAGACATCACTGTCACTCAGTTCACGGAGACACAACAAACCCGTTAGTCCTATTCCGAGGATTTCACGAAGCCCTCGATTACATGTTGTACCCCCAGCTGGAAACGGTGCAAGACACTATTTTGGAGAAAAAAAACATCGGTCTTCATCAGGAGAAAGGAGAAGCGATCAAACAACGTTACGTCAAATACCTTCTGTGTTAAACGAATCAGTTGGTGAGTACGATTCACACTAACATCATTAAAAATGGTAACCCCCTTGCTAATGCACATATTCTCATTCTTTATATAGATTTGTACGCTACCAGTTTGCAAATTGACGAAGACCCCACAGCAATCTTCAATAATGATGCGTTCGTGAGGGAGTGGGTCGCTCTTAACCAACCCATACTTCCAGACAACACCGATAACGCTGTCTCATCACACGGTGGGGCTGTGGTGTCAGAGGAGGAGGTGCTGCTAAACGACGCGGAGGATGTGATTTCGTTTATTGATGCTGTATCGGATTGTACGGAGGACGATGCGAATAATCAGGAGTGTGTGGAAGAGACAGTTATCGAAGCGGATGAAAATCTACCATCAAATCAACAGAACTTTTCCCATGATTTGTTGATGGAATTGCGTGAACAGAATCGATTGGCGGACGAGAAGCTGGACATTATTTCAGAGAATGTCAAACGTCTTTGTGACTGCTTCCACATGGTGATGACAAACTCAGAAGAACAAGGAAGTCTTATACGGCTTATTCTCGATCGAGTTGGTGCCAATCGCGAGATGTTGAATAAAATTGAAAAGATTCTCCAGGACTAATTCGAGAAAGCCAGCTCATGGTAAATATATTGACTAACATCAATAACGCTGTCATAGAACATATAAAATAACTAATTGTGTTTATGATTGATTTGTGTTAAAAGGGTGTTGTTGTTTTGTAGCTGGTATGTGTATAATTGTGTTTATGATTGATTTGTGTTAAAAGGGTGTTGTTGTTTTGTATTATTTAGGCTACCTGTGCTTTTTTTGTAGTTGGTGTATGTGTATAATCAGTGGAAAATAAAACTGAATTGAAAAAAGTTTTCAATATGACGAGTAAATGAACACATTCAGATGATGAATTGCTTAATTGTCAACCAGACTTTGAACAAAATCCTTCTGCAAGAACTAGATATGATCATTTGTCAAATATTGAACAGCTACAAAGCATAATCGATCAACAGATAGATGTTGTAGGTCCTGCCTATTTGGATTTAAATGCTAGATTAGAGGGTATTCTTCAAACACAGAGAAGATGTCTAAATTATTCTAATGGTAATAAAGAATGTGAGATGTTAAATCAGTCACTAGAACCATCATCACACAGTTCATCCTCATTAATATCAGGCCCCTCGCGCTCTAAAGTACGCAAACGATTAGAAGACATGATCCAAAAATATAATGACAAACTGGGGGTCTCACGACCTAACCTTTGTGAAAGATTAGAAGCAATGATAAAAAAGCACGAGGATGCTAATAATGAGGATGAGCTGATTGTTGATGCAGTACAGACTGGTGGTGTAAGCAATATTTCAGTCAGAATAATATTGAAACATTGGTTAGAAACGGAGGTGTTGTAAATGATTTCACAATTGTACCAAGACCGCGTTTCAATGGCATAGAGATACACAGGGCTCTAAATTTAAGGGATTTAATATCTACAGACCTTGCTGAATACAGTACATCTGTGCACAATGCATTGTCAGAGATGGTGTCATTTTCCAGACAGATGGGCGGTGAATCCAGTTTTATTAATATTTCACTGAGAGGCCCCAGTCTGAAATCTGATGTAAACTGTGTATTATCACCTAGCAATGGCTATAACGAACGCATTTAGTTGAATTGCATAGCAATGCGAAAGTGATGGCCGACGACAGTTTGCAGTTACACGCATCCATAGCCAGAAGTAGGAACGGTGGTGCTCCTAGGAAGCTAGTTGATATAGCACATGATGATGTGATTAGAAGAAAAAGAATGCATTTATTCTGTCCTGTCAATACGTCAAACAACCTGTGTTTTTCATTATGTCTAGCATATTTTCTCTACCCTCAGATTTCCCATGACAACTTAGAAAGACGGGGTGAATCCATTCAGAGTGCTGGCGGTTTCACACCTCGGGATAAAATAGGTCTAGGAGACAATGCAAAATTTGAACGTGCATTAGACATAAAAATTGTTGTCTTTTACAGGTCAACCGATGGAAAGTTGGAAAAATATAAAACTTCAGATGAGCCACACACCAAAACAGCATATCTTTACATTCATGATTCTCATTATTACATGATAAAGAATCTGAAAGCCTTTATAGGGTCTGCATATGTGTGTGATTTCTGTTACACAGGTTATACTGAGCAGACAGAATCATGATTGTAAATATGTGTGCTCTGTTTGCAACGATAGTGAGTGCTACAAACAGCCTAAAAGCATAATACACTGTCAAGACTGTTTATGTTATTGCAGATCTAGATACTGTTTTAATGCTCATAAAATAGTACCCCCTACGGATCGATGATTGTGGTAGATCTCCCTGCGATACTACAATATATTGTCGTAAATGCAATAAACGTTACCATACAGCCAAAAACCCCAAACCTCATAACTGTCCAAATGATAAATGTCTACATTGTGGGGATGATGTAAGCCACGAAGGCCTACACCAGTGCTTCATACAGCCTACCATACCCAAGGAATATACAGATCGTTACATTTTCTATGATTTTGAAACACGATGTGATAATGGTAAACATATAGCAAATTATGTGTGTGCCATGATTTTTGATGGTGAGACATTTGAATTTGGAGGTGAGGGATGTGTGAGACAACTCGTTTGGAGGTTTAGACAGCCGAGGTACAAAAATTACACTTGGATTGCACACAATGCAAGCGGGTTTGACAACTTTTTAATTCTGGAGTATTTTTGCAATGCAGGACTCCAACTTAACATAGTAATGCAGGGCTGTAGAACCATTTTCATGTATGATGAGACTTTTAGACAACGTTTTATCGATTCTTACTCATTCCTCCACATGGCTCTGTCTAAGATGCCATCAGCGTTAAATTTGGAAAATGAAGAAAAAGGCTTCTTTCCTCACTATTTCAACAGACAGGAAAATCAGACTTATATAGGTCCATACCCTGCTAAAAACTACTACGGGTACAACTCCATGACAGATAGTGCCAGGACAAAATTTGATCTGTGGTACTGAAACAGTCGATGGTGAAGTCTTTGATTTCAAAAAGAGATTGGCATCTACTGCATGAATGACGTCGTTTTATTACGTGAAGCATGCATTAAATTTAGAGATGAATTCCTACGATGCACGCAGGTAGATCCTTTCAGCTACGTGACTCTTGCTAGTTGCTGTATGGGTACTTTCAAGACGCAATTTCTCTCTAGAAATACACTGGCTCTGACACATAATAATGCATACGTCAATCAGTATAAGACATTCTCTAACATCTCTATTGAATGGCTTGAGTATGTGAAAAAACACGTGACGTAGACATTCACCACGCGCTAAATCACGGTGAAGTGAAATTTGGAGGGTACTTTGTTGATGGATATTACGAAAAAGATGGTGTACGAAAAGCTCTAGAATTTGCCGGATGTTTTCACCACGGTCACGAGTGTCGTTACAGATCTGACTATGTAAACCTCCTGTCAAAAGTGCCTTTTGGAGTGCTCAGGATGCAGTTTAATGACAAGATTGATGTTTTGCAGAACGCATACTGTTTAGACATTGAGGTGATTCATGAGTGTGTATGGAAGAATCTTAAGCAAACTGACCCTCATGTAATTGCGTTTATGACCACTTATTCGGCACCTGAGAGACTGAATCCACGTGATGCACTCTTTGGGGGGCGTACAAATGCTTACAAGTTGTACCACAAAACTTCAGAATATGAAAAGATCAGATATGTTGATTTCACGAGTCTTTATCCTTACTGTCAGGCTCGAAAAAGCTACCCTGTTGGACATCCTGAAATAATTTTCAAGGATTTTGAACCCCTTGAAAATTATTACGGACTTATTAAGGCCACACTGCTACCCCCCCGAAAATTGCTTCATCCTGTGCTTCCTTACAGGTGTGCAGGGAAACTTATGTTTCCTCTATGCAGAACATGCGTTGAGAAACAAATCAATGTTACATCTTGTACGCATACAGATGAGGAGAGGTCTATCTCAGGCTGCTGGGTGAGCATTGAATTGTTGAAGGCGATTGAGAAGGGGTATCTTGTAATGGAGGTCTCAGAGGTGTGGCACTTTGCAGAGAAATCGGAAACACTGTTTTCCGATTATGTAAAGACCTTTCTGAAATTTAAACAGGAGGCCTCAGACTATCCCTCTCACGTAGTCACCTATTCAGACAAAAAAGCCTATATCGATGATTACTTTAAAAAGAAGGGATTAACCTCGATCCTGCAAAGATCTGTCACAACCCTGCTCAGAGATCTATCAACAAATTGTTGCTGAATAGTCTGTGGGGCGTTTTTCAATGAGAGAAAATCTACCCACTTCTAAACTTTCGAAAGACCCAGAAGAATTTGCTCACATCATATTTGGCTGTCAGTATGACGTTAAATATTTCACATTCGGTGTCTGATGAAATTGCGCTGGTGCAGTACAAACATGACGATGGAGCCATGTACAACACACGGGATGTGAATATATTTCTGGGGGCCTTTACAACAGCACATGCACGGTTAGAATTGTATAGCCTTATGGATAAATTGGGTGACAGATTGTTGTATAGCGACACAGACAGCGTTATCTTTATCTCTAGAGACGGTGACTGGGAACCTCCTCTGGGTCCTTATTTAGGAGATCTGACTGACGAAATCAGCAATGATGATCACATCACAGAATTTTGTTCAGGAGGGCCTAAAACATACGGATATCGCACTGCAAAAGGTAAAGTGTGTATGAAAGCAAAGGGTAAAATCGCATGACACCAAACACGTCCTAGCCTACACAGACAACATCGTGAGGAATAAAAAGAACTTCACTTTGCAAAACAAGTCAGTTGTTAAAAAGTTTCATGTGGTGTATAATAAGAGGCTGCTTTTCCCTGATTATACAACTCTACCATATGGCTACTAATAATTTTTTAAACCACCGCAGTGTGCGGGAGGTTGATGGTTTTGATTTTAGACTTCAACATCCTTTTTCATGTGTAATAATTGGACCTTCAAATTCTGGAAAGTCTTATTTTGTAAAAATGTTGTTGGAAAATGCTGTAAATATGATTTCTAAAAAGATTGAAAACATTGTGTACATTTATGATTGCTGGCAACCTATGTATGATGAACTGTATAAATTGTATAACATTAAATTTGTGGAAGGAATACCGCAATCTCTGAATGATGATGTTTTATTACCTGTCAATAAAACAAATCTGTTAATAATTGACGACATGATGAAGGAGGCAAGTGGAAACTCTGAAGTGGAAAAGTTATTCACTCAATACGTTCACCATAGAAACCTCAGCGCTATTTATATTGTGCAGAATTTATTTTTCCAAGGTAAATCCAGCAGAACCATCAGTTTGAATACAAATTATTTAATATTGTTTAAGAATCCTCGTGATAACAATCAGATAAATGTGTTGGGAAAACAAATGTACCCCGGAAATACAAAATATTTTATGGAATGCTATCAAGATGCTACCAACCAGACTTTTGGATACCTCATGATAGACTATAAAGCAAAAACCCTGAATGTTTTCGTCTCAGAACGGGGTTGCTTTCAAACCAGCCAGTAGTTTACATTCAAAAAAGAAAACCGTGATTTTGGTAAAATGTCTGCTAGACTATCTAGAAACCTCCCCTGTTAAAAATGCTATTTAAAGCTGACCCCCATGCAAAGGCGTCTTATTATGCAATCAGCATCTGATGAGCTCATTTTAACATTGTGTGAGATTGCATTTAATGTGCTCTATGGCACAATCCCACTAACGAACCAGCAACACAAACGGTTGAAGAGGAGAAAGACTGAAATTAAATACATAGCCAATAAAAAGATTGGTGTGTCCACAAAAAACGCATGCTCAACCAGAAAGGAGGATTTCTTCTTCCGCTTTTGAGCATAGCAGTCCCCTTTATTACAAGTCTGATAACGGCTAAACAAGGTTGAAGATGGAGTATGCTGAGAAGCTGTTTTTAGTGTCTCAAAACCAAACAGATAAACTGAAGATGTCCAATACCCGAGAGTCTATTCAACAAACCGTGGAAGACGATCTGGATGTTGCTATAAGAAATATTTTGAATAAAGACAATTTGGATACTCATGAGAAGGCTAAGCTTTACACCTCGGCTTTACAAAGATTTTTAACGGTAGTTAAACAGGGTGATCGAGATAGTAACACATTAACGCTTGCATTAACATCCCCCAATGAGTCTCGCAAAGAACAATCTGTTAACACTGTTGAAGATATTATAGCAGATGTATTGAAAAATGTCCCATTGAGATGTGTGAAAAATGCAAGATACATCATGGATAAAATGTCTAAAGCCAAAGAAATGGCATCTTGGAACGATTCGGGGGAGTTTGTATTTAAAGGCATTACTATACAGGGATCACACGTGATGGATCTTGTAAAGAGTATTACGGCTCCGCATAATATTAGGGATGACCGTAGACCTCATGGATGGACTGAGTTTTTGCAGGCAATTGCTACTTTAAACATCCCCTATTCAACAGTGCCAAACCATAAGGTTAGACGTGTAATAAGTTAATTTAAAACCAAACCGTCTACATCGCCCTCTACCTCTACGGGTCAAAGAATGTATTTAAGTACGCCTTCTTCTAAGGATTCAGATGTATCACCGTTTAAATCACCGTCTCTTGATCAAAACGTATGGCTGTCATTTTGATATTGTATAATTGTATATTCATTTTTGTACAAATTAATCATATGGTATTCAATAAAGCTATGACATTGGTACATTTGACATTGTGCTCTTTTTATTTATTTGATACAAACATTCACATTCATGTGTTTAACATAAACGTTTCACCCATTTGCACACATTGCATACACTTAAATGTAGTACTATTACAATGAGTTATCCTTAGTTTTTTCACAAAATGCGATACATATTCATCATTTTTAATTAAATCATCGCTATAAAGCATCATAACATCATCATAAGCATGACCTCGAATCATATGATATAGAAAGAAAATACAATGATGACCGCATGTGTCAGACATAAAATGCTGAACTTGTTTAGCTGAATATTGAATGCGTGTTGAATTCGTTTTTAGAAAGGCAGTGACTGATACAGGAAAACGAATAAAATCAGGACTATTACCGAAACTGTCAAAGAAAAATGCTGAACCATCCTTATTTATGTAAATTGCTAACCAGTGTTCACCGGGGAGATGTGCAGGGTCTGTGTTGATTATGGCTGACATAGGTAATGTTCTTAAGGGGTCCTTCGGTAAATGATCACACGGTAGTACTCCAAGAAAATGCGTGTTTTGTGTGATTCTGTCTATAGCCGCTGTAAGTTGTATGGTATTCAGGTTTTCAATTAATAGTAGTCAACAAGTACCTGTCTTCGGTTAGAAACTTCAATGATGTTGTCAAAAACAGCATAAACAATCAGATTAATGGTTCTTGGAAGCGGTTGTCTGAAACGTACTTCTAGTCTGATATTCCCAGACTTAACAAGCGAGATGTGTTGACCACATTCTTCGTCTGGAGTGAGGTTGAAACCATAAAGTGTATAACCCTGCAGAAAATCTTCTCTGTCGATTACCAACGCTTGGTTTTTTAGATGTCTTCCAGATGAAAGTGCAAGCTGGTAAAATTCTCGCACGGCGGTGCCTGCTCCAAAGTCAGGTTGTAATGGTTTGGCGGGGTGTTGCTGACCATCCACATAAACAGCTAGAAACTCCAGATCGTAATGCTTAAATGCAAAAGGGTTTTTATCGTATGCCCCTGTAAAAGCATCATTATCGACCATACCCAATATGATGGATTTGGGTAATGTACCTAAAAACAGGTTTTCCTGGTTTGATACACGGCCTCCAGCTGGTATGGAGAAATTTTTCAGGCAGACCCTGTCAATGGGGTATTTGGCAGTTGTTGAGAGTAGTGCTTGAGCGTGCCCCAGTCTCACTCCTGGTGATACAGACACTTTTTAACAAACAGAGAAGCTGTCAAAATACGCAGTTTGTATGCTATAGCATCACTCCTCATTAGACAAAATTCATCTTTGCCTCTTGTCAGACGGATTTTAATGTCCACCCCATTAAGCATTAGTTTTTCTTGAAAGAAAATATCACTGTGTATTGGTGATAAAAGCTCAACTACTGCACTTTTGTTGCTAAAGGCAGCCCTCTTTGTCAGACCAATGTTACCCCCTGCCGGATCGCCTGCATCCATATGTCCGGCAGAATCTTTGTAAAATAAACCTGCTGAGAAAACACTTTCCAATGTATCTTTACCATAGTTTAAAAGGCATTCTATAATACATCGATAGGGGTAAGTGTTTGTACTCTGCAAAATTAACCTATCACCAAGCGATACGTCAACCTGTGAAAAAATAGTGTTTCCTGGATAATTGACCAGTCCAACAGGAGTCCCATCTCTGATATTTGAACCGTCCGGATTTGTGATTTTAACACGCATGTAAAGCAGTGTATTATTTAAATCTATATAATCTTCACCATTCCCCGCTATGAAAAATTCCAATGGAGCGCTGTCCGATATTGCAGATAGAGGAGGGATTTCAATGTATGTGTTTTTTTCAATAGCCGTCTGCGTCATCGGTACTGTAAACAGATCCAGTTCGGATTTAATACACTCTTCGGACATGGTATGTAGTAGTGCCATGGTTTAGAATATAGTTTTAACAGGTGAAAAAAGCTTCACAGCTCTCTTTCGTTTTCGTTGCCTAACTGCGGTTTTCTTAGGGGGTTTCTTGGTTTTCTTTACCGCCTGACCACTCCTCCCCCTCCTCATTCCAGGTGGTTTAGACCTCCGTTTACGTAACATAACCATTAACCCCGAACCGTCTTGAGATTTATCATTATTATTAAAGGAATGTGTCATAGCTCTGGTAACAACGTCGCTGGCTATGTTTTTAGCAGCGTTTTTAAGGTGTGGTTTGGCTATGCTGAAACCTCTTTTAACAACGGAAGAGCCATTCGAAACAAACCCCTGAAAAGGCCTCAGAGCCCCGCCCCATACATGACCCCTCCCCCAGAAAACCCCGGCATTCCACCGCCTGCTTGAGTTTTATAATAGTTTACATAATGAGTGGGGTCCATTTGGTACGGATTATAATACGCCATTTTTAAAGGATTGGTTGTTTCACAGGCCTGAAGTGTAGTTTAACGACGACTTTGCCGTAAGAAAATGGCACTTCCCTGTTTCTGTCGTCTTTGAGCTCAATACAAATCTCTCCAATAGAATGTTTATTCACTGACACGTAGTGTACTCTGTCATATGCAACACTGACTATTTCACGATCCGATCCGGTTATATGTACACATCTCAAAAGCGGGCATGTGCATCACCCACAGATTGATATTCGATAATATCTGTGTACATGTACATGGTGTAAAACCCTCCATTTATGTCTGCTTGGTGTGGCGCGTACACTGGCGTAAAACCGGGTTTGATGCTTTCATTTCCAGTATAATCATTTACAGCTACCAATGGTTTCTTCGGTATTACACCCAAAATAATGGCTAGTTTACCGTGGAATGTTAAGGAACTTCCTGGTGCCGCCATCATGAACACTTTGTTTTTCACATGATCGTAGCCAAGACATGCATGCCGAGGTAGCATAGCATTTAGCTCCTTAATTACAAACAAAACTTCGTCATAATAACCACTTTTCAGCTTTATCTTCACAAGATGACTGATTCCGTTGATAACCTCTCTGAATTGGACTTTCGCATCATCATCAGTAATAGTGTACCATGATCTAGGGTATTCAATTTCAGCCACACCCACCTCCCAACGACCTTTTAAGTTTATAGGTTTGGCTAATCTTGTTCTGTAATTTGAAATTCGGTTTTCGGGGTAAAGATCTAATGAAGCATTGCATGGCAATGTAACATAAAACCCTGCTTCATCCATGACCGTTTACTGCAGAAATGAAGTCAGGTAACAAATGTTTTATTTTTATATACTTTAAGAGGTTTGTAGATCTACAACAGCTTTTTCATTAACCCAGCTGTCAAATTCGGAGGCCACCCTACACATCGTACGAGCACCATGGATCTTTTACCGAGCTTCTTCTTGTCTAATATCTTTTCTACTTTAAAAGCTTTGTCCTTATCCACAATAATTTTTTGTAACTCCTCTTCATAAAATGATCCATCGATAACGTCGCCATCGTAATCAGATAGTTTGTAGACTGGTGGTTGTCGTGGTATACATTCGGTTATAGTGAAGAACTCATCTGTGTAGTTTTGTTCATAACCCTTGGTAAAAGGACCCCTCATCTTTGATATTCTAACCACGTCGCCGATTTTGAATTTAAATACAGGCATCTTCTTCACACATTACCATACAAATTGTCATAGACGACCGGTTCATTTTCTTTGTTGACATCTACAGGCCTCATTTTAATACTTCTGTGATAACTACTGTTGTATCCTTGAATAATGTCTTGTAAAACATTGATGTAGCGTTTAGAGTTTATAGCTGTTAAATAACGCCACATCCGTCCTTTTAACGTTCTATTAAAACGTTCAATAACGCTTGCTTTCAATTCACTCCCCGTGCTGAAATGGTAATGTTGTGTTTTTTAGTTAGTTGTTGGAAATGCTTGTTAAAAAATTCCTTCCCCTTGTCAGTCTGAATTTTCTGAGGGATTCTACCCTCTTGTAGTATTGAATTAAAGGCATTGGTCACCGCCAATCCAGTCTTGTTCTTTATACAACGTACCCATGCATATTTGCTAAACACGTCTATACATGTGAGAAGAAATTTAGTATTGTCATTTTCCGTAGAATATATTGACATATCTACCAGGTCCATTTGAAACTGTGTATCAATACCATAAACAACGACCCTATTCCTTTTAAAATGATGTCGCAGTGGTCTGTGGAGTGTATAAGCATCTTGACTGGCTAACCAGTCTGAAACTTCTTTATCACTTAGCAAATCACCACTTTCCTCTAATACACCACGTTTTAATCTACTCACACCCCCTAAAGAGCCGGGGTTTGATGGTGTGTAGTACACCTTATGCAATTGCTCGGTCATGTTAACAGATCAGACACCACCTAAATAATGAAACATTGATTCTATAAAAGTATCCTTTTATTTTAAAATCAGGGGTAATCATACAATACATGCTTAAATAGTCAAATAGAAACACCAACATCAACCAATGTCTAGATATTGTAGGAAATTAACGCATGTATCAGTATTTTTTCAATCAGGTAATTAACCAGAGTATCAACATTTTCAAAGACATGACTATCACTCCTTTCGTTTCTTGACAATAACATCACACATGTATCCGTCACAAATGTACATAAGCATATTATATCAGATATTTTACAGACATTATCGCATTCAAACAATGAATTTAGAATGTTTTTAAGCAACAAACAGGGAGAATCATTCTGGTAGGCATAGACTTGTATCATTTCAGTCCAATAGTTTGATAGACCTCTGACTATATCCATGTGTTTTTTTAGACAAATCAGCCGTTTGTTAATATAGGCTTCATTTACAAGCTTGTTTTGTCCAGAACGTTCGTCATTAATGATCTTATACAGCATATTGGTTATTTCACATTGAAGTCGATGTCTCAGAATAAATGTAATCAGGCCAGTAGCTCCGCAGCAGTTCCCCATTGTTAGCATCAAACTTTGGACCCAGCCGAACAGCCTTTCCAACCGTCCACAGCGTCGTAGACAGCCTGTTCACAGGTATCATTCACCAGCTTCTCACGGATTTCACGTACTCTCTGTAGAATGTTCGGCTCCTCTCTTAGTTCACACAACACGCCTTCGACAACTCCATGGATTCTCTGAGGATGCGGTGTCAATCCAAATGGTTTTAAAGCCTGGCCGATGACTTGGTTTAACACAGGTTTAAACAGTTTACTGGAAATTTCTTCAAAATGAGTGTAAAAGAAATACTTGTCAGGATCAAACAAGCACGTGTGCTGGATCTGACTGGGGTGATCCACTTCACAACCGTAGCACAACTCTTTTAACTTTAAATCGAGGAGATGATCCAGAATGACCACTATGACTGCTTTTATGAAATTGAACCCCTTCACACCAATAATGCCATCCGTGTCGTCCTCTCCCTTAAGAGCCGCTGCATCCGGAAATGGGCATCCTGATCCGTGGGATGAAATGAACGTTAGATTGCTGTAGCCAAGCTCCATGCAAAACTTGTCAAGCCAATGGCCGATGTCAGAAGACCCTACAACAGGGTCATCTCTTGCTGAAGTATCTGGGTCATCGGGTGATGCGACGGGCCCAGGAAGATATGTAGTAAAGTCTTGAGACATGTTGGTTTGAATGTTGGTTTAAAATGCGGTCAGTCACCGCCAGCCTTTAAGGTCTGTAGAAGGTGGGCGGTGTTACACGGTCACTCCCACGCTTTTTCGGGGTCAAACAGGCTGACCTTAATTACATTGTATTGGTCATTTGCATCACACCATTTAAACAGTTTGTCTATCTTTGAAAAAACATCATTCAGTATAGGAATATCTTTCCACTGAAACAAAAACTTCATTTGGAAACATTCATTGTGCTCTGTCTCTGGGAAAGGACACCCTCTGTCACTGAGACCCTGTTTGTCCTCGCTGGCAAGTATGTAGACATGGTCAGCCACCCTCTTGATAGTGTGGTTACCAAACACACGGTCTCTTGGAAATGATTCTGGAGATGCTCCATTATTCAGATCCCTCCAAACACGATTGTAAAATACATCCCAGTCCTTTTCCGTGAAATACAAACAATGGTCTTCATCCATTGCATCACCCTTGTTGAATAACTTAACAGTACAAGATGTTCTGTCAAAGTCGTACACACACAACTGTGTGTTGTTTAGATGAAATTCATATTTCAGATCTTCTAACGGCTCATGGAGAGACCTGGTCATGCCTGGACCATGACATCTCCTCGGAGCCCAATATAGCTTAGTAAGTCTTTTTACATCATTTAACATTGTTTTTTTAGGAGTGCTGGGAGCAGCCATTGCACAAGTGGAAATCACAAAATACTTGCTGAATAGTTGCAATGAACAAACCTAACCCTTTTTAAATACACCGATGGGGGTATCAGAACAGACACGCCATATCACAGCATGTAGCCTACAACTACCGGAGGGAGGGGAGGGGGGCGGAGGGAAAGGTCAAATGTACAGCAATTAAACCATAAATCAGGGCCATAAATCATTTTTTGTCACAACGTACATAATACATACTACTAGCACTCCTTAAGAGGGATGTCAATTAACTTTTAGAAACACTTGGAAGATTGAAAGTTTAGTCATTCATCAGTGGACCGCTCCCATCCCAAGGAAAAAATATGTTTTCTCAGTTGCTCAGTTTAAATACTTGGCTGCAAAAAACCTGCCACATGAGAGAACTGAACTATATTGATAAATTCAATATTTTCTGGAGTCAAAGAGAATTGAATAAATCAGATGACCTCCATCTAAACAAATTTGATGTAAAAGTGTACAATATCTACATCTCCCTCTTTCGTCCGTCTGCAATGGGAACAAATTCACTCAACCTGGATGGCACACAAACAACACAGCAGTGTCAGGATGACCACAGGATTGCACTTCAGCACCTGGATGGACAATTGATCGACAAACCCCACAATAACAAAGCACAGACACAACATCCACTGCTCAGGGACACGATCCAGGCAGAGCCCCACCCACAGAGCATACTAAAATCAATATGACTGTGATGACTTAGAAATGTTCCAAGATACAGAACCATGGAAAAATTCCTGGAAAAAAGTCAAGGGAGCCAAGGTAACATAATTCAGCCTCCAGAAACCCCAGAGCAACAGCACATCTCAACACACTTTCTCCTTCTCACCAACATCCCCACTTCTGAGTTTCTCTGAGAAAATGGAGGAACTAGTGTTTGCTGGAAGAAAGCTTTCCCACTCCATTGCTGCGAGCCCCCAGACACCAACCAAAAAAACTACAGGCCGCTCTTCCACCAAACACTGCAGGCCCAGCTTGCCTTCCCCCTCCCTCTGAGAGAGCTCTTCGGCCACTGCCACAATGCCAGGGCACACATCATCAGACACCACCCACCACAAAAACTTCAGAAATTAGTCAATATGTATAAAATAGTACAGCATCTTAAAATGTCGATCTGCTGTCTTGACATGCTCCCTAAATCATTTTTCAGGAATGTGAAACACTAATGGCTACTTGGACATTTCCAGTCTGGTTTCCGACCGCATCACAGATAGCAATACTTAATGATATTTCGCTAAATACTTATTCAAGCAAAATTCCAGTGCTTGTATTACTACAGTAGATCTCAGTGCTGCCTTTGACACTGTTGACCACAACATTCTCCTAGACAGAGTGGAAAACTGGGTAGAGCTCTCTGAGACAGTCCTCAGCTGGTTCAGGTCATATGTAGAAGGGAGTGGCTACTATGTGAACATAGGGAACTTTGAATCTGAGTTGACATCCATAACGTGTGGAGTCCCACAATGCTCAATCCTTGTACCGCTCCTGTTCAACTCCCACTAGGCCAAACTATGAAAAAGAACCAAACTGCATACCATAGCTATGTAGATGACACCCAGATTCACCTAGAGCTATTGCCAAATGACTACAGCACTATAAAAATTCTGAGCTAGTGCATTGATGAAATTAACAGTTGGATGTGCTGAAACTTCCTTCAGTTAAACAACGACAAGACAGAGGTAATTGTATTTGGCAACAAATGTGAAATTCCCAAGTTAAACACAAACCTTGACTCCAGGGGTCTTAAGGCAAAAAATCAAGTAAGGATTACTTGTATAATTGTAATGTAATGTTTAATTTTGGATTCAGACCTTAGTTTCAGTAGTCACATCAAAAGCAGTAACTAAATCAGCCTACAGTCATAGTGAGAATTAGATCTCTTGTACCTGTCACATATTTCCTGTTGTCTTCTTCTTCTTCTGTTGTTTTATGGTGTTGGCAATCCAGCTTAAATGGTGCATTCCCGCCACCTACTGGATTGGAGTGTGGAGCGCTAAATGGTTGGAAAGTTGGAAAAAAGAAAAACTGTCTTATATTCTATTGAACAATCTTTTAAGAAATTAAATAATTCTTGATAAATTCTTGATTGCTTTGGGCCATTTCCTAACAAAACCTGAAGTGACACATCATTTACTCCCAGAGATCTTAAAGCTCGAGTTAGATGGAATCTTGCTCTTTCATATGCATCACATTTTAAAATGACATGTTCTACTGATTCTTCTAGACCACATTTATCACATTTACCATTCTCATGTTTCCATATTCTGTACAAACACTTATTTAATGCACAATGTCCAATACGCATTCTAGAAATTAAAACATCCTTTTTCCTGTTTCCAAATTTTCTTCTTTCTATACCAACTATTTCTTCAATGTGATGCAAGTATCTACATTTAATTCCACTGTCCCACTCTTTCTGCCATATCTTAAGTCCAGATTGTCTTATTCTAAATAGACTCTGTATCACTTCATATATCTTCATATATACCGACATTCCACTTGACAAGCTATTGATAGCTGAAAGTGAATCTGTGCATATCACTGACCTTGTAGGTTGAATTTCTTCTAGCCATTGAAGTGCTAGGAATATTGCTTTTAATTCTGAAGTAAATACAGAAATATGATCAGAGATTCTCTTTGAAATTTTAACTTTAAAAAGAGGTATGTAAGCTGCTGCTGTGGTAAATCCAAATCTGGATCCTTTGATCTATCTGTATAAATTTGCACTGCGTTATAATATATTCGATCAATATATTATTGTACTCTTAAACTTTCCAACACATTTCTTTCCTTGTTATGCTTATCTTCATACAACTGAATGTCCACTAGAGGCATAGGGAAAAGTCAAGGAGGTATTGCTGACATAGCCACAGAAGGGGCAATGTTGATATCACTTATTCCTATGTTTTGTGCCTCCTTATTGGCTGTCCATCCAAAGCTTGTTGATTTTTTATACTTGTATTCCCAGCAATCATTCAAGACTTTCTTAACTGGTTGACTATCCGATTGACCTTTTATATTAGTCCAGTATTTGAGCCTTCTAATTTCTAGAGGCATTTTGTCCACCTCTAATTGTACTGCTGTTACTGGAGATGATCTTATTGCTTCACAACATATTCTCAATGCTTGTGATTGCAATGCCTCAACTTTTAAAAGTAGTGTTTTAGATGCAGAACTGTACACCATACATCCATAATCAATAGCAGCTCTTATTAGTGCACAATAAATACTTTTAAGAGACTGACGGCATGCTCCCCATTCAATTCCTGCCAAACACCTCATTACATTTATTGCTTTTTTGCATTTGTCTATCATTTTCTGAATATGCACTTTAAAATTCAATTTTGAATCCATCCACATTCCCAGGAATCTAACTACAGATGTTTGCTTCAATTGTTGTCCATAAATATAAATTTTTATTGTTGGGTTAATTTTTCTTTTTGTAAAAAAGAGTTTCGGTGTGTGTGTGTGAATGGGTGATTGGGACACGGTGTAAAGCGCTTTGGTAACCTCTAAGGTTAAAAAAGCACTATGTAAGTGCAGACCATTTACCATTAACTCCAGTGTTGGATTTACTGCTTCAAATTGAAAACTGAGGTGATATTTCAAGGTAAAACAAGTTATTTAACATGTGTTTTCAGTATTGTCTATTGAAAGTAAAAATGTTACGAAGCATTTATTTGTAGGAGTAATGCTAGTTTTTTTTCTGTAAAAAATGACAGCGTTCATCGGACAGGCAGTTAGCCTCTATTTTTAAGCACATTTCTGTGAAACTTGCTAAATAAACATTTAGCTAGCAATACTATGTACATTTTTAGCTAAATATCAATAACTTTTTTAACAGTTTTGTAGCTTGTGGAAGATTATCAAACCTTTTTAGTTACGAAGCATTTATTTGTAGTAGTGCTGCTAGCTAGTTTATTTTCTGGAAAAAACGTGACCGTCATTGGCGAGCCTCTTTGTATATAATTGTTTTTTGGGCAGTTTCTGTGAAACTTGAAAAATAAACATTAGCTAGCAATACTATGAACATTTTTAACATAACATCCAGAAAAATTCACCTGAAGTAATATGAGGCAGAGCACAGATGCTGTTCAGACTTGTTTTTTTTTTAACTGGCCTGCTAGTTAGAAAAGTTATCTAGCTTGTTGATTTTCCCATGTAATAAAAAATGGTAGATATATTTCTATAATGTAGCAGATAGCCTTACACATCCATCACACAGTAAAAAAATACAAATAAATAAACCTTCAGCTGCCAAGTTATGCTACTGAGAATTTGGGGGTAAAATGTGCTAAAGTGTCCTGAAAATAATGGCAATAATTGTCCTAAAAGTAGGCTTCATTTTCTATATCTAATATATGTATTTATTTGGGGTTAAATGTGAAATTTCTTTGACAGGTTTAGTGAGAATCACACAATCTACATAGAAATACATCTTGTTTAGTAGATTTCTTTGACTTTTATTTGAAATTGCCTGCACTAACCTTTCACTCTCTGTTTTCGACATGTCTGGAGCAAGAACTCCACACACTACAGTGACTGCATTTAGATTGTGTGTAGCTTCTTGTTCACAATGAATGTTTGAGAGGGCTGTCTTGCTGTCTGCAAGCCTTTGGTGACTATTCAGTGTATGCATTTATGAAGAATACACTGCTGGCTACCAATTGTTGTACTTTTTGTTTCTGTTGTAGAGATAGATAGAGACCATGACTCCCTGCTCAGCACCCTCAAGACGAGGAGGAGGCAGCTGAACGCTGATGAGCTTAGGTTCATAGCAGAGGAGGACAAGGCTCATGAGGGCATGAGCACACAGGAGGAAGATCTGCTGGACCAGGAACTACTGCAGGAACACCCAGACCACGAGGATATGGAGGATGAGATGGAACCTGATCCCCAGCCAAGACCATCAACTGGGTATGCATGTATGTGTATGTATTGTTTGTTTCTATTTCTCATATGATTGATACTCGTATCATAACACTGTTACTCTTATTATTTTGGGTATGGCTAGCCAAAACCAAAATATCGCAATAGATGAACGTATGGTCAAGTCTAAAGCTTGGTCAGGATTTAAACAATACATGAAGGGCAAGCCTACTCAGTGGGGTTTTAAATTATGGGTAATTGCAACATCAGACTCTGGGTATACTCATTAAATTAATGTTTACACAGGTAGTCATGATGGGCATGTCACTGACTTGGCCACCAAAGTAGAGAGAATCATTACTGCAGCCATTCAAGGACCAGGGCCACAATGTTTGTTTTGACAACTATTACACATCGCAAGCTCTTCTGGTTAAGTTGTTAGAAATGGGAACTAATGCCTGTGGGACATGCAGGGTGAATCGTAAACTGTTTCCTGCAGAATTTAAAGACATCAAAAGATGGGAACGCAAGACAGCTCGTGGGGATATGAGGTGGTGTATGATTGAGGGGAGTAGGGTGGACTACTGCAATTGACTTTTCACCAGCCTTCCCAAAAAAACATTAGACAGCTGCGGCACACTCAAAATGCTGCTGCCAGGATTCTCACTCAAACCAACAAAATTTAGCATCTTACTCTGATCTACAGTGGCTTCCAGTTACATTTAGAATTGATTTTAAAGTACTATAACTAATTTATAAATCACTCAATGGCCAAGGACTTGTCGAGTATAAACCTTTCAGACCGCTCAGATCATTAAGATAAAGTCACTAAGAAATTCCATGGGTTCACTGAAAACAAGGTGAGAATGCATTTAGCTATTATGCTAGCTGCAGCTGAAACCAGCTTCCAGAAGAGGTCAGGTGTGCTCCAACAGTAGCCACATTCAAATCCAGACAGAAAACATATGTTTAGCTGTGCATTTATTCACTGAACACTGTGCTACACATACTGATTGCACTGCATCATTATTTCTGTATTCTGTATTTTATTACTAAAAAAATATACTTTTTAAAATTTATATTATTACATTTTATTCTTATTTCTTGTTCTTAATTGAATTTAAAATAAATTTTACTTTCCTTATATTTGTTTTTGTTTTTTATCATTTCTCTGTAAAGCTCTTTGAATTGCCATTGTGTATGAAATGTGCTATATAAATAAACTTGCCTTGCCTGTAATTGACGCTTAAAAAGCAGATACCTATGCAGCTGTAAACTCAATATGATTAATGTCATAGCCCAAGATGAAGTTTGCGACTACCAGTTTAACTTGGCACAAAACCTTGAATATTATAGGGGTAGGCATATGTGAAGGCATACAACCTGAGCAAATTGAGACCTAATTGGGAAGGCATACAACCTGAGCAGTACAAGTAAAGGCAGCTGTATGTTTAGGCAACAATCATGTAGCTTAAGAGCACTGATAAGGTGAATCTGAATGAGGAAGCAAACACACTTGCAACAAGGAGCAAAGCAGTTAAACTGGGTTTTAAATATACATTTTGGCATACTGTAGAAGAGCATTTAGATTTGAACTGTCCAATCTGCTCCTGAAGGGTCACCACCCTGCAGAGTGAAGAGTTTTATGTCCAGAGTGTCACCTGGAAAATGTCTAGGTTCAGAGTACTCAGAGTCCAGATAAAGTAATCTTTAAGAACTTGAAGCTCATTCAAATGTGTTGATTAAAACCAAGCCAATGTCCACAGTGTTTCCAGACAGAATTAAAACAGCCATCAAACAGCTCATTTCCTAAGGAAGGATATCCTAAAGCCTCTTCTAGATCCACTGCTTGAGCAACTTAATGTCCTTAATTACGGGATGACACAATATTGTTGGTAGACAACAGAAGAATATCAGGCAAGAGCTTGGAGGCATTTTAACAGCAGTTGCTGCAGTTTTCGCTGCTCCAGTGCGATAGAGGGAGCATGCATGATGTCTTAAACTCGATATCAGGAGTGGCATACAGCAGAGATGGGCAGCAACCAGGATCCAGACCTCTGGCATCTCTCCTGCATGATGAGTATCATCAGGGCATGGATCATTTTTAAAACTCATCATGACATGGAACAAAATCTAAATCAGCTTTAGTAGAGCAACACACATTTAGTCCATAATACATGTCACCTACTCACACACATTTATGCTGTTTCTTGTTTCGAAGGCCGCATCCTCCGGATGTGGCATTTGTCTCTCGCATAAGTCATCGAGGCTGTCTCGTTTCAGAAAAGAAAGTAGGACACTCCGAATGCAGCCTTCAAATACAAACTTCTTTCATAGGAATTCGGAGGATGCATGAGGTATCCTTTGTGGGCACTCACAATCCACAATTCTTTGCTTCGATGGAAATTAACATAATATTTCTAAATAAAATTACGCCAACTTGCTGGAAAATATGATGTTCAAATGCAAGTAATGTTAATTCCCAAGTTGAAGTACCTCAGTAAATGGGTGCAGAAGTATATACTATGTATAATTATATTAATATATAATTAAAATAAAGAATTAGAATAAAACTACACCTTTTCTATCTACATCATTATAACTCTTCTATAATTTACCTCATACATTAACTTCCAAAGGGATTTTTTCCTTCTCACTCAAAGTGCTCACACTTGTTAAAGAGTGGAGTGCTGTCATAGCAACCATGATAAGTTCTGTTTCTGTTTGTCCTATGATGGCTGTCTCATCTAAACAAGGCTTATTTAAAGGAGGATGCTCTGTATACTGAAGACTTCAAAGGACGCGTCATAGCTAGCACACAGTCTTTGAAACGAGACACAGCCTCTGTCTACCATAGATGTCCAAAGGAGATTTCTGACAAAGTGTGGTCATATGAATTCATCAAAATTATGTTTTAAATTCCAGATCTAAAAAACTTAGGTGTGCTAAGAAGACAACTACTCTTTAGAAACCACAAGATAATTAAAACACCCAATTGAAAGGAAATGATGAAGCCTGCATTCTAGGTGAAGGCAGTTAGATGAATACATGCTGCCAACAGATGATCCCTAAAAACTGAATGCCTGACTTGACTTATTGGAGGAAGCCTGCAATATATAAGATGAGTGAAAATGCATAATAAAATTAATATAGGGCCTACTATGAAATTACATCAAACACAGAATGCTAAATATACTTTATGTATGTGTGTGTGTGTGTGCACATACACACAAACACTCACTGATCACTTTATTAGAAACACTATGGCCATAATAAAGTGCTCAATGTGGTCTTTTGCTGTTGTAGTCCATCCGCCTTTAGGTTTGACCTGTTGTGCCTTCTAAGATTCTATTCTGCTCACTACAGTTGTATAGAGTGTTTATCTGAGTTACCGTAGCCTTTCTGTCAACTTGAACCAGTCTGGGCCTTGTTTCCCAAAGCCATCATAACTCAATCTTAATTTTAGATTAAATCAAGGTTTATCTGATAATTCAGTTGCACCTAACTTTAAACTTTGTTTAAAAAAATCAGGGTTACATTTAAATCATCGTTTTGATCCTGATTTAAATTTCACAGTTAATCTGAATGAACTTTAATCCTGTTGCTTCATTACTTTAAACTCTGATTTAAATCTCAGTTATGAATTAACTTTAAACTTGCAGCTGAGGGGATTTAAATATTAAATTGACCTACAATAAAACATGAAAGACTTTGTAAGAGAACAGTGAATATGCCTTCAGCCCTCTGAAGGAGGTTAGGGTTTGAGGTAGGGTTTGAGTTTGAGTTAGGGTTCCACAGGATCTTTCCTGTCAAATCAGATAATTTTTGTCATTTTTCCATATGTGCTTGGCCCCAATAATTGCTGCTTGTGGCTATATTTATTATTATTATTATTATTATTATTATTATTATTATTCTGCCCTAAAACTGATCGTGCAGACCAGGCCGTAAGGCCTAGAGACTTGAAACTTTCAGGGATGGTAGTAATCTGGCTGGCTAGCCATACATATAGAATCAGCCCATAGGTGGCACTATAGTAAAAAAAAAAAAACATTTAGGCCTTAACACTTGTACATTGAAAAAATCTCTGCCTCTTGGTGGCGCTGGACCGACCGCTAGACTTGACACACATTGTTCACCGACCTCTCGCCAATTCCCCTGCACTTTACTGTTCTCAACCTCGATTGTTGTAAATAAAAGGGCATCTTCGAGGTAAAGATTGCATTACCTTATTGCATTTGCCTTCTCCATCCCACCACACTGGTGGAGAATGCGGGCATCATGACGATGCCCAAGAGTAACGCATGTCTGTTTTCTTCTCTCCCATCTAGGGTGAGTCACTTTTCCCCAACAAGGACAATGTGGTCTCTCACAGAACTGGCCTTGGACCTTGGAAGATGGGCTTCTGGAAGACCTACCTGTTCCCTCAAGTTTGGCCGGGACTCGAACGGATGTTGGCATCCATGTGTCGTCTTTGCCTAGAAGAAAGCAACGCCATCCAACGAGGAAGCCCGAGAAGTGAGAGGGAAGGTGATTTGGCCCTTGAAAATGTAACCATTTTCTCTGATCTGTATAATCAGGTGGCTACTTGAGGCTCCGTCGCCAAAGAGCAGCTAGAAGATTACAGACTGAAGCATTGTTAGTCCAAAGTTAAGGAAGTGGAAGGAGTTCCTCGACAAGCAGGTCCCTTGCTTAACCCTCATTTTATCATTGACAGAGGGTTGCCATACTGCATGGCCAATCGGAGGGGCGAGGAGAAATGGATGCTGGTGACAATGAAATCCAAGGCTGACTCCATCATTTTGCTGGCACACATCTATCCCCTTATGGGACACCTGGGAGCCCAAAACACCCTTCAACGTATACAGAACCTGTTCCATAGACCCAGAATTGATGGTGAGGTAAAATGGTATTGCTAGCGGTGTGAAGTGTGCCAGCGGATGGATCCCCAGGGGCCACCACCCAGTCCCCCCATTCCACTGCCCGTGATTGAAGTGCCCTTCGAACCTCTGTATGTTACTACATGTCCACCACCTACATACCTCAGTTTACCATGCGCAGACTGATGGAATTTTGGAGAGTTTTAATCAGACCTTTTTGGCGAGAGGTAGCTGAGGATGGGCAACACTGGGAATTAATGATCCTGTATGTACTGCTTGGGGTCCGGAAAGTACCCCTAGGACTCCACCTGGTTCACCCCCTTGTGAGCTGCTGGGGTTGTTGGACATTGTCAAATAGGAGCAGCTGTCTGGGAGCAGCAACCATACCCGCCCTGCTCCCTCATTGAGCATGTGCAGGACATGAAGGAGTGTATAGACAGTGTCATGCCCCTAGTCAAAGAACTAGCCCATCACTTAAAAGCCCAACATGCTCAGCAGCAGACTTACAACCCTACTGCCCAACTTTGTGAATTTCACCCCAGGAATCGGGTCCTTGTCCTTATAATGTACCATCAGCTACTGAAATATTCTTGGCTTGTTGGCAGGGATCATATACAGTGTCATAAACTGTGGGGCCAGTTTCCTACAGGGTAACTGGCCTGAGCCACGCATAAGAAGAAGCTTCAGCAAGCAGTGCAAGTTTTTGGATGTGCTTGTGGAGACCCTGTGCCGAACCCATGTTGCCTTTCATGACAGCCACATGCTGCCAGGAGTCGTCATTTGGAAGTGTCTGTATAGAATCCCAGAGGCTTGCCGAAAGGCTATTGAGGAGATCCAGAAAATTTTAAACTGGGAAGTGATTGAGGAGTCAAGCAGCCTATGGTACAGCCCAATCGTGATGGTTCCAAAACCCGAAGGCACCCACTTGTTCTGCAATGATTTCCACAAACTCAATGAGGTTTCCAGATTTGAAGGATATCCCATGCCCTGGATGGATGAACTGATAGAGTGGCTAGGGAGGGTTAAACTCAACCCTTGACCTCACAAAGGGATACTGGCAGGTGTCGCTAACCCCCACTGCTAAGGATAAACCCGCTTTCAGCATGCCCAGTGGGCACTGGCAGTAACAGGTCCTCCCCTTTGGATTGCATGGGGTACCCGCAACATTCCAACAAATGATGGACATCCTCCTATGTAACCACCGGGCCTATGCAGCCACATACATTAATGACATGGTCATCCACTTGGAGAGCTGGATGGACCACCTAACTCATCTCCAGAAGGTGCTGTTGGAGCTCCGATGGGCTGGGCTGACCGCCAACCCCCAGAAGGGTCACCTGGTCCTCATAGAAGGACTTTATTTGTGATATCAAATTGGTCAAGGCCTTATCATGCCCCAGGAAAAGAACGTGAAAGCAGTCCAAGATTGTCCACGGCCAACAATAAAGTCCCAGGTACGTGCTTTTTTGGGGTCGGCGGGGTACTACAGGTGCTTTATCCCTCACTTCTCTCTAGCCTGTCCCCTCACAGACCTTACCAAGAAGGGACAGCCTGAGAAAGTGCAATAGACAGCTGAGATAGAGAAAGCCTCCAATGAGCCCTCACGTCAGAACCAGTGCTGCAAGCCCCAGACTTCAGTTCACGCCCCACTACATCGACACAATGTTGATTGAGTGACAGTAGGGGAACAAATGTTAATAAAGTTAGGCACAAATATAATGAAGTTACAATGACGAGCAGCACTGTACGGTCACATTTCAGCACCTCGCACACGGACACCAACTCTCTTAAGTAGCACTTAAAATGCATCCTTGTTTATGTTAAATGCAGTATTGGGAAACGCACATAAAAAATAATTAACATTCGTACAATTACTCATAGAAAACGCTCTCAACAACTAAAATCAATCGTTACTGGTCATTCTCCGTTGACCTCTCTCATCAACAAGGCATTTCTAGTTTCTCACTGGATGTTTTTTGTTTCTGGCACCATTCTGAGTAAACTTTAGAGTGCATGAAAATCCCAGGAGATCAGCAGTTACAGAAATACTCAAACCAGCCTGTCTGGCACTAACAATCATGCCACGGTCAAAATCACTGAGATTACTTTTTTCCCATTCTGATGTTTGATGTGAACATTAACTGAAGCCCCTGTCCTGTATCTTCATGATTTTATGCATTGTACTGCCACACGATTGGCTGAATAGATAATTGCATGAATAAGTAGGTGTACAGGTGTTCCAAAATAAAGTGAATAGTGAGTGTATATATAAATATGTAGGCCTATTGCAAAGTTTATGGGCCTACTGGAAAGTAGTTCTTCTTTGGAATATATATATTTCATTTTATATATGCAGAATTATTGTTGCTGTTTCAAAGCAGATATATGCCTGTATTTTATATGCTTCTATTGGAATTAAGCAGCATTTATAAATATGTTCTACTTTGCTTAATAAGGTGCTAACATCATTAACACTGACAAGCAACACTTTGCTTTTGGGAAGCTGCTGTTATGTGTGTGGATGCAGAAAATCATTACTGTGCAATTAAACATTATCATAACCACAATGCAAGGATCTCTGGGGACACTTTTATGTAATGGTCTTATATGAGGTTTTTATTGTTTAGTGTTGCTGTTTTATTGATCAGTATTGCTGCCTTTGGAGAAAAGTTTCTGTTGTGGGTATCTAAAACAATAAAAAGTACTTTATGTTATTTCTGTTTCTAAGTAGGGATAGAAAAGACAGATCATGCTGGGTTTGTTTTATAGTTTCTGGACTTAATCTGAATTTCTGTCCTTTCATTTAGACCAAAGAGTAAAGTTTGCTGCCTTACAAATGGATCAATGATTTATATGTTGTGACTTCATCTTACAGGCATTTGTTTTCATTTCCCTGCTTATATTTTATAGGCATATAAACATGGGCAGATTTAATGTAATCTAAGCATAGATTACCTTGTGCCCCAGAGAGAGGACAACCTTTTTCTCTAAACTCAAAGTAAGCATGACAATAAATTCTTACCTGAACGGGCCTGAAGTCAAGAAAAGTATTCTTTAAATTCACAATGGGGTACATACTGATCTGCAGATAGGATTGTTGAATGTAGATTACAAGTATATTATACATTATAAAATTTTTTCTTGATCTTTTGAGATCAAATATTTTTTTCTATGTACAGTGTATTATATATACATACTGACACTTACTCCACTGTAAAATCCTTATCATGACTGTGTCACAATGTAATGCGGACTTTGCAAATAGACTTGTTCTAAAAGTGCACCAGCGGAAAAAAAATTCAAGTCATTTTTATTTGTATTGCGCCTTTCACAACACACATAATTTCAAAGCATCTTTACAGAAAATAATGAATTAAAAGAAAATTATATCATAATATCTATAAAGTCTTAGTTTGATTAAATACAATTATGAAGTTTGCATAAGTAATTAAATTATAATTGTATTTAGAAACCCAGTGTGCAAGCCTAAGGCGACTGTGGCAAGGAACACAAAACTCCATAAGATGTTGGTTAAAGGAGAAAAATTACCTTGGGAGAATCCAGGCTCACTGCGGGGGCCAGTTCCCCTCTGGCTAACAGCATGAATGAATGAATGCCAATATTAATTATTTATGTGCAGTGCAAGTCATGGTTTAAAATGATTAAACTAAGTTAATGTTAAGGGCCAGTGTTTAAACAAAGATTTTGTATGAACTATAAGATTCATGTCTTTGAAGTTCATCCTGGATTAACTGCAGAAATTCATATAGATGCATTGTCCTTTGTTAGTTGACTGATGAAGGCTTTTGTTGACATTTCATTGAGTGTATGTATTTAATTTCAAATCATTAGACTGAGGTGATGCAGGCCGAGATCAGTGAGGTGCTTTGCAGTTCAACCGTCTGGTAATTTTGATGAGGTCTATCCTAAATCCAAGGTTCAGGCAATGGTTTATGAAGTATCCCATGTCTTATGGTTGGAGTTGCATCAGTTCATCCTCTGAGGTCCATCATAATAGACTGAAGCGAAGCAATTTACAATTTGCCGTCATCACTCAGAGCAACGTAGCAGTGGAGTCCTATACCAAGCAGGAATGGAGCTGGATCCGGCCAATTCTGGTGACCTCGGGATAGGAGTTCCGAGGTTGAGACATGGAAACAAATAGAATAACATTAGTGTAGATGCCATTAGATGTTTTGCAGAGTTATAGATCATGATCAATGTTTCAGGTTCCAGCAGACCTAACTAAAGCAGCCTAATTGTGTGGTGAAAAATACATTTGTGTTTGCCTGTCTAAACAGAGTCTTTAGTCTAGATTTAACCTCATTTTGATATTCTAGGAACTATTAACAGGCCAGAGTTTTGTGAATGTAATGAATGTGATGGAATATAGCATTGTAGAATATTTTTTAGTTGGATAGAATGCTGTTCTACAAACATTGAAAATGTGATTTTCAAATGACATATTGGTATCAAATATAACACCTAAGTTCAACGCTCTTGAAGATGATGTAACAGTACATCCATCGAGAGTCAAAATTATATTTTAGCTTGCTTATTTTTAGAGGTTTTTGGCCCAATAAGATATGTGATTTTTTTAGCACCTCTTTTTTCTCAGAATTGAGTAAAACATTTCTGGCCATCCAATTTTAGTTTTCATTGATACACTCTGTTAATTTCGAAAATTGTGAAATTTCGTCGGGTTTTGAAGAAATATAAAGTTGTGTATTGTCAGCATAACAGTGGACATGTATTCCATGATTCCTCATAATATCTCCCAGGGAGAGCATAAACAAGGAGAAAGGCAGAAGCCCTAAATCTGATCCCTGTGGCACTCAATACTTAACTTTTGTTTGATTTGATAGTTCCTTTTTTAAACAGGAAAAAGTGGGCTGATAAATAGGACCTAAACCATGCTAATGCAAGTCCACTAAGGCCAACATAATTCCCTAGCTTATTCAAGAGAATATCATGATCACGTGTTGATCATCAAAAGGACTCAAGATGGTGCCGAGTATGGCTGCTGTGTTGCAAGCTCCGACACAACACTGCAGTTTATTGTTTGTTTTGTTTACAGTTTTTATTTTTTTGTCTTGGATGTTGTCTGCCTTATTGTATAGGACAGACAAACGCTTTTGGACATTGGTTCCGCAATTACACACCGAAAACCAACACGCCAGCAAAGCCCTTTGTCTGGCTTGCCCGGCCGCAGAAACGCAGAAGGAAAAGA
Organism: Xyrauchen texanus; assembly: GCF_025860055.1. NCBI lineage: Eukaryota > Metazoa > Chordata > Actinopteri > Cypriniformes > Catostomidae > Xyrauchen > Xyrauchen texanus. The sequence continues at coordinate 40,192,468 of NC_068295.1, forward strand.
GGAAAAAGAGCCAGCGTTCTCATCAGAGTAAGATGTTGCGCAAATCGATCCCCGCTACCCAGTATACTTCTGGCAAATGTTCAGTCTCTGGACAACAAGCTCTGCGAGCTGAGAGCGCAGATCTCTTTCCAATGAGAGTCGAGGGACTGCTGCGTTATCTGCAGAAACCTGGATGTCTGCGGAGATTCCAGACTCGGCCATCGAACCCGTGGGGTTCTCCGTACACCGAGCGGACAGAGCGAAAGACCTCTCAGGTAAAAGCAGAGGTGATGGTGTATGTTTTATCATCAACAAATCATGGTGTGATCAGAGGAACTTACATTTTATCAAGTCTTTCTGCTCTCCTGATCTGGAATTTCTCATGCTTCTGTGTCGACCATTCTGGCTAACGAGGGAATTCACAGCGGTCATTATCACAACTGTGTACATCCCCCCACAAGCCGTCACAGACCGGGCACTCAAGGAACTGTATGGGAGTATAAGTGAGCAGGAAACCACGCACCCTGAGGCCTTAACAAACCAATTTTAAAACAATCGCACCACAATACCACCAACACATCAGCTTCAACACATGAGGGGACCAGGTTTTGGACCATTGCTATTCTCCTTTCCGGGATGGCTACAAATCCCTCCCCCGCCCACCATTTGGCAAATCAGACCACTGTTCTGTTCTGCTTATGCCCGCTTACAGGCAGAAACTGAAACATGAAGCACCCACCCTCAGAACAATCCAGTTCTGGTCAGACCAATCAGACTCTATGCTACAAGACTGTTTTGATCACACAGACTGGGAGATGTTCCGATCCGCCTCTGATGACGACATCCAGGTTTACGCTGATAGCGTAACATGTTTCATCAGGAAGTGCGTAGAGGACGTTGTTCCGACCAAAAGAATACGGATTTACCCCAACCAGAAATCATGGGTTAACAGCGATGTTAGAGCGGCACTTAATACGCGGACCTCCGCTTTTAATTACGGGAATGCGGAGGAGCATAAACAAGCCAGTTATGCCCTCCGTAACTCTATCAGAGCAGCAAAACGCCAGTACAGGCACAAAATTGAAGGACAGTTCAACACCACCGACTCTAGAAGTATGTGGCAGGGAATTAACATCAGCGCGGACTACAAAGGGAATAAAAACTCCGCCTTGATTACTACTGCCTCTCTTCCGGATGAGCTTAATACATTTTATGCTCGTTTAGAGTACAATAACACCACCCTCGCAGAGAGAGCACCCGTGGCCGACGTTACAGAGGATGGTTCACTCTCCGTCTCTGTTGCGGATGTAACCCGATCCTTCCGACGACTGAACATCTGTAAAGCCGCAGGTCCAGACAGTATTCCGGGCCGTGTCAACAGAGCATGCGCGAACCAACTGGCTGGTGTTTTTACAGACATTTTCAACCTGTCCCTCTCCCTGTCTGTAGTCCCCACATGCTTCATAACGTCCACCATTGTGCCTGTACAAAAGCAATCAAAAATCACTTGTTTAAATGACTGGCATCCTTTTGCTCTGACCCTCATTATCAGCAAATGCTTTGAGAAGCTAATCAGAGAGCACATCCACACAACTATGATCTGTAATATGTTAATTTACAATTAGTGCTTTCGTTGAAAGAGATATAATGTTTAGCAGCCCTATATTTATATTGTGTTTATCTTCAATATTTTTTTTGTTTTTATTTTTTCAAGTTTGACCTTAATCAATTTTTTCAAAAGTTGGTAGTTCGGGAACAGACAAAGTCTCTATATGATAGCTAGGTGATACAGTCTCTGTGAGTTGTAGATTATGTGACCTGTGTGACCAGGGCGCCGGCGCGTCCTGCTGGATATTTTCGTCATTACAGCGGAAACAACTTAAAATACTCCGTCATTTTGGAGCGTACAGATAAGTGTAAGACATCATTAGAGATTTTAAAGGGTCTACTTTTATTTGTGTACACTCACAATAACAACAAAACCTTGTGCTTTTGTAAAATAAAGAAAATAAAAAGGGTGAGCTTTCAGCAGTATCTGTGTTCACGAGCATATTTCAGAAACACGTCACAAAAATGAACTGAAACTCCGCGAATACTTATCACACAAACATGAAACATATGTCTAAAGAAAGTTGAAAATATCTACTTTTAAATAAAACAATTCAAATTTAAAACAAATATTCTCCTGCAATGTAATCTGTATGAAACAAAGTGATGTACATGTTTCAGCTGGCTGACCTCATTATAGCTAATGTGATCACACCCACCAGCAGAACAAGCCATTCATACAGTAATGTGCTGAGACGATCAAGGGAAATGCTAAACGCCCCCAACGGTGAGGTTTAACAACTCAACTTTTCTGCATGTTTGTAACGATACACAGGCGATCAAACTCCTGGATACTAAGGAAAAGTTAACTTTTTTCCTTTGAAGAGAGACTTGATCCAGCCGAGGATACAATTTCGGACGAGTAAGTCATTTCGTTTAGTTGACATAATATTTTATATAAACATGTACATATTTTACTAGTGGGACTGTTTTCAGACTTGCCAGCCAGGATTCAGAGTATTGACATTTGAAATATGTCCTAATAAGCAAGTTTTAGTTACATTTAAATGCTGTTTCGGCTAGAGCAGGTATTTAAATTGTATGCTGTATGATATAAATATGATATGTAATATGATATAAAAATAATATGAATGTTTAGATTAGATATTATTTACAAATTGCACTTTACAATATATTCAAATAGAAAACTGTTCTTTTAAATTGTAAAATGAGTTCACACAATGTTTTTACTGTATTTTGGATCAAATAAATGCAGTCTTGGTGAGCAGAAGAGACTTCTTTTAAATGGTAGTGTAGGTATAAAATTAAGTAAAGTCTTTATGTAAAGAAAATGTATAGTCAGATTACTTTTAACTTGCTTTGGATTATTAAGTCTCCTCACATTCATTCTCTATCCCTCATTGATATGCCCAAGGGAGGCGTCTTTTGTCTCTTCAGGTGTAAATTACATCAATATTCATGATCGTTCACGCCTCCTCGCATATTACCTTTCAACACAAAAATTGTCTTACAAAAGTTCAATTACTATATTGTTTTGTATGAATGAGCGATCAGGATGGTTTTCACATCATTTTGTAGCAAAAACTCTAGGCTACAAGATCCAGTTCTCAAAAGTCTTGTGGACAAATATTTATTATGTGTTATATGGCCTTATTTCAATGACTTAAAAATTTTGTTTTTTCAAAAACCATGCATAAATGTTATTTTATCAAAAATACAAACATGTACACACATGTTGCTCACATATTATTGTAGCCCAGTTTCTGCTGAATACAGTGTTATCAGACTTTAGCCATTAATATGTTTTTAAGCAACTGAAAAAAGCACAAATGTCAAGGCATGTCAAAACTTCTCCAGGTCTCAATACACCCTCAGACCCCAGAGGGTTAATTACCTTAGGGTCAGAGAAAGGGTGTAAAAGATTACTAACATTATGTGTGGACCTTAAAATGGGGGATATGAGTGAAAATAAATAATAATAACAAAATGAAACCATTAAATGATTAAAACATTTCTGGTTTGTTAGTCATGAACTTTAAAGGGGGATCTAATCATGGGGAATCTAATTTTCCTTGATATTTTGACAAATTAGAGGTAATTCTACTATAAAAGCATACTGTGAATTTCAAAACTGAATCCCCAATGCAATAAAAGCATTTATTGAAACCAAGCTGCAAAAAACGCCTTGTTCTCTACTTCAGAGACTTCCTGCAGAGGGTCACTAGGGGGTGCATTAATTCATGACCACCTCTACAGCAACAACATCAATCCCTAATTACATCATCGCACCCTTGACCCTGCCCTCTGGGGCTCCATTCATACTCCGAGAGAGAGATAAGGACAAACAGGCCTAGTGTGGCCTAACTATTCTGATAACCAAAGGCAACCCATCTGGACTATTTTGAATGATTTTTGTATATGAACATGCACTAGACAGATGTTGCCAAGTATCTCGCACTGCTTTTGAAAGATTATCATTAGCTGCTCTGGGTCTTGATGTTTTGAGCACATGTGTCCTGGACGCTATACATTTTTTAATTGTTGGTGTATGTAAATATGCACTTGATGGACATCTTTGACCATTCTGATGCGTTTACGGTGATGTGCAGCTCAGTACAGGATGATACTGTACAGTATGTGTGTGCATATCTTTTTTCACCATGCTTTAGACTATGTATGTGCATCTTTTTATGGCTCATATCAAGGTGGATGTAACAAGGTAAAAAAGAAAGGAGGAGCCAAGAACCAGACAAAGCATCAAAGTAATGTGTAATTAAACAAAAAGACACAAACAAACACATGCCGGGCAGCTGCTCGTGACTCTCTCTCTCTCTCTCTCTCTCTCTATCTGCCGCCTCCAGTCGCCTTTATCCTTGATTAGCCTGATTAGGGACCGGGTTTGCAGCATCATGCCCTCCTCCTTGCTACATTCCTCCCTCATTTCCTTCAGGACTGGGAGTCTGCGGCATAATGTACCCCCCCCCCCTTTCGCCAGGGGGCGTGCCTTTCCGGACCCTTTTTCTCAACCCCGCATCTTAGGACCTGGGAGGGTAACAAGGGGAGAGAAAAAACAACAACAACAAAAAAACGAGAGGGAAAGGCCAACATGGAGCAACTGTGGGAGAGAGAGAAGAGAGAGAGAGAAAAGAAACTTACTCGTGGGTTCTCCAATATGCCATAGCCTGGTTCTCTGCCACTCCTCCACCCTCTAGTGAATGATAGCCATGCCTCCCTGGGCAGATCGGATGCAGTCCTCCAGCCCCTGGCAGATGGAATGTACCACCGCGTTTTCAGTGGATGGAAGGGGTCTCCAACGCCCCAGGCAGGGGTTCTCCTGCTCCATGTGGTCGGCGGTCCTCTCGACCCGCCGCGTTTTATCGGCTGGTAGGGGTCTCCTCTGCCCCTGGCAGCAGCCCTGACTGCTCCAGGCGGTCGGCTAGGAGCCCAACCTCCACTCGCGGTCAGCAGCCATTCCTCCATCCCCCGACAGATGGCCGTGGTAGCTCCGTTGGTGTGGATGGTAGTGGAGAGGACTCTACTACGGTGCATCCCTCCTCCTTCCCGTGTTTTGGCACCAGTGTATTAAGGTAAAAGGGAAAGGAGGATGCAAGAACTGGATGAAGCATCGAAGTAATGTTTAATTAAACAAAAAGACATAAACACATGCCGGGCAGCTGCCCATAACTCTCTCACACGAACTGCCGCCTCCGGTCGCCTTTATCCCTCTCGTGGGCTTGAATAGCCTGATTAGGGGCCGGGTGCGCAGCATCATGACCCAGCCCCACCCTCCTCCCTGCCACAGTGGATTACTTGTAAACCACTCTCAATATGATTTAAGCTTTGCAAAGGAACTGTTATTGACTTAAGGGGCAGTTAAAAACAATATTGGACCTGTTCGCAGAACCTTTAGTAAACTGTTTCTTACATGAATGTTTCAAATGCAATGACTGTTTGATAGTGTGTGTGCTGATGTGCTTGAGTGAACAGTATATTATATTGAAATGCAATGAGTTGGGTGTATGTTATGTGTTAACCCTAAAATATGGTTTTATAATGTTGTGGAGCTTGTTCAGTCTCTTCCGTTTGAGTTTCAAATAAGGCTGTATTCAAGGGCCTTTACGATGTTGGCCAATCATAGCAGTGGTTGTTTACAATTAAATTTTAAGGAGGTGCTTTGGCCAAAACTGAGCGTTTCAGACAAAGGGCCAGAGACTGGGTGGAAAATGATCATATATGATAAAATTATTACTGTTTTGGGGCAAAAAAAAACTTTAATAAGTAGACCTCATAATAAGTAGACCTCAGGGTAGAGCCTTCAAATAGGCCAGCTGAATTATGTTTTTTCATGGAAATTTGATTTAAAAACATTATTGTTTAGGTTAAGGTGTTGGTTAAAGGCCGGGTATACTTAATTATCCACATTCTGGATCGGATCATGCCCGGCCAACCTTGTTGCCTTTCTGAGTATATTTTTCTGACCACAAACAATTGGAACACGTTCGACGCATGCACACTACCACTGCTTTTTGACACTCTTTTAGTACAGTCAATGGCCAGCACATTCCCAGATGATGCATACACACGAGGGCCACGTCTGCTGGTCAAGAAAATATAGGTGGCATGCAGTAAAGCTGCGCGGCTGTGTAGATGATGCATTTTGCATCACATATACTATGCATGGAACGATCCACAATACGGACACCTTAAGTATACTTTGGCCTTAAGGGTAAGGATGTCTGTTTTGTTTACCTCTCACTTGCTTTTACAAGCCTATCAGTTAGGTTATGTTAAAGTTTTAAATAAGGGAGGTATGTTTTACTCATTAAAACCTCTGTCTAATATTTACCTTTAAAACCTTGTCTGATTACAACACCATTTCACTTGCTTTTGGTGCCCAACGCTGGACATTTCACTGGAAAACTGCAGCAAGATGTGTAAATAAGCATTACATTTCATTTAGCAAAAATGTTTCCGTGGTCACATAATGTTCATGAGATCAGGGTGCGTGAAGCACTTATTCAGCACAACAGTGACATCACGCTTTTTCAGTGGCAGGGGGCAATTTGCAATATGTTTATATTTGGTCTGAGCTTTGCCAGTTAACTATTTATTTGCAATATGCTGAGGTTACAGTCTCACAAAAGTTTATGTTTTCTGCTTGGCACCATTTATAGTGCCATTTGTCTTCACGGAATGAAATTGTCTGTCAAAACACCCTATTAATTTGTGCACCTGAGGGATGGTGTTTCACAATATGACAATGGGTTGGTTTAAAGGGATAAAAACATAAAATTCTGTCATCATTTACTCATCCTCAACACATATATCACAAAAGGATTCTATACATTCTGTCTAGTAGAATGTACAAGCTGCCTTCTCCCTGCACATTTATCGTATGAATAAGAATGACTGTGAAAGTAAATGGTGACCAGAGCAACTTGAAAATGTAGCTAAATATCTCCTTTTGTATTCCATGGGGGGGGTGGGGGGTTGTCACATGGGTTTGGAACGACATGAGGATGATCAAATACATTTCATCTTTGGGTTAATATGAGGCTACCTACAGCTCAATTTTACTCTGAACAGGCTAGAAAATTAAATGGCCACTGCTTAACAGCTTTGTACAAACATTTCCTTATGGGAGCATTTCTTATTGGGCCATTATTTAAGAAGATAGAAAGCTTGTGAGGGGTGGAGGTGGCGAGCTGTCACTTAAGACTCGTAAATGACAGAAAGGTTTTCTATTGTTTTGATTTGCACAGTATCCTCAAGGTGTCTCAGACAGAACAGACCCAGCAGACGGGGTAATCTAGACAAATACGCGGAAAGACTTTGCAGTGTCATCCATTAATAACTTTAATATTGCCCTTGAGTGAGAATTAGTTGTGTCTATTTGTGTTGGTGGTACACGTGTGTGGGTGAGTGTGGTTTGCCATTATTTGAGATCACTGCACAGAACATTCATTAGAGGAAGATAATGTTAAGTACCTTTTAATGCTTGTGTCCATGCACCTACAGGCTGTTTCTTAAATGTCACTTAGGTAGTCATTTGGAGAGTTTACTTTTAAACACCGTGAAGAATAGGCAAAGCCACCCACGGGATGTTTTTTATTTTTCAGTTTAATTTTTTCAAAGTGTGGAAATTCATCAGACTTGATGTATGACATTTTGAAAGTTAAATTGCTTCGTAATCAACTCCAGTGCTAAAATAACTACAATTAATTTTAATAATTGTTGAATTGTTTCCAAACTTACTGTCTTCATCTGGAGTTTTTATGTTATATAAAGAAAATTTTTGTGGTGCTAAATTGTGCAAAAAGGTTTTGCAAAATTCAGAATTTCAAAACTGGTTTCCTTTAAGTTGATGAGTTGGAATTTTAATTGATTTGTCCACACTCCAAAGGAAGTTTATTTTGAATTGAAATGATAGGGAGTGGAATTTACTGAATTGCAAATCAAAATTGTTTCATAAATATGTTTTTTTATTAAATATAACAGAACCCACACAAACACATAACACAAATTAAAGCCAAAATAAAAATAAACTGCACAGATAAATGTAATTACAGGTTGTATTCATGCATCTAATAATTATTAATTGAAGACCTGGAGACAGCAAAGACATTCACTTCTTACATAAATTTTTGTATGTATCTGTCCATGTTGTTATCATTAATATTGTGTTTTTGGAAAAATGTGTCAGTGTCTTGTGACAGTGTCACTCATATCTAGTTCCCGATTAAAAATGCAAGTTAGCAGCAAAGCTGCAAGGGGCATAACATGACTGTAGTCTGGTTATAAGCTCCAAAAACTGCAAACTGCGAGTAACCATATTTATAAGCATACTTCAAATACTCATAAAAAGCAGACTTGGTAACTATACCTGTCAGATGCAGAATCACTGTGCTCGTGCTGCAGTAGCCAAGCATGCGATTGGCTGCTAGTTTAACCAATCAAATGTTGGCATGATAGTCAATGTCCACTGTATTCTTTTATGCATTGAGACAGTTCAACATTAAAACCTTCATAATGTTAGAATCAACTATAATGCACTTACTTTTATATTTGATTAGAGCTGTCAGAATTAATACTTTAAAGCATGTGATTCATTTAAAATGTTTAGCGCATCAATTATTCTTAATCATGATTAACGCATTTACTGTTAATACAGCATAAACCAGCATAAACGCTTGTCATTACACTGATGCACAAACCACAAACACACACACAACAGTGATTCGGTGTCAGTGATAAAGTGAAGGGGAAAGGAACCCATAATGCTATTTAATGTATAAAACAAGCCCAGATGGGACTTGTGATAAAAGTCTAGTATTTTTCAGACAATGTAAGGCACATTTTAATTACTACAGAAGCATGTTAAGTCTTAACTATCACCAAAATGTAGAATGAAAGGTTTATGTCTGCCAGTGCTTTACATGTGGAGTTCAAAGCAGCGCTTGATGCTGGTAGAATGCAACTCGCATAGTTTCCCATTACATTTGACACAAACTATTATCAAAGGACAAATATTATTTACTCTAGTCATCACAGGATGACATTTTGTGTATATGCTTCTTTCATATGGCCTACACAATGTGTTTTCATTTAAAAGAATGTATTTTGTGGATTTACTGCTAAACCTGTTGATATGCACCCCCTTTTTGAGCACAAACCATGAAAATGACATACCTGAACTTAAATGGTTGTATTTACTGGAACCTTTGGAGTATGGACACAGTTGTAGTATCTTTTGAAAGAAGACACTTTGGACTGATAAACACATTCTGTGTTTATCAGAATTAAAATATGTTGTTATTCTTTAAAGTTAGAGAGCTGAAGTTTATAGTAATGGAAATATTTTGTGCTGAACATGTTTTTATAATCTAAAAAAACAATAATAAAAGTGCCATGACAACCCAGAAATACAATGTTCTCAAAGCCACAAGTCTAAAGAAGTTATGTTTCAAATTTGAAGATGCAAAAAAATTTGGTTCCTGCAGCTTTTTTCTCTGTAAAATAGTTGGAAGCGTACAGAGTAAAATTAAGGCTCAGCCTTTCAAGACGACACAAAATCTGACTGCACTGCTTGGATATTCTGAAAAAACTATGCCCCATTTTTTTAAATTAGACTTTGGAGACAGACTCATTTTGTTTACGAGAATATTATATAAGATCATATAAAGTTTTACAACATGAATGCGGCTCAGATTGCAGTTTGTTGAAGAAAGATGATGAAGGTTAATTCTTTCAGGCAAGAAAAAATGGAGAATACAGGTCCTTCTCAAAAAATTAGCATATTGTGATAAAGGTCATTATTTTCCATAATGTAATGATAAAAATTAAACTTTCATATATTTTAGATTCATTGCACACCAACTGAAATATTTCAGGTCTTTTATTGTTTTAATACTGATGATTTTGGCATACAGCTCATGAAAACCCAAAATTCCTATCTCAAAAAATTAGCATATCATGAAAAGGGTCTCTAAACAAGCTATTAACCTAATCATCTGAATCAACTAATTAACTCTAAACACCTGCAAAAGATTCCTGAGGCTTTTAAAAACTCCCAGCCTGTTTCATTACTCAAAACCGCAATCATGGGTAAGACTGCCGACCTGACTGCTGTCCAGAAGGCCATCACTAACACCCTCAAGCAAGAGGGTAAGACACAGAAAGAAATTTCTGAACGAATAGGCTGTTCCCAGAGTGCTGTATCAAGGCACCTCAGTGGGAAGTCTGTGGGAAGGCAAAAGTGTGGCAAAAAACGCTGCACAACGAGAAGAGGTGACCGGACCCTGAGGAAAATTGTGGAGAAGGACCGATTCCAGACCTTGGGGGACCTGCGGAAGCAGTGGACTGAGTCTGGAGTAGAAACATCCCCGCATTCCCCAGGTCAAGCCACTTTTGAACCAGAAACAGCGGCAGAAGCGCCTGACCTGGGCTACAGAGAAGCAGCACTGGACTGTTGCTCAGTGGTCCAAAGTACTTTTTTCGGATGAAAGCAAATTTTGCATGTCATTCGGAAATCAAGGTGCCAGAGTCTGGAGGAAGACTGGGGAGAAGGAAATGCCAAAATGCCTGAAGTCCAGTGTCAAGTACCCACAGTCAGTGATGGTCTGGGGTGCCATGTCAGCTGCTGGTGTTGGTCCACTGTGTTTTATCAAGGGCAGGGTCAATGCAGCTAGCTATCAGGAGATTTTGGAGCACTTCATGCTTCCATCTGCTGAAAAGCTTTATGGAGATGAAGATTTCATTTTTCAGCACGACCTGGCACCTGCTCACAGTGCCAAAACCACTGGTAAATGGTTTACTGACCATGGTATTACTGTGCTCAATTGGCCTGCCAACTCTACTGACCTGAACCCCATAGAGAATCTGTGGGATATTGTGAAGAGAAAGTTGAGAGACGCAAGACCCAACACTCTGGATGAGCTTAAGGCCGCTATCGAAGCATCCTGGGCCTCCATAACACCTCAGCAGTGCCACAGGCTGATTGCCTCCATGCCACGCCGCATTGAAGCAGTCATTTCTGCAAAAGGATTCCCGACCAAGTATTGAGTGCATAACTGAACATAATTATTTGAAGGTTGACTTTTTTTTGGTATTAAAAACACTTCTTTTATTGGTCGGATGAAATATGCTAATTTTTTGAGATAGGAATTTTGGGTTTTCATGAGCTGTATGCCAAAATCATCAGTATTAAAACAATAAAAGACCTGAAATATTTCAGTTGGTGTGCAATGAATCTAAAATATATGAAAGTTTAATTTTTATCATTACATTATGGAAAATAATGACCTTTATCACAATATGCTAATTTTTTGAGAAGGACCTGTATATCAATATTTCTCAGATTTATCACTTTTATATACAAAAAGTGCTATTGGATGTTTTTCAATGAACGCTTGTCTTGTATAGTTGACCCAAGTGTGTTGAACTGCATTCATCTGGCGATCGTGTTTTCATAAAAAATGTATGAAGTCCTGTTTTGATATTGCATGTTTTCATTTGTACTCCTGCACAAATAACTAAATTGCTGTTTCTGGAGCATTGCTATCGTGAAACAGAGATCGGATATCAATGTTGAACCCTTAGACCTTTGAAAAGATGTATCATTTGTTAACATTGATTACATTTATAGATGGTAAATTATATATTATACATAAGCAGTGACATCACCACCGCATGTGGGGAATTGCAGATCAACATATCACCATTTCTAATGTGCAGCTTGCACAGACTCATCAACTTCAAATTGTTAATTCACGAAGAATGGAAAGACCGTGGTAACTTTTGTGTGTACTGTCTATCACCTGAACTGACATGCCCTGTGTTTGATACCTGTGCCATATCCTACCCTCAATGCAATGCTGTGTGACACTTCTCATGTGGTGTGCGACCACCTTAACGCAAATCATGAACATGGCTTCATGATTCATTATATCATCTAGCAAAGCAGATAGCGCATTCTACCAGTTTAATAATGTGGAGTATGAGATGTAATGCGCCTCAGAGCCTCTTCAGTTCATGAGAGGGACGATGAATCTCTTGGGACCGCGGAATCTGAGTTGCCTACCTCTTAGCATTCCTTGCGTGATGATAAAACGGTTGAGGAATTGCACAAGGTGTTTACTCGTGTGGTGGCCAGATTACAATTAGACTGGCCGCATGAACAAGAGACCCCCAAACATTCAAAATTAGAAGACAGATTTCTGTCTGGTGGCCGGAGAAAGGGAACTCAAAATCAGTCTCTCCCCTTCTTTGATGACCTCCATTACGAGTTGACTCATTCATGGGGGAACATTACACTTCCCATATCTTTGTGCCCTTGACGTCGAAATATTTGACTATCATGGGTGCTAAGGCTCGGGGGTATATGGTGATGCCACGGGTAGAAAAGATGCTTGCGGGCTCACCTGGTTCAGCATCATCATTAAAAGGACCAAATCTCCCCACAAAGCCATGTAGGTCTACCTCAACGCTTGTGGGAAAGGCTTATCAGGCAGCAGTTCAGGCTGGTGCCGCCCTACACACCATGGCTCTATTACAGGTGTACTAATGGACCTGAGTGCGGGGAGTACTATCGACAAGGAAGCATTTTCAGAGCTTCGTCGAGCCACGGATTTATCTCTCCGGAGAGGAATCTGTGGCTAAACCTTTCAGGCATTAAGGATAAGGACAAAGTGTTCCTTCTTGATGCCCCGATCTCACCTTCTGGCCTTTTCGGTGACTCGATGAATATGGTCATTACCAGGTTTCGTTAAAAAGAAATGAGGAAGCCTTTGAACAATTCCATCTTCGCCACACTCAGAGGGAGGGGCTGCTGGCCACCCGGCCTCCCCCTGGTCCTTCTAGAAGGGAGTACCAAAAGCAGAATGTGGCGAGTCGCGCTCCCCCTCGCAAAGAGTGGAGATCGGCTCGTCGCCCTCAGTAACCTCCAACGCAAGACCTCAGGACCATTATTTCTAGAAAGAGAAAGTCCTGACGGTCTTGCACCCATCTTTGTGGGGGTAGCCCCTCTAGGGACGGGGGGTGCAAAATATTTGCCAGCACCTTCTCGATACCAACACGGAATTTCTCTATTCCCGCCGCCTCTGGTGTTCTGGGAGCTAACGGTTTCCAGCTAAATGTTGGGTGTTCCGTTGCTTCCTGTTGTCGCCCAGGATGCGGAACATCCGACATTCCCTTAACGGGAAGTATCAAAATGTATACGGCCACAATCGCAAGGACTGGCATTAAAGCACAGGAATATTATCTTAGCTCACCTGGTTTGTTGGGGTTGAGAGTCAACACCAAGAAAAGCATTCTCTCCCCTTCCCAGAGAAGAAGTATTTAGGGATCATATGGAATTTGATCATGATGCGGGCACAGCTGTCTCCCGCTCGATTCGAGACCATTCAGTATACCCTGAGCAGGCTAGGCCAAGATTATACTGTTCTTCAGTATCAATGAATGTTAGGTCTCATGGCATCTGCATGGGCCTTCTGCATATGAGAACATTTCAGTCGTGGCTCAAAGCTTCCTCCAACTTCCTCCAGAATTTGAGAGGCTGCCATGTCCTGGTGCGGGTGGACAACACAGTGGCAGTCTCTTACATAAACCATCAAGGAGGTCTACAGTCATGCCAACTAAACAGACACGGCAGATTCTCCTTTGTGCCCAGGGTAAAATCCTGCCAATCAGAGCATTGGATGCCTGAATGTGGGAGCGGACTTACTGTCCAGACAAAAAATACCGACGGGAGAATGGAAACTCCACCACGAGGTAGTGAAACAAATCTGGCTAAGATATACATAGCAGCTAAGATAACATAGCAGAGGTGGACCTCTTCGCCTCCCAACAAACAGCGAAATGTCCCCTCTACTTCTCTCTGAGTCACCCAGCCCCCCTGGGTCTGGACGTGATGGCACATACATGTCCCAAAATGTGCCTGTGTGCATTCCCTCTGGTTTCTCTGCTCCCGGGAGTTCTAGCCATGGTCCGCCAACAAGGATCTTGCCTGGGTTTTCGCCTGAAGTTATTGAGACCATTCTGAGTGCTATGGCTCCTTCTACTAGAAGAAGTAAATAAATGGGGTGTCTTTGTAAGGTGGTGCGCTGCACGTAATGTAGATCCAGTTAACTTCCCAATTGCTTCAGTTCTGGACTTTCTGCAGGAAAAATTATCAGCAGGCACATTCCCCACCGCTCTCAGGGTTTATGTGGCAGCTGTATCGGCTTGCCATGCCTAGATTGATGGGGTGCCACTGGGGAAACATTCTTTGCTCACTTGCTTCGTTCGTGGAGTTATGCGACTGAGGCCTCTCACTAGGACCAGGATCCCATCATGGGACCTAGCTATAGTCACTGAGGGTCTGTTTGAGACCCCTTTTGAACCCTAGGTTCGGTGTCCGACAAGCTTCTGACCCTGAAGATGGTTTTTAATATGGCTATTACTTCTTTAAAAAGAATTGGGGATTTGCGGTCTGTCTTGCCATCCTGCTTAAACTTTGCCCCAGGAATGGTGAAAGCAATACTGCATCCTCATCCTGACAACCTGCCTAAGGTTCCTTTCTCGACAGTACATCCGGTCACTCTTGAAGCCTTCTGTCCTCCACCGTTTATAACGCCGGATCAGGAGAAATTTCACAGAATGTGTCAAGTCTGTGCTCTTCAGACCAACGTCCACCGCACTAGCCAGTGGCATAAGTCAGGGCAACTATTCGTCTGCCATGGGGGCCGTAACAGGGGGGCGGCCACCACAAAACAGACAATGTCACATTGGGTGAAGGATGCTATTGCCCTGGCCTATGAGGCACTCGGTCAAGCTTCGCCAGCAGGCACCAGGGCTCATTCTACTAGGGGGGTCGCTTCTTCTAAAGCTCTGACTGGGGAGTGTCCTTCTACAGCATGTTTGTGAGGTGGCAGGCTGGTCCTCTCAACATACATTCATAAGATTTTATAGTTTGGATGTTCATGCCACTCCGGGGTCTTACGTCCTTGAGTCAAGATCACAAGCTCATGTCTGAGACCTCTCGCGCTCTTGTGAGCACACACTACACAACCGTAAAGGGTCCAGACACCCACAGTGTGGCGGCGTGGGTATTCTCGTTCCCAAAGCGCTGAATCAAGTGCAGCTTTTGATAAGGGAACATCTCGGGTTACTTTGCTGTAACCCTTGTTCCCTGAAAAAGCGGAACAAGATGCTGCACTTCATTGCTGCACTGAGGATGTCCCAGGACTGTTTTACAGACAAAAGACCTGATGATGCACCTGTGGCACATCTATTTATAGCCCTGGTACTGGCGCATTCTGATGATGTCACCAACAGAGGCTATAAATTCTAGTTAATTTTATTGACGTGTTGCACACATATTCACAGCTGGTCACTCCTAAAATGCATTCCCAAAGCGCTGAATCAAGCGCAGCATCTTGTTCCGCTTTTTCAGGGAACAAGGCTTACAGCAAAACAAACCGAGACGTTTCACAGGCAGTCTTTGGATGGCAATTATTTTACATGGAGACGTAAAGGTAATTCCAGCGTTTTACAGGGGGTAGTCAGTGATTTTATTAAATCCAAAATGTCTGTGTTTTTCTCCCATCTCCCACGAGAAAATTCCTGGACAAATTACCTACAGTTGTTTTTGACAAACCCCAAGGTCGTATGGTAATTTATTTACCGTCCAAATCCACATCTCTGAGATTATAATCCAAAAGCCATTATGGAAATCCATTTTGACCACTGCTAAGTGCCGTACGTTTGAGCTGCATGTGGAGGATTGTGTAAAAGACATTTTTTAAATAATACACAATAATGAAATTACGTCGCAGCTCCACCATTGTGAGTGGGAACCCTTAAGAAGAAGGGAAAGAAAAACGAGAGCCAGATCACGTAAACTTTTTAAATGATCCATTATTATGGCAGCAATGTAATAAAATTGTAATATATCAAATTCTAATGTAGAAACACTTACTATATACATTTATACATAGGGCTTGTGTGACTACTCATTTATATGGGTCAAGTACTACATTTACTACATTTATGCATTTGGCAGATGCTATTATCCAAAGCAACTTACAGTGCACTTATTACAGGGAAAATCCCCCCGGAGAAACCTGGAGTTAAGTGCCTTGCTCAAGGGCCCAACAGTGGCATCTTGGTGGTGCTGGGGCTTGAACCCCCGACCTTCTGGTTAGTAACCCTGAGCCTCTACCACTGAGCCACCACTAGTCCTAGAATAGTTGCGAAGTTAATGTCTATTTCCACCTCCACTTTTTAAACACTGACAGATTATTCCAAATAATTTCTGTCATTTTGATAGATAAAACATAAGAAAACCATTTTTACCATAGCTCCTCAAATTTTATAAACACAACTGGAATCATGTGATCAACAAATAGTCTCGCTCTTCCCCCGTGATTTAATTGTCATTCGAACACATGAGTTTTATCACAGAGGAGCCATGAAAATGTAGTTTTACAGATGTCACCCTAAGAAAAAAATTGCCTTCCGAATAGGGCTACAGATGTATTTTGTGGTTTTAATCCTGCCTGAATCTGACAAGTTTGTGTTTTTCTCACAAATTGGAAACTGTTTTTCACCTCTGTGAAATCTAATCCCGTCCGAATGAGAATGTCTATGATTGCTGATATTGAACATTCACAACGCTTCTAATATATTTTGATACTTGAATTACTATTAAGATCGTACTTATACGTACCAATCATCTGCCTGCTGCAAGCTTTTCGGTTTGGATGTAATTTTTTTGCCATCCGACAATAAAAATACGAAAATATAATTAACAATATATGCCTAACATATACAGTATTTGTATGTAACATATATTTGAAATTTTATCACCTAAATTATGTGTTCAACCTTCTGTAATGCCCACATCTAGGAAACAGACACTCCCACCTCTGTAATAAACAGAGATCTTTAGTCCTGTTCAAATCAGTACATTAAATCTCAGACATCAGGTGATACTTATTGTTACTCAAACATCATTTATAAAAATGATTCCCATCCGAATGTTAATATAATAACAAGCTGAAATTTACAGTGAGACACTCTATTCTTCTCTGGAGTTTCCCAGGGTGTGAGTCGACGGGCGGGTGTGGGGATACTCACGAGTCCCCGGCTGCGTGCCACTACATTGGAGTTTACCCCGGTGGACGAGAGGGTCGCCTCCCTACGCCTACAGGTTGTGGGGGGGAAAACTCTGACTGTTGTCTGTGCATATGCACCGAACAGCAGTTCAGAGTATTCGGCCTTCTTGGAGACCCTGAATGGAGTCCTGAATAGGGCCCCAGTAGGGGACTCCATAGTGATGCTGGGTGACTTCAACGCACACGTGGGAAATGACAGGGACACCTGGAAAGGCGTGCTTGGGAGGAACGGCCTCCCTGATCTGAACTCAAGTGGATGTTTATTATTAGACTTCTGTGCTAGTCATGGATTATCTATAACAAACACCATGTTCGAACATAAGGATGCTCATAAGTGTACGTGGTACCAGAGCACCCTAGGCCGAAGGTTGATGATCGATTTTGTAATCGTGTCATCGGATATGAGGCCATATGTTTTGGACACTCGGGTGAAGAGAGGGGCAGAGCTGTCAACCGATCACCATCTGGTGGCGAGTTGGGTCAGGGGGTGGGGAAGGACTCTGGACAGACCTGGGAAGCCCAAGCGAGTAGTGCGGGTGAACTGGGAACGTTTGGAGGAGGTCCCTGTCCGCGAGATCTTCAACTCACACCTCCGACGGAGCTTTTCAGGCATCCCTGTGGAGGTTGGGGACATTGAACCGGAGTGGGCAATGTTCAAAGCTTCCATTGCCGAAGCCGCGGTGGAGAGCTGCGGCCTCAAGGTTTTAGGTGCCGCAAGGGGTGGTAACCCTCGAACACCGTGGTGGACACTGGTGGTCAGGGAAGCCGTCCGACTGAAGAAAGAGGCCTTCTGGGATTTGTTGTCCCGGAGGTCTCCAGAGGCAGTTGCAAGGTACCGACAGGCCCGAAGGGCTGCGGCCTCGGCCATGAGGGAAGCAAAGCAGTGGGTGTGGTAAAAGTTTGGAGAAGCCATGGAGAAGGACTTTCGGTCCACATCAAAGTGCTTCTGGAAAACCGTCCGCCACCTTAGGAGGGGGAAACGGGGAACCATCCAAGCTGTGTACAGCAAAGATGGGACGCTGTTGACCTCAACCGAGGAGGTTATTGGGTGGTGGAAGGAACACTTTGAAGAACTCCTAAATCCCAACACGCCCTCTATGGTAGAGGCAGAGCCGGAGGCTGATGGGGGATCAGATTCTATTTCCCTGGGGGAGGTCACTGAGGTAGTCAAACAACTCCGCAGTGGCAAAGCCCCAGGGATTGATGAGATCCGACCAGAAATGCTGAAAGCTTTGGATGTGGAGGGGGTGATATGGATGACACGCCTCTTCAACATTGTGTGGAAATCTGGGACAGTGCCTAAGGAGTGGCAGAACGGGGTGGTGGTTCCCCTCTTCAAAAAGGGGGATCAGAGAGTGTGTGCCAACTACAGGGGTATCACACTTCTCAGCCTCCCTGGTAAAGTTTACTCCAAGGTGCTGGAGAGGAGGGTTCGGCCGATTGTCGAACCTCGGTTTGAAGAGGAACAATGCGGTTTTCGTCCTGGCCATGGAACGACGGACCAGATCTTTACTCTCGCAAGGATCCTGGAGGGGGCCTGGGAGTATGCCCATTCGGTCTACATGTGTTTTGTGGATCTGGAGAAGGCGTATGACCGGGTCCCCCGGGAGAGACTGTGGGAGGTGCTGCGGGAGTACGGGGTGGGGGGGTCCCTTTTTAGGGCGATCCAATCCCTGTACGTCCAAAGCAAGAGCTGTGTCCGGGTCCTCGGCACGAAGTCGAGTTCATTCCATGTGGGGGTTGGTCTCCGCCAAGGCTGCGCTTTGTCACCAATCCTGTTTGTGATATTCATGGACAGGATATCGAGGCATAGTCGGAGTGGGGAAGGTGTGCGGTTCGGTGGGCTGGAGATCTCATTGCTGCTTTTTGCAGATGATGTTGTCTTCATGTCATCATCGGTCCGTGACCTTCAGCTCTCACTGGATCACTTGGCAGTCGAGTGTGAAACAGCTGGGATGAGGATTAGCACCTCTAAATCTGAGGCCATGGTTCTCAGCAGGAAACCGATGGAGTGCGTACTCCAGGTAGGGAATGAGGTTTTGCCCCAAGTGAAGGAGTTCAAGTACCTCGGGGTCTTGTTCACGAGTGAGGGGACAATGGAGCGGGAGGTTGGCCGGAGAATCGGGGCAGCGGGGGCGGTATTGCACTCGCTCTATCACACCGTTGTCACGAAAAGAGAGCTTAGCCGAAAGGCAAAGCTCTCGATCTACCGGTCAATCTTTGTTCCTACCCTCACCTATGGTCATGAAGGTTGGGTCATGACTGAAAGAACTAGGTTGCGAGTACAAGCGGCCGAAATGGGCTTCCTCAGAAGGGTGGCGGGCTTCTCCCTTAGAGATAGTGTGAGGAGCTCAGTCATCCGTGAGGAGCTCGGAGTAGAGCCGCTGCTCCTTTGCGTCGAAAGGAGTCAGTTGAGGTGGTTTGGGCATCTGGTAAGGATGCCCCCTGGCCGCCTCCCTAGGGAGGTGTTTCAGGCACGTCCAGCTGGGAGGAGGCCTCGGGGAAGACCCAGGACTAGGTGGAGAGATTATATCTCCACACTGGCCTGGGAACGCCTCGGGGTCCCCCAGTCAGAGCTGGTTAATGTGACTCGGGATAGGGAAGTTTGGGGCCCCCTGCTGGAGCAGCTGCCCCCGCGACCCGACTTTGGATAAGTGGTTGAAGATGGATGGATGGATGGACAGTAAGGTACACCCATCTTGCCTGTAAAGGAAGCAGATGAAGACTGATTTATTTAGATTAATTGAATACATAAACAAATCTACACAGGAATATAGCATAGAAGTTGTACAGACCACTTTTATGGTGCTTTTGTTTCCTTTTAGATGCTTGAAAGCTCCCATACGCAATAATTGTAATTGCATAAAAGAAATATCTGTACCAAATTTAATTTTGGGAGGCATGGTGGCTCAGTTGGTAGCACTATCGCCTCACAGCAAGAAGGTTCCTAGTTTGAGTCCTGGCTCACCCTGGTCCTTTCAATTTGCATGTTTTACCCATGTGCACATGTGCTTCCTCCAGGGTCTCCGGTTTCCCCCACAGTCCAAAAACATGCAGGTCAGGTGAATTGAAAACTCTAAACTGCCCATAGGTTTGAGTGTGAATGTGTGTGTTGGCCCTGTGATGGACTGGCTACCAATCCAGGGTGTTTTCCTACCATTGGCCCGAGACAGCTGAAAAAGGCTCCAGCACTACCTGTGACCCTACATAGGATAAGCAGATATAAAAGATGGATGGATGGATAAGCATTTGGAGCAACATGAGGATGGGTTAATTAAAAAAATATTTGAATTTAGGGGTGAACTATTCCTTTTATTATTATTTTGAGGGAAAACTAGATGTAATTTGTGATTTTTCTTTCTTATGGGTTGTGCTTGTTATGGGAGGAAAATAAGAGAATGCGTGATGAAATGATAGCAGTGAACAAGAACAAACCTGCTGGAGCATTGTGTCTTTCCCTCCTAATACTGCTGTTACAACAGTCCAATGTCAATGCCCCCAGGAGTTTATAAACACACACACATGCACACACACAGAGACAAGGGCAACCCCGAGGCCATGGACTTGCACCTAAGCAGAGGTCGATTGTGGCTCAGATTAAAAGCTCAGTGAGGTCTGTGTTGATGCTAAGTTGTTCTGAAATGTGGAAACCTGATGGAAAAGTACCACACCACCAGTTTACTACAACAAAAATGAGAGAGAAGCTACTGTTCCAACTTTTCAATTTCATTTGAGATGTTTTTAATATCCATTAAATGAATTTGCACTCTAGACGAATTATTAGGTTTCCCAAACTAGGAAACTGGTGCTGGTGCGGCTGGTCTTAATGATGAACTTGACATGGGATGAGGGCAAATGCATTTTATTTTGACTTTTTAATTAATTATGTATTAACATAGCACATTAAAAACAACAAAAGTTTTGCCAAAATTGCAAGTACAGTGCAGAAACTATGTCATTTTGTGCTGCTTTTATGACACTTTAGCCTCACGTGTCAGCTTGCATGCTTGAAACACAGACTCTAAAGTCCAATATTCTATAAGTTGAGTTACTGTGCAAGCTACTCACATTTGAATAAGTGTGTAAATCTAGGGGTGTCTGGTATATAGTAGAAGCATTAAAAATATATAGCTTTTCAAATGATGCATTAGAGGTGGTTCCCAAAAATTTTACAGTGGTGTATCCCTCCAAACATTCAACATTATTTTTACATACCCCCTCTCTAATGCATATATAACAAGGTATATACAGAATTATCTTTGAAAAACAACCTTATATCAAACATGTTTTATTTCTCATATACATACTGTTAAATGGCTTATCAATTATTGAGATGGGTGTGCTAGATATTACATAACTGCATAACTTATAAACTTCCCCCTCATCATGTCGCGGGAGCAGGACACAGTACCAGCACTTTATAAGAGCTACCAGTATGCAAGAATAGCTGCCGGTACTAATGTGTCCGGAACTTCGCATCATCGCAAGTTCGGTATTGCCGGCCGACTTCAAGTATTGCAGGGAAGTATCTGCACAATTGCGTGGCCAGCTCAAGGTGCTTTTTTATGTTGCATTTGACACTCGGCAAGGTTGAGCTCACATGCAATTGAGCTAGCGATTTGCCTCAAATGTTTGACATAAGTTTGGAGCTCTTCACCGGTAGTGGTGACCCTGCAAACCTTTGCTGACAATCAGTGGACTGGGAAGAGAAACTGGCACTGGATTTTACATGGCAACTGGCCCAAAGAGTTGTATGTGTGTATATATATATATATATATATATATACTGTGCCAGTGTTTCAGCTCGGCCTCCAAGGTTTGCTGTCTGTCAGCATGGAACAATTAGTTCACACCTAAACTGTGTGCAAGGCACCTCTCCAGGCAGATGAATGGACATGACAGCTGCCCCTCCTGTTTGGGGTTAGAGCACCTGAGACAGGGCCTAACAGATGATGCATGCATGAACTGTATGCCTTGGGAGCTGAGGACTTCCAGGTTAATGCTGATGGAAGGACTTTTGTGAGAGTAACTATTACCACCACTTAAAGCAACTACTAAATGCAAGAGATCTGAAGAAGTGGGTGCCTCCACTGGCAAGAAGACTAAGGAGGATAATTTAACCAAGTAGGTGGATGCTTTGACTTCTGAGTTTGCTTAGATTAAGTCTCTGATACTAAATCTGCAACCAGGTGACACGCTCATGCTTGCAACTGAAGATCCCACTATAAAGTCAGCCATCTAGGAGGATGATGTCCTGTCTGACAGCTTCCCATAGCCAGTTCCATGAGGAGGAGGTATTTTCTAATCTTCACTCTCACTTCTCCTGTGATAGCTCCCTGGACACCGTGCATGGGTCCGCAGAGGGGTTAGAGCCAGATCAGGACGTGGTGAAGCAAGCTCTCCGCATTGCATTGACATGCTTAAATTTCGACACAGACCCTACAGTGACAGCCCCCACTAGTGCATTTTTTAGAAGAGCTTCGCAACCCTCTGCTCTTAGTGTTCCTCCATCCAAGGACTATATTGGAGAGCTGCAGAAGTGCTGGGCTAATCTGAAGACCCTTACACACCACACTAGTGCAAGTAGGGCTCTGGCTGCAATGCAGGAGGCAGATACTTATGACTTGGGTTAGATGCCTGAAGTGGACCTGCTTATTGCCTATTTTGTTCTCTCTACAGAGGAGCCCTTCAGGCCTAATGCCTGTTGCCCATGGCCTCAATGCCAAATTACTGATGATCTCCTCATTCAGGACTATAGAACAGCAGCATGCATGGGTTGCACTGGGAATTTGCTTTCCCATCTCATGCTAGCACTCTCTCAGTTCCTTCAGTCATTGGGGGGTGATCCTTCAGCACAAAGCCTAAGTGATGCTTAATTGGATGCATTTATGTACAGAGAGCTGGGCAAAATTACGTCAACACTCACACAAACATGCTGTAAAATATGGCTTGCGCAATCGCCATTGTCTGAAGCCTGCAGTAGAACACTTTGTGACTTCCCAGTAGTTCCAGGCTAGCTCTTTGGTCCAGCAGCACAGCAGACATTGGAAAATAGTGTCCAGGTGAAACAGACCAGGCAGCATTTTGGATCTGAGGAGAGTTCCATCCAACTTTCAATACCATCAGCCCCCTGCATAGCGTGACCTGGCTCGCTCTCAGCCTTTAACACACTCTGTTCATAGGAACCAGCCACAGCACTTGGAGCGATCCAGTAATCGGAGCCCAGCAGGGGGACAACAGCTATTTCAGGCACCAAGGAGCAGAGTGCCACTCATGTGTATGCTGGCAGCAGTGGCTTCTGTGATACCATTGGGCCTTCTCTCATTGCACCCTTTCCAGTTCTGGGTGAACAGTCTCCAGTTGAACCCCAGGTGGCACAGGAACAGGCTGGTCAAAGTTTTGGAGCAGTACCTCCTTGCCTTAAGACCATGGAAGAAGAAGTCATACCTGACCAAGGGCATTGCCCTGGGCATGATTCCTTTTTGCTAGGAGTTCAGACCGATGTTTTACTTACAAGCTGGGTGGCCATCTGGTAGCACAGAGCAGTCAGGGGGCACTGGAATACCCAGCAAGCTTCCAAAAATATAAATACTCTGGAGCTACAAGCAGTGCTGCTAGCTTTAAGGCACTTTGGGCCATTCCTGAAGGACATGCATGTCCTTATCAGGTCAAACAACACATTGGTGGCTTATCATATAAACCATCGGGGGGGCACCAGGTCCAGCCAAGCCCTGTGGGTGGCACAGGAAATTCTGGCTTGGGCCTTCCCTCGATTTGCGAACATTAAAGCTATGCACCTCTCAGTTGTGTCAAACGTGGTGGTGGATTTTCTGTCACACCATAAGCCTCCCTATGGGGAGTGGACACTCAACCCAGAGGTGTTAGTGATGATCTGGCAACAGTTTGCCTCAATGTCATTGACCCACTGCCCCCTCTGGTTCTCCCTGGCCAAGGAATCCAGCCCTCTAGGCCAGGATGTTCTCTGATTGGTGTAGGGAATGAGCAGTGGGCCTAGACCACTGCTACGTACCCCAGGTATTATGTTTTCTGCAGTCCCTGCTTGTAAACAATAGAGCTGCATCTACCCCAAAATTCTATGTGGCCACAATGTCAGCATTTTATGTAAAAAATTATGTTTAGCCATTGGGGTATCATGTGTTAATTACTTGAATTCTTAGGGGTGCTCAGTCCATTAGGGTGTCCACATGGGACCTTAACCTGGATTTAAAGTCCCTTACACTGCCAACTTTTGAGCCCCTGGAGCAGAGTGATCTGAAGAGGCTCCTGTTGAATACGGCATTTCTCCTGGCCAATACCTCAGCTAAGCCTGTAAGTGATCTCCATGTGTTGTCAGTCAGAGCCTGCATGCGGTGGAATGCATATGGCTCAGCAGTGACATTGTGGCCCAACCCATCATTTCTCTCCAAGAGGCTTTCTGCTACCAACTTGCGTAAGATTCCACTCGACTAGAGACATCTTAGGCAGCTCTGAAGGGTGTTCCTATAAGGGACATCTGTGCTGCACCTACTCGGTCATCTACAAACACTTTCTCCAGTTATTACAGTATTAATGTGGCTGCTCCCTGTGCTTTGGAGACTTCAACTTCCTCTTAAGGGTAAGTGTGGCCTCCTCGTGATATTGTTGTTATGAGTCATCCAGTGTGAAGCACTGCCTCTGGTGGTCAGAAATAACTAAATAGAAAGAGAGTTATGTATGTACTGCGGTTCTATGAGTTCTGGATGATTGCCAGAGCTTTCGGATACTTGTCTGTCTGGATGAGAAAATTCTGTAGGGACAGTCTGCAGGAAGTCGTGGGGTTAAATAGGGGAGGACACCGCATCACCCTGGGTCATGGGTGACTTTGTTGATATTAGACTCGACCTGGGCATGTGCGAAGAGAGATAAAATCCAGTGTGAAGCACTGCCTCTGGCGGTCGTCCAGAACTCATAGAACCGAAGTTACATATGTAAATCTCTTTTCTACACTAGAGGGTGCACAATTTTGTGAAATTGAATGAATGGTAAATCTCAGAATTGTTATTGTTTACCACATCGTCACCTCCTGTACCTCAGTTTGTGAAACTGCATTACAGTAAAATTATTTTTATATCATAATATGGAAGTGTGTAAGAAACAGAGTCAACTCAAATGAAATCATTATTATTATCTACTCACCCTTTCAAGTTCTCTACAGCTGATATTGCATTAACGTTTGCATGTTATTTAAAAATTGTACCATAATGGTCATGTTTGCATGACTAGAAATACCAGTACAATACTACTTATAAAATGTTTGGCAGCATGGGTGCCACTTGGCAGATCAGGGGTCCTATGCAACTTGCATAGTTTGAGTATACCATCTGAACCGTACAGTTGCCTTAAGCAGGAACTATGTATTATGAAAATTTTTAAACAGCACACTATATAGTAAATGTAAGCTCATTTAAGCAAACTAAAGTCAGGCTCATGGGTGTTAATTCTAGCTCACTTAGTGTTCCTACAGCAACAACCAAAGATTTGCCCCAATTTGTTTTAAATTCAGTTTCCCACGCAGCTCAATCTCCATTTATGTGTAAACACTGTTACTTTCAGTGCTTTCGCACAAAGAACAGACCCAAAGATGAGAATAAAAGTATCAAGCAACATCAGCTTCATGAAACTTCAGGAAAAATTTGTTTTATTGCCACAAGTTTATGCCACATTTCAGGTGTATGTAGAAAGCAAACATCCTTTCACAGGCTCTGTGCATAATAGCATACATATCGTAAAGCAGAACAGCCTTTCCTCAGCTGAATGTACAGGGCTTTCGTGTTGTTTCCATTAATGTTATCACCTTTCATTTTAATGTCATGCCATGCAGACTAAAGTGGAATACATTAGAGACGTGGGGGTTTTCTCACTACCTCTATTGTTGTGTTATTTTATGGCTTCATCAGAAGCTACACAGGCCTTCCCTCTTAATGCATTTTAAGGATAATTTAAGTTTTATAAAACACACTATTCATTCAAATGGCCTAATTTTGAAATAATATCACACCTACATTTTTGTCAAATGTAAAATTCAGAACTGAACCTGTTATTTCATCCCACACCACCAGGGATCACCACTGTATGATGTATTCCTTAATACTAACAGTTTTTCTTTCATCATAACCTGCATCCTAACATGTTTCCGTGGATATTGTTGCACTCCAGTCCTCCTTGTAAGTTCTTTCTTGTGAGTTTGGAATTCGTAATTATGATGTGATTGTGTGTTCAAGTGATTTTGGGTAACATGGGTAACAAGATAATATGAGTGTTACGAATGAGGACGGAGGCTGACAAAGGTTGAGGATCCAAATGCGGGTTTATTGATAAACAGACACAACAGGAGCAAACAAAACAACCACGATGGGTAAAATGAAAGCAAAACACAAAAACGCTGGAACACTGGAACTAGGAACTCGGGCATGGAAGCGAACATCAACATTTAACAAACGACAAGGTAATGGAGGAACGGGCAGGGTTATATACACACAAGGCAGGATGATTACAAACAAGACACAGTTGAGAACAATGACAGTGAACACGAACGCTAACAAGGAGACAATGGAGTTAAATAAAGGACAAAAGTGAAAACTAAGGAGCAAGGTGAAACACGACAGGGTAATACATGACAATGAGAGAAGTGATAAAAAGACTCATAACAAGACACAAATCAATGAAAAGACTAAACTAATAAGCCAAAGACCAACAAGAACAAAACATGAAACATGAGGGTCTCATGACAAGACAAGGCAATCACATGAAATGAAACAGGAAGCAGAACTTTACTTTTACATGAACAAAAACACACAAACATGTAGCATGAACAGATATGTACTTTCCAAGATATTAAATATCTTTTAAGAATTATTATTTTTTAAATTGGTAATTATAACTTAACAAATAACAGATTGTAAACATGTACTTTCCCAGATATTTAATATCAATTGCATTTAAAAAAAAAATGGATACTACTGATCATAACGTCAACATGAACAGTTATGTAAATACATTTAAGCTAATGTCCACGTTGGGCTTACATGCCTTTGAACAGGGATGGAATGCCAGGTGAAATGCCATTAACAGGCAGTCTAAATTTGTTGTGGACATCCAGTCTGCTGAGGGACTTTGTTTTTATAGCCACAAGTGCATTGAAGGCTGTCTCAGAGAGGTATGTGGTGCTGAATGGGAGAATATTCTTTATAGTTTTATGTTTTGCAAGTCTATGTGCAACAGTAAATTAATTGACAATCCAAAAACTCTTGAATCCATTCTATGATACACAATCAGCTTGAAGTTCAGCAACATCATATTCACAGCCAAATATTCCACATTCTCAATCCTGCAAAAGCAGGGCTCCATGACTCACGATTCTTGGATAACGCGTTAACATCAGGAAAGCGGGACTTAAATTACTCTGAAAGCTAATTCATGTGAAGGGAAAACTCTGTGCGCAAAGACGCACTTACTGTGCCGCGAGAGTGTTTAAGCAGTAGTGGACATTTTTGTAACTGCCCTTGTGTACGTTTTTCCAGCCCTGTACTCCAGCTTACACACTAAAGCACCGCTTGCATCTTTGCACTTCATGATGTTTGACTCTGAGTCCTGCAGTCTTCTGTTGGACTTTTAGTAGTCGTAAAAATGTAATAATAAAAGAGAGAGAAAAAAATTATTTAAATTGAAAACTATTTCTTTATTACCCTTATTATAATGTGTTGCTGTCATTAAAATACATTTCTATTCAAACAGATATAAAATAATACTTATGTGTGTTATTGATAATTGTTTGATTTTCCTGTTGAGTGTGGTTCAAAGGAGTAATTGATTGCTTTTCCTGGGGAGTGTTCACATGTAGGGGAAGCGCTGCTCAGGCAATATAGAGACTATGGCAGTGAAGCAGCAGCTCCATGTTTTGTCATTCTTTTCACATAATATCTCCCCTCATCAGACGGTGAGAGTGCTTCAGTCTCTGCATTATAAAGGGTGAATATGAAATGCACAAGTCAGCTGCTCTTTGCGAGTGATGCAGAGATAAAATATATACAAAATAGATATACAAAATATAACACACACACACACACACACACACATACAGTGATGCACATATTTTCAATTTCCGTAATGTTGCAGCCATGTTGGAGATAGTTCGGGAACTTCTTGCAATCCCATCTTGCATCATGTCGATTTGTCTGAGGTTCAAGCCCTGAGAAATCCTGGTAGTGAAGATAAGAGCATAGCTTAGATATTTTTCATATTACTGACTGCTTCACTGAACATTCCGTGTAGCTACGGGGTATTTTAGGTGTGATGCCAGAAACGACTCTTCATTTGAAAACAATACCATTAGTATTAATGCTTCTACAGCATCAGTTATATCAAAACTGGAGAATATTTTGGAAAGATGTTTGGAGAGTATCTTTACTGAAAGAAGAGAAAAGAATGGCACTGAAGGCTTTTCTCAATGGAAAAAATGTTTTCACTACTCCCGACTAGCTTCAGCAAGAGTTACATTTACCATCCAATCACCTGAGCCTACATTTTTCTAAACAGTTTAGGATGACATCCCAGGTGTTTCTGTGTAACAAACCATCTGGCATTTCAGGTTAGGTGAGATTATTATTTATGTCAAATACAGGTTTGGAGAGTTTATTTAATCATGTATTCCTTTACAGTTACAAATTACTTCATAAAAAGTAATCAGTAACAATCCAAGTAAAACAATATGAAAGCAATATAATTTGATTAATTTTGGATTACTTCAAGGTCACATATGTAAATAAAGTCGAGTAAAGCAACATAATATAAAATGCTTATATACTTTTTAATTAGATTTAAAACAAAATGTCTGAGTAATGTTATTAGTAATGTAGATTTAACTACACACACACACACACACACACACACACACATACACACCAAACAGGGACACTTCCCCTTCATACCAAAACAGTAAATACTCTGCTAATGCAGAATTTTACATAACAGATATTTTCCTGCAACAGAAAAAACAGAAAAGTAATTGCCATTTTTTTTTTCTTAACCAAATGCAATCTAACCAGATAATTAATCTGGGATATGGATTTACTTCGGCTTCACCAGGAGGTGACTCACATGAGTCATGACAGTTAAAAGAGAACCAGAACTATAATCATGCACATGTCTATATTGCATTATGTCAAAGGATGAATTTATTTGGTTTTAAATGGAAAAACTACAATCCTGATAGTATTCCATTTTTTTTCAAAGTGTGCCAATAATTTGATTACATTGTTTTTTCGATGTAACTGTAAATGATTACAGTTTTCAGTTTTTTTCTTTAATTGTGAAAGAGTGATTTTGCTCTGACAGTCCTGCTGCATTTTCTGCCTATGTGGCTTTTATATCTGAAAATATTAAATCAATGTTAAATAGCTGACACTATACATCATCTGTACTTTAAATATCATTAAAAGTATTTATTACTCTGTGACCACTTGTATAGTGTAATAGCCAAAACAAAATTTTGTTAGAAAATAGTTCACCAACAAAAACATATACGGTCTAACTTCTAATTTGGCTACAACGACAGATTGCCAATTTGTTATGTTAGGTGATACAAAAGTTACCATGTATACTTGACATAAATAGGTAAAATTCAGAAATCTAATGATACAATCTACCAGTGAAAGCCATTGGATGTGTCGTGTCGTCTTTTCATTGTCATGTCATGACCACATATCTGGCACAACATCCTCCTTGCTAGAAGTGTCTTTTTCTTAAGCCATTTTATGAGCCTTGCAGAAGTCCTCTTTATGTAGATTTGTATATAATACATAAAACCAACCAAGTCTCAACCTCAATGTAATATCAACGACTGCTTGACCTCTTGACCCTAAGTTTAGCTGTGAAAATGCAGACCCTTGTGTCTCCTTTGAAAGGATGTGTCCTCCGGAGGTCACATTTGTCGGCCGCATACGTCATCAAGGCTGTCTCGTTTCAGAAAAGCGAGTAGGACACATGCGACACATAAGATCAAATGCGACCTTCTTTCACAGGAATGTCTTCAATGAAAATGTCTAAAAAATGTATGCCATTTTGTAATTATGATGTTCAAACGCAAGTAATGTTAATTCCCATGTTGAAGTACCTCAGTAGAAGGGTGCAGAGTATATAATATGTACAATTGTATTAATATATAATTAAAATAAAGTATTAGACTAAAAGTACACCTGTAAAATCTATTTTCTTTTTTCTTTACATCATTATAACTCTCCTAAAATGTACCTCATACATTCCCTTCCAGAGGGACTTTGTTCCCATCTCACTCAAAGCGCTCGCGCTTATTAAAGAGTGGCACGCTGTCATAGAAACCATGTTACCTTCCGTTTCCATTTGTCCAACGAAGACCTTCTCGTTTAAATGAGGCTTGTTTAAAGGAGGACACTCGGTATACCGCAGCCATCAAAGGACGCATCCTACTTACCACACAGCATTCGAAATGAGACATAGTGACCCTCGCAATAGCGTTAACGAATTTTTTATGTCAAGGTAATATAACACAAAGTATAGTCTTAAAAATATACATTTGAAAATGAAAATATAAAAAACTTTACTAGATTTACAATATTAATAACGGAGGAAACATTCTGTGTAATAGGTCCATGGCGCTATTCAATGGATTCCTTTCAGTCAGAAAAAATATGCCAACTAAACTTTCACACCACACTAACTGTGAAAATGTATACCTTTTTAATAGATATAAGAGGGTTAGGTTTTTTAAATATGTTACTGGTGACAGTAATTTTATTTAGATCACATATCATATTGTAATTTCAACTGTTAAAATGACTAAGGTATCTAAATGTTAAATAGTGGATAATCTTAATCTTAAATAGTCAAGACAAAGATTAGATATATGGTTCTATGTGTGCCCACATTTGACAAGTGATGTAGCCTTTAATTCACACAAGTTCAACTCAAACTTTTCTAAAGACACAATTAAATGTTTTCATAAAATGCATGTATTTACTTTTATAAATGTTTTAATGTATTCATTCAACCATATGTTTATTAATTGACTCAATCACTACAAGAAAAGCAACCCAGGCCACAATCTGGCACCCACATGAACTCCATATAACAAACTGCAGAAATGCAGGGGGGTGTAAATATACTGCAAATTTTAAACAAAGTTCAAATGTATGGAGAAGCACCCACCCTGATATTAGTTAGATAATTTGACAACAGCAAAGATATACAAGATCCACCTGAGCTCCACTTTATGTTTAGGGGAGAGCATCAGGCCTGTGATTAAAGTGGAACCAATGTTTGCTGATGAGGATGTCGGACAAAACAAGAAGTGCGCAAGCACATGGAGACGCACAGCGTTGTACGTGTGGCAGCAATGGCAAGCCAAAGCATTAAAAGAAGTAAGTGGAAAAATCGCAAAATACCATCTAAATATAGTTGTGGTTAGACGTTCAGTGTTACTGATAACTAACATGCACGTGGCAGAGGCCATTCTTTTACAAAGGTATAGTAGCAACATTTGCTCGAGTAGCTTGAGCAGTTATAAAAAAAATTTTTTTACAAAGTGTCTCAACATTTTTGCTTAAATATCACACTGGCAGTGCAAGTATCATACACTGTAAGAAACAGATTGGATGGAAATTGTTTTCATGTCAGAACATGTCTTCATCTCTCTGCCACCCCGTAATCCTACTCCACATACTCAGAGATGCCAGTCCGCAAACATGCTCAGGAGGAGATGGAGAATGATGAGCATGGTAGGTTTATTTGAGTAATGTCCAGACTAAACACAGACTGATTGAGCCAGATATCTCCTACAGTATAGTTCACTCAAAAAGGAAAATTCTCTCACCCGCATGTCATCCAAGGTGTATTTTCTTTCTTCTGTTGAATATAAATGAAGATTTTTAGGAGAACATCTCAGCTCTCTTAGGTCATTTCAGTGCAAGTGAATGGGCACCAAAACTCCAATGACTTTATAAATGTCTTCTGAAGCAATCCAAATGGTTTTGGGTGAGAACAGACCACAATATTACTACTTGTATTGTAAATCTTCACATCAACAGTCATCAGCATGTTTCATCAACAGGAAGCATGTTAATGACTGAAGATTTATAGTGCAAAGGAGTTATATTTTAGATTGTTCTCACATGAAACCCACTGAATTGCTTCAGAGAACATTTACTCATCCACCGGAGTTGTTTGGATGGCTTTTCTTTTTGTTGTGTGTGTGTGTGTGTGTGTGTGTGTGTGTGTTTTAAGTTATTGGAGTTTTGGTGCACATTTACTTGCATTGAAATGACCTAAAAAAGCTAATATGTTCTTCTAAAAATCTTTTAGTTTTTAACTTTAATGTAACCCGCACAAGAAGAGACAGTCACAATGTAAGTCAAACTGCGTTTTATTGCAGGCAGGCAAAAGTACAGAAAAAGGGTAAATCCAGTGAAGAGTTGTCGAGGGAAGCGTAGGGTCAAAAGCCGGGGAATCAAAGAGAGTAAAGGGGGCAAATCCGGGAGAGTAGTAGAGGGGAGCGAGGGTCAAAGCCGGGGTAAACAGGATCAGCGAGACGGGACTAGTGGGAGCAAAAGACAGGGGAACAAGTGGTGCTGGCAAGCTAAGAGGTGAACGAGAGGAGGTCAAAACTAGACGAGACTAGCGGGGGGCAAAGACACGGGAAACTAAATACAATAACCAACAACCGTGAGACGAAAGGGTAGTGATATATATAGGGGCGAGTGCAGGTGTAAACCATGACAGGTGATGAGACGAGTGCAGGTGAAACTAATGTGCAGGAGTGCAGATGACGCGAGTGCAGGTGGTCATAATGTTCTGGGGGATTGGAAACGCGTGAGAAACTCGAGGAAGGGAGATTGCCTACGAGCATGTGAGCGAGTAGGAGCAAAGTGGGCGTGAGGGCTCGAGCGAGCAAAAAGAGCGTGCGAGCTCGAGGGGGCGGAACGAGCGTGGAAGCTCGAGGGGGCGGAACGAGCGTGGAAGCTCGAGGGGGCGGAGCGAGGGAGCGGGGTTCGTGACATTTAAACTGTCTCTACCAGGCATAATTTGAGTCCTTTATCCATAATATCACTTCCTCAGCACACCCTGCTTGTAAAACATGGCTTTATCACCTATGTCCAATTACTAGCAATTACATTCAGTCTTATGTTTATTTCAACAAACATCATTTTAGTTTCTTGGGTCAGTCTGTTTCAGTTTTTCAGTTTGTTCAAATTAAACTCTTTGATTTTTTTTCTTTAGTTCAAGACACACAGCAGATATAATTATCTCAGTATCCTATTTTTTCTATCACAGTCTTTAATCTGAAAGCTGAAATTGCAGAACCGTTTCCTTACCAGAACCCTACAGTATCCCAGCAGGTAACTGAAGATAAAATGTCTTCAGATGACTCAAGCTCGGATTCATCAGAATCATTTCTTGCCAAATAAAAAAAGGATAAAAAGAAGAAACAAAAAAAAAAAACTCACATTCTGGTGATTTCAGAAGAGGTACGATATGAAAATGTGTTTGAATAGTATGTGTACAATTCTGAAAGATACCACATGATATGAGACAAACTCTTAATTAAACATATATGTATTGAATAGTTAGGGTTAGTTTGACTGTAAGCCAGTTCTATGACCTTAAACGTAAAAGTAACTTACCTGTATGTATTGGTGTTAGTAGTGGCAGCATGCTTTATGTCAATGGCTAAGAGTGATTTCTCCTCATTTCTTTTTCTGTTGATCTGTTAATACATGCATGTTCATTTATTTCAGTTAGAACTCCAGAGGAGACTATCTTACAATACAACAAATCCATAGCCTAGTCAAGAGTGGCTCTACAAAGGCAGATGCCTACAGCAGTGTGGGGGTAGACAGAAACACAATCGTCAATCAAGCATTGATTGCAGAGCTGGCAGCTGGCAGCAGGCAACGCTGAAATGTACAAGCTCCTGAGAGCTGGTTTTAAAAAATGTCATAGCCTGCAAAAATTTGTGGACAAATGTATGGCTCGGTGTATTTTTGGAGCCAAATGGTGGTCTCATCATTGCCATGAAACAGGCCAATGACCTGCTAGAATTCTGAAAAAATAAAGGTTACATTAGCCCTGTTGACAGATTGGCTGTAAGGACATTTTATTAGCAGTTTTATGTTACTGGTTATGACTGCTATGTTACAGTAGTTCTAATAAGAAACAATTACAAATTTAGAATAATCATCTGCCATTTTATTTGGTTTCACAGTGCTTAGTGCAGCTCAGCCCATGAGCCAAGTTTTTTGTATTTTATTTTTCTGGTGAGGGCATGTGTTTGGAAATTTTGACATTCAGTAAATAGTCATTGGTCATAGAGAGGGGGATATATATTTATTTAATTATTTTGTTTTTATGTTTATGTTTAACAGCTTTAACATCATCTTTAGCATCATCTTTTTCATTGGTGAGGCAATGTTTCTGGAAACTGATGTTAAATAAACAGCTTTTATAAAGTCCAATGATGGTCATTAATGATAAATTAGTTCTCAAATTATGACTTTTTAGGCAGTACTTTGGCTGTATCAGCATTTGTTTTAATGAATCATTAACTAATGGTTTGCAAAGCTATCATTATATTATGACTTTACTTGTTGAGGTTATTAACTATTAACTCATCATTAAGTAATTGCTGTAATTAACACATTAATTTGCAGTAATAATGAATATTAGTGCACCCGCATTGGGTGGAAGATCAAATACATGGCTTTGACTCATTGTGGTAATTAACACATTAATTAACACTATTAGTTCATATAATAAGTTGTTAGGAAATGAATCCATGATGAACCATTTAATTAATAGCAATTCATATATGACTTATATATAATAAACGAATATTAATCAGACAGAATCTTTATTAGTTGCTGATGTGGCAATCATTAATGAATGGCTTAGTTAATCATGAGTTACACATTAACTAAATATTACCTGTGCATTAGTTAAGCATGAATTAATGCGTATTAATGTACCTGTATTGTAAAGTGTTACCAATCCTTTATTTCTATTGGGAAGACACGCAGGCTTGAGTGAAGTTTAAGATGCCATTTATTTGATAAATGTAAAACAGAAAGTAATGTCTCTCTCTTTGGCGTAGACCCCGTTCGGTGGTCCGAGGGAGTTGTACCCGGAACCGTCATGTCCTGCCGGAGATAGGAGGCAGGGGTGAGGAGCCTACCCCCCAAAAAAGAGAAAGTAGTATACTACCCCCAAAAGAGATGATCCAGTTTGGTACAAACCAGGTCTTGTGTTAGGCATTCATTCTGGAGAAGGAGAAAATAAGAGATGTGACCATCAGAATTGACATGAAATTTGCAATATCTCTGGTATGGTTGTGTGAAGCCTTTGCAATAGCTTTTTCTTTTTTTTTCTTTTCTTTTTTTGGGTGTGATTTTGGGCTCTCCGTCGAGGCCCCTGTTTGTGCAGAATCTGCCTAAGCAGCATGATATGCGGCCCTACGTTAGGCCGCCGTTGCTGTGCAGTATGTTTGTTGAAAGACGACATTTGAATGAAATCCCTCCGATGAGGGAAGAGTTGTTTGAGGTATCTTTGCCGAAGGTGGACAACGTGTGTAAAGATATACGATAATGGCGATGTTGCGTGCTGTCCCTTCGTTGAAAGATACACCATTTGATTATGAGAACCCTCTGATGAGGGAAGAGTTGTTTGGCATCTTTGCTGAGAGGTGGGCAACGTGCGTAAAGCCATACGAATAAACATGGAAGGATTTGATAGCTTGAGTCTCTGTGTCATATCTTTCTTCACTCAGCTGAGCCGCATCGAGACAGGGACTGCAGATCAAGAAAATGTATTAAATACATTAAATTACGAAATTACCTAAAGATGGGATTCATTTCGAAGAGAGCGGATGGAGCGTAGGAAGCTATATTGAAAAAGTATAATACTGTCCATTTTCCTGTGAACCATGATCCCAGAAAGTAACCCCTGAGTCCTGTGGAGGGAGCTGCGTCCATGAATAGGCACATGTCATCCGGAGATTCACGGCAGCCATCATCATCCCCTTCCACCCTAAAGATACATTTATAACATATAGTAAATGATCTGTGGGGTATTTTGAGCAGAGACTTTGCAGACACTTTCTTCCTTCCTCGAGCTGATGCAAATAGAGTGAGAAGAATCTTGTCTCCGCTTCGTAAGAGTTTTGTTCTTGGCTGTAAATGTGAACATGGGAGTCTCGTGTACTCCCAGCGTCAGAGCCGCAGTGGACAGTTTTGTTTTTGAAGGAAATGTGAATTAAGCATGAATGTTTGTTTCCTGGTTTCTTTTCATTTTGTTTGGTTTCATGATATCGTTTATCAGTTTTTCACCACAAAAGACCAAGACTTATCTTGTCCTTCCAAAAAACTAAATATAGGTAGCTTTCGAGATACAGCCTCAACTTTTACTCAGACTCTGATGAAGAATTACAGCTTTTACATTTAGATTTGTTGATTTTGCTCTGTCATGTTGATAATTTTATTATCAAATGATCATCATTTACGCACCCTCATGCCATCTAAGATGTGTGACTGTGTTTCCACTGTAGAACACAAATTAAGAATATCTCAGCTCTGTAGGTCCATACAATGCAAGTGAATGTGATAAGGCCTTTGATGCTCAAAAAAGCAAATAAAGTCAGAATAAACTAAATCCATCAGACTCCATTGGTTTAAGCGATCCAGTTGGTTTTTGGAGCAGACCAAAATGTAACTCCTTTTTCATTGTATATATATTGCCATTGCAGTCTCCTTGGTGATCATGATTTAAAGCTCGATTACACTTCCTATAGCGCCATCAAGTGCTCTGTGCATGCGTCAAGCATTAGGTAAAAGTGGGTAAAAGTGTAGAGAATCTGATCGCCACTTGTTTGACCTGTCAGTTGAAAGATAAAACTGCCAAGCCCACATCTGCACTTATCATACCTGTTGAATTACCTAGTCGTCCTTGGGAAAAAATAGCCATCGATATTGTAAGACCATTTTAGTCAAGTCAAGTCAAGTCAAGTGGTTTTTATTGTCGTTTCAACCATATACAGTTAGTACAGTACACAGCAAAACGAGACAACATTCCTCCAGGACCATGGTGCTACATAAAAACAACAAAGGACCAACATAGGACCACATGAGACTACACAACGAAATAAAATACCTATATAAACTACCTATATATACCTATATAAAGTGCACGTGCAAACATGTGCAAAAAGTACAGGACAGTACAACAAATTACTGACAATGAACAGGACAATAGACAGTGCAGCACCGACCAGTACTCAGTAGTGCAAAAAGATGACAGTTTCTAAAAATGTAAACATAACATACTATGAGATAATGTTCTATGCACATAGCAGTTATTGAGGTAGCAGACAGTTATAAAGTGACAGTAATTAAACTGCAACTCAGGACACGTGTGTGTCAAACCAGTCTCTGAGTATTGAGAAGTCTGATGGCTTGGGGAAAGAAGCTGTTACACAGTCTGGCCGTGAGGGCCTGAATGCTTCGGTACCTCTTGCCAGACGGGAGGAGGGTAAAGAGTTTGTGTGAGGGGTGTGTGGGGTCGTCCACAATGCTGGTTGCTTTATGGATACAGTGTTTTTTGTAAATGTCTTTGATGGAGGGAAGAGAGACCCCAATGATCTTCTCAGCTGTCCTCACTATCCTCTGCAGGGCTTTATGGTCCGAAACGGTGCAAGTCCCAAACCAGGCAGTGATGCAGCTGCTCAGGATGCTCTCAATAGTCCCTCTATAGAATGTAGTGAGGATGGGGGTTGGGAGATGTGCTTTCCTCAGCCTTCGAAGAAAGTAGAGACGCTGCTGGGCTTTCTTGGTGATAGAGCTGGTGTTGAGGGACCAGGTGAGGTTCTCCGCCAGGTGAAAACCAAGGAATTTGGTGCTCTTGACGATCTCCACAGAGGAGCCGTCGATGTTCAGCGGAGTGTGTTCACCTTGTGCTCTCCTAAAGTCAACAACCATCTCTTTTGTTTTGTCGACATTCAGGGACAGGTTGTTGGCTCTACACCAGTTCGTCAGCCGCTGCACCTCCTCTCTGTATGCTGACTCGTTGTTCTTGATGATGAGACCCACCACGGTCGTGGTCATCGGCGAACTTGATGATGTGATTCGAGCTGTGCATTGCTGCACAGTCGTGAGTCAGCAGAGTGAACAGCAGTGGACTGAGCACACAGCCCTGGGGGCCCCAGTGCTCAGTGTGGTGGTGGTGGAGATGCTGTTCCCGATCCGGACTGACTGAGGTCTCCCAGTCAGGAAGTCCAGGATCCAGTTGCAGAGGGAGGTGTCCAGGCCCAGCAGGTTCAGCTTTCCAATCAGGTGCTGGGGAATGATTGTGTTGAATGCTGAGCTGAAATCTATGAACAGCATTCGAACGTATGAGTCCTTATTGTCTAGGTGGGTGAGGGCCAGATGGAGGGTTGTGGTGATGGCATCGTCCGCTGAACGGTTTGAACGATACGCAAACTGCAGTGGGTCTAGTGAGGGGGGCAGCTGGGTCTTAATCTGCCTCATGACGAGCCTCTCGAAGCACTTCATGATGATGGGTGTAAGTGCGACGGGACAGTAGTCGTTGAGGCAGGACACTGAAGACTTCTTTGGCATGGGGATGATGGTGGTGGCCTTGAAGCACGTTGGAACAACGGCGCTGCTCAGAGAGATGTTGAAGATGTCGGTAAGAACATCTGTTAGCTGGTCTGCACATCCTCTGAGCACTCTGCCAGGAATTTTGTCTGGTCCAGCAGGCTTCCGTGGGTTGACTCTACGTAGAGTTTTCCTCACATCTGCCGTGGTAAGACAGAGCACCTGGTCATTGGGAGGAGGAGTGGACTTCCTCGCCATCACGTCGTTCTGCACTTCAAACCGAGCGTAGAAGTCGTTCAGCGCATCAGGAAGGGAGGCATCTTTGTCACAGTCAACTGATGTTGTCCTGTAGTTGGTGATGGCCTGGATGCCCTGCCACATGCACCGCGTGTCACCGCTGTCCTAGAAGTGACTGTGGATTCTCTGGGCGTGTGCGCGCTTTGCCTCTCTGATTGCCCGTGACAGTTTGGCCCTAGCTGTTCTTAGGGCTGCCTTATCGCCTGCTCTGAAGGCGGAGTCTCGGACCTCAGCAGCGTCGCACCTCCGCAGTCATCCACGGCTTCTGGTTGGAGCGTGTGGTGATGGTCTTGAGAAAGTGACATCATCAATGCACTTGCTGATGTAGCTGGTCACTGATGCTGTGTATTCCTCCAAGTTGGTAGAATCGCCATATGTTGCAGCCTCCTGAACATGTGCCAGTCAGTACACTCAAAACAGTCCTGAAGAGCAGAGATGGCTCCTGCTGGCCAGGTTTTCACCTGCTTCTGAAGCGGTTTTGTGCGTCTGACTAGCGGTCTGTATGCTGGAATTAACATAACAGAGATGTGGTCTGAGTAGCTGAGGTGGGGGCGGGCTCCACCTGCACGTGCCTGGGATGTTTGTGTAAACAAAATCAAGCGCTTCGCCTCTCTCGTTGCAAAGTCCACATACTGATGGAATTTAGGGAGCACTGTCTTGAGATTTGCATGGTTGAAATCTCCGGCGACAATAAACAGTCCGGCCGGGTGAGCGCTCTGCAGTTTGCTCATAGCCCCATACAGTTCACAGAGCGCTTCCTTAGTGTTAGCGCTGGGGGAATGTAAACCCGGTTATGCAAACAGTGGTGAATTCCGTGGTAGATAAAAAGGTCTGCATCTAACAGTCACAAGCTCCAACAGCGATGAACAGTAACTAGAGACTAGCATAGAGTTCTTGCACCATTCCGTGTTGATGTAAACACACAAGCCACCACCGCGAGTCTTACCGCGAGAGAGCTGTATTTCTGTCGGCACGAAACGAGGCGAGCCCGTCTAGCTGAATGGCGGCATCCGAACTCTGTCGCTGAGCCACGCCTCCGTGAAAACAAAGACGCAGCAGTCTCTAAACTCACGCTGCGTAGCCTGCTGGAGTCGGATATAGTCCAGTTTATTGTCCAGGGAGCAAACATTTGAGAGCAGGATAGACGGAGAGCCGGCCGGCTAGGGTTTGTTTTTAGCCTAGCATGGACCCCCGCCCTCTTTCCGCGCTTCCGCTTTCTCGCACACCACTTACGACGTCCTCTCCCCCGGCCACCGGCATCAGGCAACGGCGAGGGCTGGAGGCCTGGTCTCCGCAGCAAGCAGAGTACGCGTAGCGCCTCCTGCAGGTCATCATGCAGCTTGGTTTTTGCATGAGTCTTATATTTCAGTAGTGTCTGGCGATGGTAGACACGAATACTGGTTGCTCCGATGTCCATGTGTTGCAAAAGTCGGGCTTTTTTAACAAAAATAGCACCATTGTGGATCCGGAGTGGCCGCTGCGTGCTACCGCGCCGCCATCTTGGATCATTGGATCATTGGATAGTCTGCTGCATACGAGTGCTGCTATGCCATGCTGGTAGACTACTTCAGCAAGTGGCCAAGAAGCAGGTGACAACAGATTTCATACACTTTCTCAACATGATCTTCAGTAGAGAATGCAATCCACACTGCAAAGATATCTTACGACACAGACCAGAACCAGTTATAGTTTAATATTCAAGAGAACTGTAAAATTGAAAAACGATTTAAATATCTTCATTACAACTATCTGACTTCTTTTAAATAAAAATCTCTCTCTCTCTCTCTCTCTCTCTCTCTCTCTCTCTCTCTCTCTCTCTCTCATATATATATATATATATATATATTCAAATGTTTTCTCATTTTATTCTTATTTTTTCTGGCACCTGCAACCTAGATTTCATTTATATTTTTTGGCTTTTTATATTAGATATTATATGTATACAATCAGGCACAGCACAGCATATTTGTATTTGTTAGTGGACACTAGGGGAAAAAACTAACTAGTTTCTCCTTGTTTTGCATTTACCCTATCACACCAATCAAGAGTTCATAACAACCAAATGTCCTTGTGATTTTGCATCTTTCCTGTTCCTCTTCACTTGACTTTGTTGCTTGAATACGTTCTTGGGTGCTATCAAAAGCCTCTTGACAATCATTCCTATGCTCCAGTGTAGATTCAGATACAGTGCCCATAGTCTGCTGCAGGACTCTTCCTAAAAGGATATCAACAGGTTTTGTTAGGTTATTGACCTTACATGAGGGGACATGGGGACTCACCTTAGTCTGCTGTATGCTGGTATTGTAAAAGAACAATATTTGAGGAATTTGCCCAATCAGCATTTTAAAGCTGGGCAGGGTGCGAAGAGACTATGCAAAGTCCTATTACATTTTTCGCATTGGCCATTGCCATATGGGTGATTTGATGTGGTGCAAGTCTTCTTTATAACAAAGATGTCTTCTTTATAACTTTCTTCTAAAAAAAAAACAAAGGACAATGCATCTGTGTTTTTAGTCATTTAAAGTCAAAATGTGACAGAATGTGAAAGTTAAAGTGTTAAATATTGATCTGTTTCTCACTCACACCTATCATATCACTTCTGAAGATATAGATTTAACCACTGGAGACTTATGGATCACTTTTATGTGGCTGTAAAACTTGTCTACAAGGAGGGAAGGAGGACACAGGAAACAGAGCTTCGAAAACACAGGTAAGGCTTTTTAAGTGAATTCCAAAGTCTAGGAGCAGCCACACAGAAAAATCTAGCACCCATTGAAGCTAGTCTAAATTTTGGTACAGTCAAAAAACCAGCATCGGGGAGCGCTAGCGAGCAGGCAATGGAGTATGTTGTGGTTTCGACATGCTCTAATGAAATTTGGTTTAAAATAATTATTTAGGCACCCTATTCTCACAAATGTTTGCAAATTATTGTTTTAAGTTTGTTTTTGTAAAAACATTTTGTTCAAATTTAGTTTTTATATTTGTGCGCAAATAGCCAATACTAGGCTAGGATAAATTAATGGGAGGAATGCTGCTACGCAGAAAAAAAAATCTGCCAATGGGGTAAGCTAAATAAACTTAATTTAAAGAGAAAACAAGTTTATTTACCTTACCCCATTGGCAGAGGTAATAAAGTTAACATAAAGTTCACTAAATTTAGTCAGATTTATCTTAAAACAAGACTTAATATCTTATCCCATTTTGCTTGACAAGTGTAACGATTACCCTGTCTTGTCTCACTGTTGCCCTCTTGTTTTCCATCTTGTCACTTTTACACTTCTTAGTTTTCACTTTAGTCCCTTATTTAACTCCATAGTCCACCCTGTCTCGTTTCACTGTTGCCCTCTTGTTTACCATTGTTGTCACTTTTGCACTTCTTAGTTTTCACTTTAGTCCCTTATGTAATTCCATAGTCCTTGTTAGCGTTCGTGTTCACTGTTCATTGTTTACACCTGCCCTTGTTAATTTGCCTTTGGTTTCTGTTAATCACCTTGTTATCTTGTTTGAGTTCTGTTCTTTCATTGGCCACCTATCCCATGTTTGTGTATTTATACCCCGTGTTTTTTTTCTGTCTTTGTCGATCGTCGTTTGATGTTGAACCTGGTGTGTCTTTCCCTTTCGAGTTCCCAGTTCATGTCTACCTTGATCTGCTCACCCAGTTTATGTTTCTTTTCCCCATCGTGGGTTGTTACTTTGTGTTTTGCCCTGTTTAGTTATTCAAATAAAGTTCAACTGCGTTTGGATCCGCATCTCCTCGTCTGCCTCGTTAATCAAGCGTAACAGAAAAGACACGGGGTATAAATACACAAACATGGGATAGGTGGCCAATGAAAGAACAGAACTCAAACAAGATAACAAGGTGATTAACAGAAACCAAAGGCAAATTAACAAGGGCAGGTGTAAACAATGAACAGTGAACACGAACGCTAACAAGGACTATGGAATTACATAAGGGACTAAAGTGAAAACTAAGAAGTGCAAAAGTGACAACAATGGTAAACAAGAGGGCAACAGTGAAACGAGACAGGGTGGACTATGGAGTTAAATAAGGGACTAAAGTGAAAACTAAGAAGTGTAAAAGTGACAAGATGGAAAACAAGAGGGCAACAGTGAGACAAGACAGGGTAATCGTTACATAGCCCCCCTTAAGGATCGGATACCAGACGATCCAAAACAACAAAAAAAACACAAAAGACAAAAAGACCCACAAAGAAAAAACAAAATGAGGGCACCAGGGGCAAACACACGGAGACAGTTCACGGGGGTGCAAGGGGCACTGCGACAGTCCACGGGGGCCATTAGGCAGTCCAGGGAGGTGGAGAGGGTAGACAGGTAGACCATGGAGGCCGAGAGGGCAGGCAAGCAGTCTGTGGGGGTGTGTCAAGGGACCAGGGTCAGGTGGCCTGGTGGACATCCACTGGGTAGGGACTGGGTCAGGAGGCCAGGAGAGAGGACTCAGGACGGGAACAGGGGCAGGAGGCCTGGGTGGAGGCCACAGGACGGGAACAGGGTCAGAAGCCCTGGGAGGAGGCCACAAGACAGAGACCGGGTCAGGAGGCCTGGGAGGAGGCCATAGGATAGAGGCCAGCTTCGGTGGCCT
Source organism: Xyrauchen texanus (assembly GCF_025860055.1). NCBI lineage: Eukaryota > Metazoa > Chordata > Actinopteri > Cypriniformes > Catostomidae > Xyrauchen > Xyrauchen texanus. The sequence goes on from NC_068295.1 coordinate 40,236,216, forward strand.
GGGAGGTGGTCGTGGGCCAATGGCCGGTTCAGGGGACCTGGGAGATGACCACAGGGCAAGGGCTGGTTCAGGGAACCTGGGAGGTGTGGCCACTGGGGGAGCTGGCGGAGCCAAGGAGGACCTCTGAGGCGGGGCAGTCGAAGGCTTGGGTGGCGGCGCCGCAGGAGGCCTAGGCAGGGCCGCAGGAGACCCTGGGGGCGGAGCAGTAGAAGGCTTGGGAGGCGGCGCCGAGGGAGGCTCGGGAGGTGGAGCCGGGGGAGGCGATGGCGTAGAAGGCTCAGAAGGCGGAGCTGAGGGAGGCTCAGGAGGCGGAGCTGAAGGAGGTTCTAGAGGCGGAGGCCTGGAGGGCTCTGGAGGTGGAGCCGAGGGAGGTGGCGCCATAGGATGCTTTAGAGGCGGAGCCCTAGAAGGCTCTGGAGGCTCTGGAGGCGGAGCCGTAGGAGGCTCGGGGGGGCGAAGCCCTGGAAAGCTCAGGAGGCGGAGCAGAGGGAGGCTCTGGAGGCTCAGGAGGCGGAGCTGAGGGCGGTGGCGCCGTAGGCAGTTCTTGAGGCGGAGGCCTGGAAGGCTCCGGGGACGGAGCTGAGGAAGGCACAGGAGACGGAGCCAAGGAAGGCTCAGGAGACGGAGCCACAGGAGGCTCGGGAGGCGGAGCTCTGGAAAGCTCGGGAAACTCGGAAGGCGGAGCTCTGGAAAGCTCGGGAAACTCGGAAGGCGGAGCCCTGGAAAGCTCGGAAGGCGGAGCTCTGGAAAGCTCGGAAGGCGGAGCTCTGGAAAGCTCGGGAAACTCGGAAGGCGGAGCTCTGGAAAGCTCGGGAAACTCGGAAGGCGGAGCTCTGGAAAGCTCGGGAGGAGGAGCCCTGGAAGACTCGAGAGACTTGAGAGACTTGGGAGGCGGAACCCTAGGGGGCTCGAGAGGCGCTGGCTCTTGGACGGTCACGGCCATTGGCACTGGCACTGGCTCTTGGACGGTCATGGCTACTGGCACTGGCTCTTGGATGGTCAAGGCTTCTGGCACTGGCTCTTGGACGGTCACGGCTACTGGCACTGGCTCTTGGACGGTCACGGCTACTGGCACTGGCTCTTGGACGGTCGTGGCTTTGGGCACTGGCTCATTGACGGTTGAGGCTAGCGGCACTGGCTCACTGACGTCTGAGGCTACAGGCTCTGGCTGGGTTACCGTGGTTGACGAGGATTCGGGCTCGCTCACGGTGACATGCGTGGGCTCTAGCCCGCTCACCGTGACATGCGTGGGCTCTAGCTCGCTCACCGTGACATGCGTGGGCTCTAGCTCGCTCACCGTGGCAGGCGCGGACCGGGAGGCGGAAGCCCGTCTTCTCTCCCTCCTCCGAGCAGACGCAGTGGGCCGCGCTGGCTCGTGGAAGGCGACTGGCGTGGGGACGGGCTCGCTGACAGGTGGGGCTGGCGCGACAGGAAGCGCCAAGGACGACTGGGGAGTCACCACAGTGGGGAGAGAGGTGGAATCCTCCTCGGCGAAGACCACGGTGTAGGGTGAGCCGCAGACCAGTAAGGTCGCCTCCAGGAAGTCGTGGAGAGTCCACCCAAGCGTTGCCGGCGGTAGACGCTCCCTGAGTGAACCGTGTAACGTGTCCCTGAAGAAAACCACCAGGGCTGAGTCCGGGAAGTCCGTGAACTTCGCCAGCGCGAGGAAGTCGCTGATGTGGTCTTCAACAGGGCGGCCTTCTTGTCTAAGGTTGAGCAACCGGCAGTTGGCCCGTATAACTGCTGGATCCATGGTTGGTCGATCGTTCTGTTACGCTTGATTAACGAGGCAGACGAGGAGATGCGGATCCAAACGCAGTTGAACTTTATTTGAATAACTAAACAGGGCAAAACACAAAGTAACAACCCACGGAAAAAAGACACGGGGTATAAATACACAAACATGGGATAGGTGGCCAATGAAAGAACAGAACTCAAACAAGATAACAAGGTGATTAACAGAAACCAAAGGCAAATTAACAAGGGCAGGTGTAAACAATGAACAGTGAACACGAACGCTAACAAGGACTATGGAATTACATAAGGGACTAAAGTGAAAACTAAGAAGTGTAAAAGTGACAAGATGGAAAACAAGAGGGCAACAGTGAGACAAGACAGGGTAATCGTTACAACAAGTAAATAAATCAAGTTTAGAGAAAGTTTAGATAATTTAACAGGAAAACAATACAAAAATACTTCTCTAGAAAATAATTTTTTGCAGTGTACTACTGGGCCTAAAGCCGCGAGCTCGAGTGCTTCGCCTACCAGGAGTGATGTGACCTCCCCTTCCCCAAACCAGACAAACAAATTGAGGCAGCGGACTTGAAAGTCGAAATTCTTGCTTCGCTGAAAGAGGATATAATTTCTCTGCTTTCGGTCGGAGCTTAAGACTGTGTTAGATGAGGAATTCGAGGCGGTTAAATCTGAACTGCATGCAGTTAAAACAGAACTGGCGAATAACACTGCAGCAATCCGCAATCATGTGGACATGATGAAAACAACCATATCCAATCTGTAACATGGATTATCATCATGTTCAGACGAGTTATTATATTTTCTCTCCTGTTCATGGGACACGCTCGCGCATAGATTACGTTTTTTTAGATAAGAAGCTTCTTCCTCTGATGTGCAAGTGCGAGTACCAGGCAATAGTTATTTCATACCAACCTCTCACACCAATTATCGTCCTTGGCGTCTTAACTCGTCTTAATTCGCTATTACTACTTTCATTAATTTGATTTCAACTGAAATGGCTTCCTTTCTCGAACATAACCAGACCCCAGATATGTCCCCCTCAATAATGTGTTAATCAATGAAGGCATACCTTATTTCATTGCACATTTTTCTGACCTTTATGACACAACCATTTTGGTGTTTTTACACTAGAGGGCACACAAAATAATTTTAGCCAGTGAGAAATACATGAACTGGGTTTGAATGTTATATTAGACTGTGATGAAATTGAAAGAAAGGTAAATCTCACAATGTCATTCGTGTACCCCCATTGTCACCTCAAGTACCCCCAGGGGTACGCGTACCCCAGTTTAGGAAACACTGCTTTAAGGGAAAAATGATATCATATAGTTGAAGACTCAGGAAGTGTCACAACGCAAGGCTCGAACAATTAATGAATGATATTGTATGGCTAGATACAACAATTGCCACTGCCCCATCTGATGATTTATTTAAACAATGACTAGTTCTTCAAACCGAGCTCAATCTCCTATCAACCAAACACACTGAAAACCTTATTAATAAAACACAGAGTAGGACGTATGAATTTTGTGAAAAGACTCCGTCAAAAAATGCTGATCGAAATATAGCTGAGATAAATGATGATATAGGCACTAAGCACATACATCATTCAGAAATTAATTATTGTTTCTACAAATTCTACTCAAAGTTGTATACTTTGGAAATGGAAAATCTCCGGGACCTGATGGGTTCCCAAGTGAAATTTACCAAGCAACTTGCCCCTATTTTGCTGTCTGTATGAAGAATCATTTGTTACTGGCTCTCTTCCTTCGACCTTTGCGTCTATGCTCCTATAGTGAGAAATCACCTATTTACACCATATGTTACATATGGAGCTTTAGATGTATGGGTTAGAGGAGGGATCAGCACAATAGGAGATCTATTTATTGATAATACTTTCACATCTTTAGACCAGCTAATGTTAAAGTTTAATATCCCCCGCTCTCACTTTTTCAATTTCTTACAACTCTGTAGATTTATATCAGCACACTCCACTCATTTCCCATCTCAACCACCCAGTTCTCTTCTAGACTCCATTTTGAGGCTTAATCCTTGTTCCAAGGGGTCTTGGGGCAGTCTACTCCCTATTAAATTACCATAATTTGGAACCCTTGTCCCGGTTAAGGAATCGTTACAAGGAGGAGCTGGGGATGCAGTTTTCGGATGGAACTTGCAGGAAAGCTTTAGATAGGGTATATTCCTATAACATACAGTTATCCAATTCAAGGTTTTACATCATCTTATACTGGTCTAAAACTAAATTCGCCAAGTTAACGTCTAGTGTTGATCCTTCACCAGCCACACTTTCGCATATGTTTTGGCATTGTCCAAAATAAAATAATCTCTGGCAATCAATATTTAAAGTATTTTCAGATGTTATTAGTAGTCCCACAAGATACATACTTTAGTCTGCAAGCATAAAATGTGATAGCCTTTGCGTCTCTTCCAGCTAAGCAACTTATACTCCTTAAATGAAAAGAAAAATTCCCCCAACCTTCAAGTTATGGATTGGAGATCTTGCACATCATTTGACAAGGGAGAAAACTCTCTATTCAACAGGAGGATGTGTTCAGAAATGTTATATTACGTGGCAACAATTTCTGACATGTTTAGAGAAAAATGGATGTTGTTGAGAGTACAGTCTATTACTGCTGACCCTATAGGTATACTTATACTGCACACTTACTTGTAATCCCCCCCCCTTTTTTCTTTCTTTCTCTATCTTGAACTAATTATTATATGTTTTTTTATCATTCACTGTACTTTTATCTTTGTGACCATTATTTTTCTTTCTGAGTTCTATTTGTAATCTCGGTCACATTGTCTATGTCTCCTGAAGTAATTGTGTTTGATTAATAACGGTACAGTAATAGTTTAATGGGGATGGGGCTCTGTTGGAGCAGGGAGAAAGGGTGGGGTTGTAACATGCTCATCTAATTGTATTTGTCATTTGTCACATTTTGAAAAACTGTTAAATACCAATAAAAAAGCAAGCATCAGAGGACCTCAGAGAATATAAACCTGGAGTAGCTAAGATAGATTTTTAACTGCAGAGGAGGGTGTGATTAAATCACCATCATCTAGATCTAGTGTCATGCCTCAATATTAGGAAGTGAGTGATTTAGAGCCAGAAAGCAAGACTTCCATCTTATCAGAGTTCATTTTAAGGTAGCTATACTTCGACCAATGCTTCAGTTCGTGAATGCAGGAATAAAGTGCTGGAGGAAAAACAGTTGACAGAAGTGCTAATGTAGAGCTAAGTGTCATCAGCATAAAAGTGAAAATTTAACCCATTCTGATTATATGACCTAGTTGGTAGCATATCGATTATGAAGAAAATTGGGCCAAGAACTGAACCCTGAGGCACACCTGATTGTACAGCAGCAGTTGAGGACTTGTGTTTGTTATAAACAACAAATTGTTGCCTATTAGGAAGATGGGAAGTGAACCAGTTTAAAGCTGTACCAGTGATACCTTTTTCTAAAAGATGGGTTAGTAGAATGTGATGAGAGGCAGCGTCAAATGCAGAGCTAAGATCAAGTAGTGTTAGTATATCAAGCAATATTAATGCACCTGAATCAGCAGAGAGAAGGAGATCATTTAAGACCCTCAGTAATGCAGTTTCTGTACTATGTTTAGGCCAGAAACCAGACTGGAAAGGTTCATAAAGACCGGTGAACATGCAGCTGAAAGGCAACAAATCTTTCTAAGAACTTAGAGAGGAAAGAGATGTTAGAAATAGGTCAGAAGTTCAAAGTCAGGTGATGTGAACAGGCTTCTTGAGAACAGGGGTGACAGCAGAAATATTGAGTTGTTATGGGACAGTACCAGAAGCAAGTGGCACATTGATAAAGTGTGAAATATATGCACTTATAACAGAGAGACATTTTTCAGGAGGGAGGTAGGAGCAGGGTTAAGTAGGCAAGTGGAAGAATTTGATTTTCTAATGATCTCAACAACAGTGGTCAGTGAAGTAGGGCAGAATTTTGTGAAGGTGTGAACTAGATGTGGGGATTTTAACATTCATTAATGATATTCATCCCCAAAACGCCATGAATGTCTGTTTGGGTCTATTGACTGAGGGTATAAAATGTTATATAACCTTTCCTAGAACATCTACGTCAAATTCAGCGTAGCCAATTTAAGGTTTCTTAATCCCATTAGAAGCATAAAGGTATAATTTACATTTAGTTTCTCACTAAAATGTTTAAAGAAACAGTTCTCTGAGATTGCGGATGCCATATACCCAGTATATAAAAATATACCCCACCAATGGATACAGTAACATGCAGTAGGTGTAAAACCCTACCAACTGAGGCACATTTGGGTGGCTTACTTATTTCACAAGGTTGAGTGGAAGTCCTAGGAATGTCAGAAACAGAGTTAATGGGTTCAGTCACTGCATGATTGACCTGAGCCTGGGTATTCACCCACTCCAGTATCAATCCTTAATTGTTGAACAACAATTAAGAGCTCCAACATCTCTTGCCTTTCTGCATCCATGGAAACAGAACACAGTTCTTTCAATAGACAATCTTAATATTTATAAGTAATAGTTCTTTAGATTTATATTATTATTTTATTATAATACAATTCTTGCTAAGTTTCTAAGCACTCAAGCATTTTACATAGATAGGGAATCTACTTAACCACCGTCAGTGTGCAGCACCTGGATGATGCGACGGGATCCATAGTGCACCAAAATGCCCACCACACACCAGCTATTGGTGGAGAGGAGAGTATTGAAGTAGACAATTCATAAATATAGGGGTTTCTTAGCAAGCCATGATGGATAGAAGCGAATGGGGAAATTTGGTCAGGACACTGGGGTTACACCCCTACTCTTTTCGAGTAATTCCCTGGGATTTTTGATGACCTCAGAGAGTTAGCACCTTGGTTTAACATTTTATTTGAAAGATGGTGAATTTTAACAGTTTAGCATCATCGTCACTTTACTGAGGCATTAGGACCCACACAGACCATGAGCACCCCCTGCTGGCTTCACTAATACCTCTTCCAGCAGCAACCATAGATTTTCCCAGGAGGCCACCAATACACAGGTACTAGCCAGGCTCAACCCTGCTTCTCTTTAGTTGATAACCAGGCCAGAGCTGTAGGATGATATGCTGTTGGCAATCTAGCCTTCCTTTGAGAATAACCTCTCACCAAAGCAGAAGTTCCCCACTGGTCAACTGCCCAGCCACGGTTGACAAAAAACTTCTAAATTAACAACTTAAGTAATAACAATAGACAAACCAAACGCTGAAGAAACTTCTTGAAAAACACGACTTTGTTTTGCACCCTGCCGACAACCGCCAATATGTGACCAGGCAATGGTAAGGCCCGCACTTTACTGCAGACTATGCCATCTTGGGAGTTGTGCCCAAGAAAATAATTACAACACAGGATTGTAAATAATAGTCCAGAGATGTGACTTGCAAGCACAATTTCACATAGAAGGGGACAATATTGAAATTAGCAAAAGGTGGACATGAACCTGGACCACCCACACAACTAACTAACTGTCATACTAATGTCACCACATCAAATCTTAGGCTGAGGATTCAGCTCCAATTTATAACTGTCCCGGCTATTTTAAACCAGGCCTGCTACAGTAGAATGAGGGGGAAATCAGTCTTGCATCAGATACTGTGTTCAGGGTAAACATGAATCAACAAAAGACAACTAAATGAAAATCTTCTCTCTTCAAATATATTGAATTTTACACAAAACACTTCATCATACACCCAAACAAACAAAATATCACAGAAGAAAAGTCCTGGTGGGAGTGGATGAATGTGAAATGCCCCATAAAAGATGTGACGGATAATGAGGTTGATGAAGTGAGCAGTGTTTAGGATTAACAGTCTTATCTGGGAATGGTAGTAACTGATGAAATTAAGTATTTGTCCTTCTGGTTGCAGCCCGGGATTCTTTGAATAAAGTCCTTGGGCAGTTGCCCTCATGCACCCAAGCAAACTCCCAATCCAGCACTCAAGGGCTATGTAAGTCACGGGTAATACAGAAATCCTGGTTGATCAGCAAACTTAACGTTTCTCAGACCAGGATTACCATTAAGAACAGCAGATACCATGTGGTTACTCAAACTGAATCTACCTCTTACTTCCTCCTTTATCTATAAGGTAGAGGTGCTACTGGTGCCCCCTAGTGGATGAGATGAACATAGCACTGAAAATGAAAACAAATAAACATGTGACAGGCAGTGACTGTTACAATGTCTTTTCTTCTATGCATATGCAATATTTTTAATAGTTTTGATAGTTTCCATCGGATTGTTGGCTTGAATATAGTCGGACTGTGTGCCCAGTTTTTACACTTTTACACTTATTGCAAATAATGATTTGGATATACTGAACCCATGGTAGGTGTCACTTAATAGGCAGGGCCGGCACACACTTTATTTAAATACTCAAATATGAAGAAATTAAATCTGTATGATCTTTTAAAAACGTAATAATAAAATGAATAAAATTTCATTTAAATGTTTTTTTTTCTCTTTTGATTTTCTCCCCTTTTCTCCCCAATTTGGAATGCCCTATCCCCAATACGCTCTAAGTCCTCGTGGTGGTGTAGTGACTCAATCCGGGTGGCGGAGGATGAATCTCAGTTGCCTCCGCATCTGAGATCGTCAATCCACTCATCTTATCCCGTGGCTTGTTGAACGCATTACTGCAGAGACATAGCTCATGTTGAGGCTTCACGCTGTTCTCCGTGATATCCATGCACAACTCACCATGCGCCCCAGCGAGAGCGAGAACCACATTATAGTGACCACAAGGAGGTTACCCCACGTGACTCTACCCTCCCTAGCAACAGGGCCAAATTGGTTGCTTAGGAGACCTGGCTGGAGTCACTCAGCACGTCCTGGATTCAAACTCATGACTCCAGGTTTGGTAGTCAGTCTTTACTCGCTTTTGAAGTATGTACACTTGTACTGTGTTGTACAGCCTGTGTCTAGGATGTAACCCCCGACAGCCTAAGTCTTGCGAGAGTCTCACTGGCTGTTGCTAAGGTTAGGTTTAGGGTTAAATTTAGTGGTAGGGTTAAGGTTAGGTTTAGGGGTAGGTGTAGGTGTAGGGTTTCTGTAGCACTCTTAAAAAACACAAAAAACACAGCGTGTGAACATTCAATCACACAATGTCATACTATTTCCTCAAAATGCCTGTATATTATTTTGTGATGATAAATGGTTCTCAATGCAGAATAGATCATGTTAATGTTCCTGAGCAGTAAATGAGTTTCTAGGACCTTAAGAACATCAGAATGCCAATTAAAATGGCAATTAAGATGTGTAGCAACTGAGGGCATCTTCTATTCAAGATAAAGACATCAAAGCATTTAGATGTGGTTTCATAATCAAATGAAAACAATGAAACAATTTCAGCCTATTAATTTAAAAGTAACCAAGTTCAATCAATGTAATCCTACACATGGGAAAATACAGTGAGTAATAATACTTCTGTTACTTCTTTATAACCTTATATGGCCATCTTGTGTATCCTATAGACTTAATAAAACATTTAGATACATATTTATTATGTATATTTTGCAAGATATGTTTTTTCAAATGGTTGTATCAGATGGTTGTTTCCTTTTAAAACTGAACATAACAACAAGAAATAGTGTTGTACAACAGTGGTTGATTGACAGGAGTTTGAACTTTCTTGTTTCACCCTACAACTCTTGGTTACACCACTGTTGCACTTCTATTTTGTTTTTAATTTACTGTTGCGTCTGTTGTCATTTACTGTATAAGGTTTGTGTCATAGGATTTCTGCTTAGATGTTGAAAAAATGTTGCACTGTAGTTTCCTGAAGGAACCTGGTTTAGTTTTGTTCATTGCTGTGCAATGTGTATAGTCATTATAGTCCAGTAGTCTGATGAAAAGCAGTTGGCGCTGTCGGTTAGCAGAAGATTCTACGTTAAGGCGTTTAATTTAAAGCAACTCTTAACAAATCTTAATTCTTGTTGTCTTGTTCTTTCTATTTTTCAGCCTGTTGATTTCCATCTGCTGTTTTTTTTTCTTTCAGGAAACACTTCTGTTCTTTCTTTCTTTCTTAATTTCTTTCTTCCTTCGTTCTTTCTCTCTCTCTCTCTCTGTCTTTCTCTTTCTCTCTCTCTCTCTCTCTCTCTCTCTCTCTCTGATGCACAACTTTCTTGACCACCCTTTTTCTCAAATGCACATCAGCTATTTGGGTTAGTCCCCTGTCCCACAACTCCTACCTGGTGCTCTTTTGTCTCGACTGATTGTCCTCTGTTACTCTTTATGATATTTAACATGGGTAGCTCCTGTAGTGTCTTCCTCTGCATGGACTTCTTTGTATGTTTTGAGATTACTTATGTTATAACTTGTTTTTAAAAGAAGTCTGTCCCAAACTTTTCATGAGTGACACAGACTTCCCTGCAGCCTACCACTCTTTCTTCCACCTTTCCTTGCATTAAGTACTTTGTCCCCAGTTTGGAAGGTCAAATGTATGTGTTTTTCTGCATGAGCGTTTTATAGTCCTCTTGTTGCTTCATTTGTGATTTGGTGATATTTTTACTTGCACATACATTTGCAAGTATTGCATATTGGTCTGCTTTGATCTCTTCTCAACAAATTTCTCAAAGTCATCTCTGAGAGGTAAAACAATATTTGAAAGCTACAACAAAGAAAAAAAGCATTTTCATATAATTAAACACTTGCTCTTCCAGTACAACAATGAAACAACAGTAAAGCAAATTTGGCACATCTTAAATTAGATGGTCTTAATATTTGCTCTTAATATTGTGGATTTCTGGGATTATTGCAAACTCAGAATTTAAGGATTTAATGCTATTCTTTTGGCACTTCAGAAAGGAATCTTGCCTCCAGTACATACATAGGCATAAAGTGACTAGTGTAGTGGTGTGATTTTCCAACTCTTTGGCACTGATCCTTCACTCACCTAGAGGACAATGCAAATAAATCAAATGCAATGTCCCAGTAAATACCTGTGTTTAATTCGAACGACTCGTGGTTCGAATTTGGTTAAATTAGCCATATATATTGCCAAAGCATAATGTCATACTGGAGTATGTTTATGGGCATCACACTCATGCTCTTAAAAATGCTCCGATACCAAAAACCATCTGACTTATGAATGTCCTGGTGGAGATTATTTTAACAGCAAAAGCTCATTCAAAAGCTGTGATTTTATGAGATAAATATGTAGTTTGCATGAGCAGCGCTTTGAATGTGAGTGCTTTTTAAGTATATAATCTGTATATAATCACTTCATTTGGTAAAAATAATACAATTTCATGTTAAATTTTTTTATATATATTTCCATTTGATTAAAGTGTTAATGAATTAACTTATTTAAACACCATTTTGATGATAAAGTAGAAATAAATTGTTGATATGGAATTCAGGAAAATAAAAAGAATTGTGTCGGTCTCAGTATCGGCGAGTACCAAAAAGAAAGTATCTGCTCTCGCACTCGTTCCAAATAAATTGTATCGGGACGTCCCTAGTTTTTACTGGTTGGATTGCTATACGATAGAATAAGCACATTTAATTTACATTTGGCAACATAAATGAATATAAATCCGATCTTCTATCTTCAGATTTAGGGTTTGTGTAAGGGGTTAAACATTATGGTGAACTTTAGGTTAGGGGTTGAATATAAGGTTAATCATATAAACATTCATTCAAAACCCTAATGCTTCCCTTTCTTCCATAGTACACAATGATTTGGGATAGGCATTCAAATTATAACATAACATAAAAAATAAATAATAATTATATATATATATATATATATATATATATATATATATATATACATATTATAAAATACAATCTGTAGTCAGCTCAGCACCAACACATAATGAAGTTAATGTGATTTCAATACCCTTTGAGCAGAGAAAGAGACGTGATGAACACCCCTGGACACCCAAGCAACCAGAGATACTAAAGAAAGTCTCTGAAGTATGCGTGTGGGTGTTTCTTGCACAAACTAACAATGTACCCTTGCAAGAAAAGTTTGAAAAAATCACTCTTTCAGTGTATTCTCAGAATCTGAAGACATACTGATGGTGCAACATCAAGCCTGCCTTTCAAACCTGCTCTGCTCAAGCCGCATCCTTTAATGTAAACGATCTCCAGGTTTCCTCTACAAGAAACTTTTGTGAACTTCTGTGAAGCTTCTGGGAGAAATGATCAAATGATCTTGAGCAATAGGCAGCAAACGAGAAAGATGTCCAATGCTTAATTTGAAGCGCCTGTTAGTAATGTGTGAAACTGAAATATCCAAACACAACATAGTCTCATGATAACTCGTAATAATCCTGTGTGATTAAGGGGGGCGAGATGAATGTTTCTGATGTATTTTGCTTAACAGCATAAAGTGTAACAAATAAAACCCACTGGAAATATTTTAATGACTTCATTGTTTGATTGTATTATCTTTTTATCAACAAATGATGATGATCCGGTCATAGCAGTTCTCGAGTCACAGTACACTGAACTGAGAATCATATTTTCAGACATGTCGGACATGCTGAGAACTAATGAGTGACCTGCTGATGAGCATGCCTGAACCGAGGACTTAAATGAGGGGGCGAAATGTAAGTTTCTTGAATTATATATAAAATGTGCTGGTAATATGTAATCAACTAGTTTTACTAAGTACAATTTTTATTAAAACATGCCAAAACCTTTGTTGAGAGATGTAAATGAATTTAAATATTGAGTATGTGCATGCAGATTATATTTATAGTTGTTATGAGCTGGATCATGGTTTCTGTAAAAAGGGTGAGTTTATTAAGACTAGTTTATTCACTTTATATGCTTTAGACACGCAACATTAACATTTGTACATTCATGTCTGTATTTGGTGCTTCACTGTTCTCTGTTAAAATTGACCGATCATAGGAAATGGATGGGATTTGTCAAATACAATCTATTAATCATCCACAATGCAGAACAAACAAACACAGAAATGAAAGAGTGAGACTAAACAACAGTATAAAACACACAAATGACCTATAATGACCACTATAACATAGAGCAATTTTTATTTTTTTTATTTGATCAAATAAAATCTATAAATTAGCCTCAATGCAGAATACACTTATAAATGAGGGGGTGAGACCATAACACACCAACAGAGCAACACACACACACACACACACACACACACACACACAGAAAGAATGGGTGAGACTATACCAGCTAGAAGGCAGAACACATTAGAGGTCTACACAGCCTTAAAATTAAATCTGAACCTGAACCCGAAATCGATTACTATCTCATTTCTTCTCCTAGCAAGTACTGTTGCAATTCGCTGTATTTTATTTAAGCATAAAGGCAACAATCATAACAGTACTGAAACAGTAAACATACACAGTTTGATTAAGGTGCAGCAGCCCCTCATTACAATAGAGCAGAAGGGGAAAAAGCGTTGCTTACCGTTTATTTGCTGAAACGTCACTTGGTGCAGAACAATCTGGAATAATATGAAACAATGCAACAGTCCCCTGTATGCAGCCTGAACTTGTTCAGAATGTTGACTTTTTTGCGACAACTGCACTTAAAACAATCTAGATGCAGCTCAAAGAATGAAACAGAGCGCAGGCGTCTCAACATGCGTTTTTGACAATTTAAAGTTATTTATTTTTCTCTTTCCCCTTTTCTGTCCAATTTGAAGTTCAATTTAACTTGACATGGTGTTTAAAATATGCCAGTCCTGCATAAGACCCTGAAGAAAAAGGGAGACGCAGTGCAAATGTCAAAGACTTTTACCCAGCCTGTGTTTAAACAATGGGAAACAGAACAGACGTGCACAAAAACATGTTCGGTGTGAACGGTCTCTAACACATCAGTTTGCGTGTGTCTGTGAATGAGAGTGCGTGCGCAAAACAAGTTCGATAAGCCTGTTTATTTTTTCATTGGCTGTCTCGTTTGGAAGGCTGCATGCTAAGTAGGACGCATCCTTTGAAGGCTGCGGTATACCGAGTGTTCTCCTTTAAACAAGCCTCTTTTAAACGAGAAGGTCTTCGTAGGACAAATGAAAACGTAATGTAACATGGTCATACAAATTACGGTAGTTTCCCAGGAGAAATAACAAAACTGGGAGGAGGTGGGAGCTGGGTGTGAAATACGGGAGAGTTGACAGGTATGATGACAGCACACCACTCTTTAACAAGCGCGAGCGCTTTGAGTGAGATGGGAACAAAGTCCCTCTGGAATGGAATGTATGAGTTAAAATTTAGGAGAGTTATAATGATGTAAAGAAAAAAGAAAATAGATTTTACAGGTGTACTTTTAGTCTAATACTTTATTTTAATTATATATTAATACAATTGTACATATTATATACTCTACACCCATCTACTTTTAACATTCCTTGCATTTGAACATCATATTTAAGGGCAAATTGGCGTTGTTATTTTTTTTAGACATTTCTGATGAAGCAAAGAATTGTGGGTAATGAGTGACCACGAAGGATAAACCTCATGCATCCTCCGAATTCCCATGAAAGAAGGCTGAATTCGAAGTGTCCTATTCCTTTTCTGAAATGATACAGCCTTGATGACGTATGTGGCCAACAAATGGGACCTCCGGAGGACACAGCCTTCCAAACAAGATACATTCAATTTAATTAATTACAAACACGAACTCGACCCGAACTTCTTTCTTTTGTCACCAGATGGCAGCAGTCTGTTGGTAGCAGTCTTAATACATGCAACATTCTATATATTTTCTTTCAGAAATGTAGGTTTATACTGTAGTGAAGTTACATAAATATGCAAATAAATGGGGAAATTTATCTAAAAAAACTAATTTACAAAAGATTTCCATAATTGTATTATTTTAACTGCAGGAAAGATGTTATAATAAATAAATTGTTACACTTGTACTTATTCTGGTAAACAAAGACTACAAACAGTAAATAAAGTGGCCCTTCTGAATATGAGGAATAAATACAGAAAAAGTGGGTTCCCATATTGGCTAATCTTTGGCCGTTGGAAACACTAGTTAGGGGTTCAATTTATGGAAAATCATAATAACATTCTTTATTGTATTGTTTCGACAACCTTATGCAATGTCACAACATTTATTTCCAGTTTTATTAATTTTTGTATTGATGACAAGAGAGTCAAACCACTCCACAAAGACTTCTCCAGCATATTCCAAAGACTTTCATTGAGGTTCAGGTCAGGACTCTGTGGTAGTCAATTCATATGTGAAAATGATTCCTCATGCTCCCTGAACCACTCTTTCACAATTTGAGTCTGATGAATCTTGCCATTGTCATCCTGGAATATGCCCGTGCCGTCAGGGAAGAAAAAAATCCATTGATGGGATAACCTGGTCATTCAGTACATTCAGGTAGTCAGCTGACTTCATTTTATTGCAGCATAACGTTGCTGAGTCTACACCTGACCAATTGAATCAACCTCAGATCATAACACTGCCTCCAGAGGCTTGTACAGTGGGCACTATGAATGACGGGTGCATCGCTACATGCACTTCCCTTCTTACCCTGACGCGCCCATCGCTTTGGATTCTTCAGACCACATGACCTTTTTCCATTGCTCCACAGTCCAATCTTTATTCTCTCTAGCAAATTGAATTAGTTTTTTCAGATTAGCCTCACTATCAAGTGGCTTTCTTGTGGTCACACAACTGTTTATTCACAATCCTGTAAATACTCGTCACATTGTGCATGTGGAAATGCTCTTACTTTCACATATTAAACATAGCCGTGAGTTCTAAGGTCAATTTATTTATGACGTGACTTCACCAAGTGTTTTAGTGATCTCTGATCAAGATCATTCAAGATTTTTTTCTGACCACATTTCTTCCACGAAGCTGACGGTTCACACTATCCTTCCATGTTTTAATGATGTGTTGGACAATTCTTAATCAAATTCCAGTAATTTCAGCAATCTCCTCAGTTGTTTTCTTTCCTTGATGCAGGTCAATAAGTTAACCCTTCTGAAAAATATATTTTCACGACCATGGGACACATCTTCTGACATGGTTGTTTAAGAAAAGAGAAGCAACACACTGCATCAGTTAGAGTTAAAAGAATTGTTGCCAGATGAAAAATATGAATCACTGCAATGATGATACAATCATAAAGTATCTGTATATTTAAATCCAAATGGTAACCAGGCAGTGTATAAGCCTGAACTTTTGAACGATTTCTTAAATATTTGCCATCTCACTCTTTTCATGAGACCAGGTTGGCCAAACCCATTAATTAGAAGGGTTTTCCAAATTCTTTCAGTTTGTGCCAACCTCAATAACCTCTTTTCCACCATCAGGCAGAACAATTCTCTTTACCGAACTCTGCCGTTCTGTACTAATCTGGGCTTGTTGGCATAGTTATGGTTCTTTTTCCATCATAGTGCTGTGATATCAGAATTAGAATGGAGCAAGTTACTGAACAAATGACCAACCATGAGAAGACACACACACTAAAGGTGTTCTACCAGCAGAATTGAGTATGGTTATCTAACTGTGTTAAAAAATATTGTCAGAAAGGTTTGCGATTGAACGGTACTTAACCGTGCTCAAGTGGAAATGCTACTAGAACCATGACTCATTGGTCTCAGAACCGTTCAGCTCAAAGCCAGAAAAGCTCTTAATGTGTTTTGTGCAGTGAATTATTGACTGGAATATTTTTTACATATTTTTGGGCCTATAAAGTGCACGGTGATATTAATAGATTACAATGTTTGATTTTAAAGGACATTTGTTTACTCTTGTTCGATAAACAATTTTGGTAGTGTGTTTGGTTCCACTTCTAGCAAAGCAAGATTTACATTTATATCACATTAAACATGCTTCTAGATGTTGATCTTAAAATGGTATACTGCAACCAGCATTTTTTTCCCGTTGTGAATTTCCAATTGACTTCTATTATATGGCTTTTCAATTGCAAATTGTGTTTTTACTAGGGGTTTCAATATATCTTATAGAATATTGCATAGAACACTCTCTGACCTTCATCGGTTCAAACCTTTTATTATTTTGTTCTTGGTGTGACAGAAAAGGCACTTAACAAGTAATTCATTGTACCTTTAATCCTACAATGACTTGTACCAGACAATTTAAAATATATATTAAAAAAGATATGTGCCTGAATTAGATATGTATATACAACCATTTATTATTAACCATTATTAGAGGTCTTGCCATCTCATTGGTCTCACTGTGGGGTATTTTTTAAACATTTGCAAAGAATATTAGACCAATAGGTGTTGTTGCTTGAAGCTCAACTAATATGTTAGATATGTAGTATTTGATGTGGTAAATCAAGTTTTATAATACACTGCACTACACGTTATACAGTAAGTGCTTCATCATTCAGCACAATATTTTGTAATTTACTGCCCTCTTGTGTCGTTAAAATGAACTTGATGAAATGGTGTTTATATCTGCATTAACAAAACGAAAAAACGAAACACACACACACACACACACACACACACATGCACGCACATAAAAAAAAACATGATCCTATAAAACATAATGTATATTATATCAATATGTATCATTTATTTCATTGTGACACATTTTATCAAGATTGTATACTTATTAATACTCCATAATATCCCAGGCCAGCGCACAGAGATTATTTTAAACAACTAAAAACAAAAGTACTTTGACCATATTCATATTTTTATATAAACACTCATTATTCCACTACACACAATCACCAACCACTTCATTGTTACGTCACTGATCTATTATTTATATGAGTTTTTAATATCTATTTTACATTTTATAGACCTTTCTCATGGTCCATATTGCATATATATTGTACACTGTGCCAATATCAAATTGTATATTGTGTACATTGTGCTGTGATGTATATTAATTGTATATTTGCACAGTTTTGTACAGTATATCAGGTTCATTTGAGTGTTATGATGTTATCATTTAGTGCAATTCACTAAGTGCAATTATATTTGGCCAATGAACTTTTAAAAAGCAGGTATGGTTAATTGAACTATTGATGTAATGTGGTTTTCAAAATGTGGGTTTTTGTCACAGAGGACAAAAATAGACAGGGTCTGTTTGTAAAAATCTTTCAAAATATATTAATCAAATTATATTGTACAAATATAATATTATAAGAACTTATATTTAACTTTTTTTTTTATATACAGTAATGAGTCCAAACATTATGACCACTCACTGGTGAAGCAAATAACATTGATCACCTCAAGACACATGTCAAGGTCTGGGTAGATTAGATGGTAAGTGAACAAGCAGTTCTCGTAGTCAACATGTTGAATGCAGGAGAAATGAGCTGGAGTAAAGACTTGAGCAACTTTGACAAGGCCTAAATTGTTATGACCAGACGACTGGGACAGAGCATCTTTGAAATGGTAAGACAAGGAGGGACAAACCACAAACCGGTGATAGGGTGTAAGGCACCCTAGGCTCATCGATGCACGAGGGCAAGGAAGGCTTTCCCATCTGGTCTGAACCAACAGAAGGTCTAATGTTGAATAAGTCACAGAAAATGTTAAGATGGTTACGGGAGGAATGGGTCCCAATACACAGTACATCGCACCCTGCTGCATATCAGGCTGCATGGCCACAGACCGGTCAGAGTGCCCATGATGACATCTGCCCATCATCGAAAGCACCTACAATGGGCACGTGAACATCGTAACTGGAACTTCAAGCAGTGGAAAAAGGCCATTTGGTCCAATGACTTCCTTTAAATCACGTGGATGGCCGAGTACGTGTGTACCGTACTGTCATTTATTTTTATTTTTTATTTTTTTGCCTAAATCATCTCTTCATGATGCTGGCCACCTCTGGTAACATTTCTGAAAAACCTGAAAAATTAATTTATTTTAAGAAGGTGTCAATATGACTATATGCTTAATTTGCAAGAAAGTATGGACATGCTTCTGTAATCTTCTATTACTGTTATTGTATGTGCAGTTTTCAGTAAAAGTGAAGAGGAGGTGTATGTATAGCGCAGAGCTACAATGAAGGTGTGAAGCTGTGATAACAACACACAAAGTTTCCATTTACATCAGAAAAGTCAAGACACACTTGACCTTTGTTTCGAGTAAAAACAATCTGTATGTAGCTAGTAAAAAGTAATGCAGGTGTAAGTGTGACAAAGTAACACTCAAGTGTTACATTGAAAGTGAGCCTAATATGATCATGCTTTAGCTTCTCAGTGGACCACCATCCATTAGTTTTGAACTACGAAATGCAAGAGACTATCATTTAATGACCCATTTATTTTTTTACATTTCCACTGATGGCTCAGAAATCGACATTGACATAGTATGCCTTAATCCTTCCATAAAAGTACTGTGGTGGTACCATGGTACAGTGATGGTATCAGATGGTAAACATGTAGTATATACACTGGAACTGAATGATTAGCATATTCATGTTAAAGTAGTCCAAAATATTTTGAAGAATATCATGGTATTACCATGGTATCATGTAAAAATACATCTTAATATGGTACTTTTTTGTTTCAAAAGTTTGACAAGCAAAATGTTGAGCTTTCCCTGTGATTAAAGTACATTTAATTAATATGATTTATACAGCATACACTGCGATTTAAAGGGTGCAATCCAACCTCTACATATGCACTTTAATATATGAACAAAAAAAAATGAAAGTTTATCAAGACAAACTTTGGAATTGCCTAAAGGTTTAAAGAAGTTTTAAAAGCTATTAAGTTTTTAAAAGGTTTAAAGAAGGATATAAAGGCCTAACAGACAAACAGCCAGGCATTGTTTGCTGTAGTGTTCTGATTGATTGCTAGGATGTTGCAGATGGTTGCTATGGTATTCTGTATTCTGTGTGGTTTTTAGAAAGTAATATTATAGAATGAATGGCAGACATAAACAGAGTATTTTGAAAGAATAAAACCCTAACCCTAATGGTGATCAGGCCTTTAAAGCTCCAAAAAGCAGATGAAGTGAGCATAAACATCATCCATAAGACTCAATGTTTTAATAAATGTCTTCTGAAACGAACCTGTTGGTTTTGGGTCAGAACAGACCAAAATATAACTACTTTTTCACTGCATATCTTGCCAGCAGTCTCCTAGGCAATCATTATTTCAAGCTTGATTACCCTTCCCATAGCACCATCTAGCACTCAGCACTAGGAAGTGTAATCAAGTTGGAAATCATGATTGTGCCTAGAGACAGCAATGGCAAGATGTACAGTGACAAAGTAGTTATATTTTGGTCTGTTCTCACCTAAAACTGACTGGATCGCTTCAGAAGATTTGATTAAACCACTGGAGTTATTTGGATTACTTTTATGCTGACTGTATCTCCTTTTCTGAGCATCAAAGTTCTGATCACCATTCAATTGCAATGTCTGGGCCTACAGAGCTGAGATATTCTTCCATAAATCTTTGTTTGTGTTCAGCAGAAGAAAGAA
Organism: Xyrauchen texanus; assembly: GCF_025860055.1. NCBI lineage: Eukaryota > Metazoa > Chordata > Actinopteri > Cypriniformes > Catostomidae > Xyrauchen > Xyrauchen texanus. The sequence continues at coordinate 40,256,407 of NC_068295.1, forward strand.
AGTCAGTCACATCTGGGATGGCATGAGGTTGAGTAGATAATGAGAATTAATATTTTTGGGTGAACTATCCCTTTAATCTAGGTGTCGTTGGAAGGTGAGAGCTGATATAGAGTTTGTGGCTCTATGGGGCTTTCAGAAGCAGTGATCTGAGCAGGCATGAGACATTTGTCTTTATTGTCTTACAGAGATCAGATTTCACTTTGTGATTGATAATCAACCGAACTGTGATGTTTTGGAAACCAAATAAACTGCAATTTATTTATTATGTTTTTTATTAAGATTTCTTAGAGCTGTCAAAGTTAATGTGAGTTAATGAATGCAATTAATTTCAAATGTTTAACGCATTCATTTTTCTTAATTGCGATTAACGCATTTACCATTAATAAAGCATAAACCTCTTAATGCCCTTTGTTGTACAAAACAAGCCCAGATGGATCTTGATACAGAAATCAATTACTTTGCAGCCATAGAACCACGCAAAATCTTAACTATCACAAAAATGCAGAACAAACGTTGTTTGCATGTGTTTTCCGAGAGTTCAAAGTGGCACTTGATGCTGGAGATGACGCCCTGATGCAAATCATGAATGCAGCTTCACGATTGCTGTAGCAAAGTGGATAGCCACAGTCTGCCGGCTTATTAATATTGTGGAGGATGAGAGTTTAAGAGATTTAATGCCCGTTACAATGAATATTCAACCTATTGGGGAGACTAGTTCTTTCAAATAGCAAACTCCCACTTAGATTTAGCAAAACATTTAATGGTGCTCTTTTAGTGCATTTCTGTATTTATACTTAAGAAGGCTTTGTTTGGAAAATGTTAATAAAGCATCATTGTTACACATTGTTACATAGGAAATAAGTAAATTTTGTCAGGAAAAGAAGTATAAATAGAGTCAAATGTAAGTACTTTCAAAATCTGTGATTAATCGACTGACAGCACTAAAATTTCTACATCATTACCACAGAGTGGTGGTCATTTGCAACACAGAGGTTTTCAGGTCTTATCTTGTTATTTTGTTGTTAATGAAAAGTTCAGATTCTAAGCTATCAAATGGTACCACATATCATGACTATTTATACATCCACATATTACACACTACTGGTCTAACCCACTAGTTTAAACACCAGATTCACACATATTCCGTGAGCAGGGCTTGAATGGGGAAAGACAAAATTTTCCAAAAAGATTAGTCAAGATGCAGACCTATAAATTGTAGTGTATAGTTGGTTCGGTTTAAATATGGTTTGTTTTTTATTTGTTTTTGCGTCTTTGTTTTTGTATCTCCTGATTATTAACATTTCCTACTGCACCAAATGTCGCTGACTTCAGCATGAGCAGAACTATTCGCTCACTGTCGCATCTGGGACGCTTCTGGGGCACTTCACCTCACTTCTGGGATGCTTCAACGCGCTGCTCACGCCCCGCTCATGTCCTGCTCACGGAGGATATGTGAAATTGACATAAGGGGTTCACAACACAAGCATCAGTTCCCATTGTAAGTGAATATAAGGTGGCCCCACAAAAAATATTTGTTCACTTTTAGACACTTAAGCCAAATTTAAAAATGTCTGAATTATTTGTATTATAAACAAATGATTAAACTAAGTGGCTGTTACGAATGAGGCAGCGAGGAGAGAGGATCTAAATGCGGGACTTCTTTATTAAATGAACAAACAAATAAACAAAGGAAAAACCCTCAATGGGGAAATAAACATAAACCGAGAACTAGGGCAAGGAACACAGACCAGGCTTGAACTACATTCAACGAACGACAAGGAGTGAACAAAAAGCAGGGCTTAAATAACCAGGGAGTGATGACTGAATTAGACACAGGTGAGAACAATGAACAAAATGGCAGTGGTGATGGCAGGTGGATTCTGGGAAGTGTAGTACATTTAACAATGACAAGTGAAACCCAGGGCAGACAACAAGGGAATGGTGACAGTGGCATGCATCTGCAAAAACAAAATTGTCATAAAATAATAGTATAGCAATTTTTGCAATGACTTTAACTAACTGGTGTCAAGGTGATTTTTTAGTAGATGTATGGCCTCTGTATCAGAAAAGAGCTCAGTAGGGCTAAGCTGATCCAATATATTTTTTTCTTGACAACCTCCTCCAGCCTAAAAACATAACTTTTTTTTTTTAACTCATGCAGAGCTACAGCAAGCGTTACTAATTTAAAAATAACAGGAAATTGCTAGACAGTGTAGGTTCCCTTATTGGTTTCCACCATGTTGACATCTCCCGATGGGCACATGAGTGCTAGTGCAGTATCTATTCTGTATAGTGAAACAACATATTTGCCCAGATCCTGTCTCTATAGTGAGAAAAATGTCACATGATTATTAGAAAGCTTCTTGTTTTGTGCAAATGCTGAAGGTAAAAACAACAACAAACTTTGGAACATGTCTGACGCGTAGCCAAATTTGTGTGAGTTTCGCAAAGAATTTCAACATACACTCTGCATATATTATAAGAACAGCATGACTTTATTTATTTATTGAGCTTCAAATTACAGCATGGGTCAGGGCCACTGCATAAATCTTATCCGATTATTTGCCAGACTTTGCCACACTTTGGATGGCTTTGATCCAGTCTGTGCGCTCATTGGCTGAAGCTGCCTGCAGGTAGTAGTGTATCTCATCTGAAGTGATGATTTCAAAGAGATTCCCATCAACCTCGTATCTCTTGGCTGCAGGAGTTGTGAAGAAGAGACAAAAATATTTGAACATTATAGTAATAGTAACATTTTAACCATTCTTGGAACTGAATATCTCAATAAGAGCTTAATATTCTTTATAAGAGCTGATTTGTGTGTAACCCCGCTCCCCCAAAATTTGCATAAAAGATTATTATAGTATAGTATAATGCAACGCTTATTTAAAAAAGCATAAATTATAGGCATTAAAAAACAAAGCAAATACCAGAATTATGTAGAAACACTTTAGAACTGGAATAATTTATCTTTACTTTTTTATATTTTATTTTTTTGCATTATGGTAATGAGAATTGGTGGGAGGGGCTGTGCTTAATTGTCACGAACCCCGCTCCTCTGCCCCATCCCCGCTTTCGTCGCACGCACACACTCCCTCCACGAGCTCACACGCTCGTTCCGCCCCCTCGAGCTCGCACGCTTGTTTTGCTCCCTCGAGCTCACGTGCTCGTACGCTATCTCTTCCCCCGAGCTCTCACGCTCGTTTTGCTCCCTCGTGCTCTCCTGCTCGTACGCTATCTCCCCCCTCGGGCTCTCATGCACGCTGCTATGGCCAGAACATTATGACCACCTGCACTCGTCTCAATCACCCCTTTATTCGTTTCACCTGCACTCGTCTCGTCACCTTTCATTGTTTACACCTGCACCTTCCCCTATAAATACCACAGCACATCCGTTTCACGGGGGTTGGTTATTGTGTTCTAGTTTACCCCGCATCTTCGCCCCCCGCTAGTCTTGTCTAGTTTTGTACTCCTCTTGTTTACCCCTTAGCTTGCCAACTCTAGTGTTCCCCTAGCTCCCCTGTTTAGTATCTCGTTGCTTTCATTCTGATTACCCCGGCTTTGATCCCCACGCCTTCCTCGACCTCTCTCCCGGATTTGCCCCTTTGTTCCATTCTGATTCCCCGGCTTCGACCTCCCGCTCTCGTTGACCATTCTCATTTGGATTTGCCCTTGTTTGTACTTTTGCCTGCTTTGCTTTGTGAATAAAGCAGTTTCCCATCGACATTGTGACTGTCTCGTCTTGTGTGTGTGTGTGAGGGTTACAGAATAACCAACCCCACCGAAGACAGTCACAATGCATCACGCGGAGGTTTCGCACAGCTCACTAGAGCAGAGGTACACGTCACATTCAGCGCGAGGAGCTACGATATGGAGACATGACCAAGCGCTCGCAGCCCAGAGGCAGCAGGTATGTACTATGTCTGAAATATTTCACCCTGTTTCATCTGTGTCTGCCCCTGACCGTTGATGCTTTCCACGCATCCGCGAGCGCCGTATGCTCTCCATCCCCGGAGAGGTTTTATGGCTCTTCGGACGCGAACCAAGGGTTTTCCGTGCAAGGCAGTGGTTATGTAACTCATAACCCCGTTCTTGACATTATGGAGCCAGCAGCCCGACTCTTGGTTTTGCGCCAGGGGAGCCAACCCTTGGAGGCTTATATTATGGATTTTTGTGCCCTGGCGTACCAGGTGAATTTTGATGAGGTGGCTCTGAAAGACATTTTTTCAACATGGACTGAATGAGCCAGCCTCATCATTCATGCCTGGTGGTCGCTGCTCCCTTAACCTGGCTCAGTTAATTGACCTCGCCCTACTGTACGCTGGTACCTCGTTTACTGTAGGGGAGGCAGACACTGAACCAGCGCTCCACACCAGGGCCCCCGTCTTGAAGCCTACCATGGCCCCCGTCTTGAAGCCTGACACGGCCCCCGTCCTGAAGCCTGACACGGCCCCCGTCCCGAAGCCTGACACGGCCCCAGTCCCGAGGCCTGTCACGGCCCCAGTCCCGAAGCCTGTCACGGCCCCAGTCCCGAAGCCTGTCACGGCCCCAGTCCCGAAGCCTTACACGGCCCCAGTCCCGAAGCCTTACACGGCCCTAGCCCCGAAGCCTGACACGGCCCTAGTCCTGAAGCCTTACACGGCCCTAGCCCCGAAGCCTTACACGGCCCTAGCCCCGAAGCCTGACACGGCCCTAGCCCCGAAGCCTTACACGGCCCCAGCCCCGAAGCCTGTCACGGCCCCAGTCTCGAAGCCTAGCACGGCCAGCGAGCCAGCGCCCATGCCCGCCACGGCCAGAGAGCCAGCGCCCATGCCCGCCACGGCCAACGAGCCAGCGCCCATGCCCGCCACGGCCAACGAGCCAGCGCCCATGTCTGCCACGGTCGGCGAGCCAGCGCCTGTAGCCTCGACCACCCCAGAGCCAGCGCCTGTAGCCTCGACCGTCCCCCATGGCCACGTCCCCTGTTGGCCGAAGACATAATAGAAGGAAGAGGGCCCCTTCTCCCCAGTCTCGTCTTGTGCTCAAGACCGCAGAGGTTCCCTCAGAGTCTTCCACAGCTCTACCGACCTCTGCTCCGCCCTCAGAGTCTTCCACGGCTCTGCCGGGTTCTGCTCCGCCCCCAGAGTCTTCCACGGCTCTGCCGGGTTCTGCTCTGCCCCCAGAGTCTTCCACGGCTCTGCCGGGTTCTGCTCCGCCCCCAGAGTCTTCCACGGCTCTGCCGGGTTCTGCTCCGCCTCCAGAGTCTTCCACGGCTCTGCCGGGTTCTGCTCCGCTCCCAGAGTCTTCCATGATTCTGCCAGCCTCTGCTCCGCTCTCAGAGTCTTCCACGGCTCTGCCAGCCTCTGCTCGCCCCTCAGAGCCCTCGCGGCCTCCGCCTCACGAACCTCCCAAGCCTCCCAGGGCTCCTCCTCTCGAGCCTCCCAGGCCTCCTCCTCTCGAGCCTCCTAGGGCTCCGTTTCTCGAGCCTCCCAGAGCTCTACCTCCCAAGCCCCCCAGGGTTCTGCCTTTCAAGTCTCTCGAGCCTCCCAGAGCTCTACCCCTCGAGCCTCCCAGAGCTCCGCCTCTCAAGCCTCCCAGGGCTTCTCCTCTCGAGTCTTTCAGGGCTCCCCCTCCTTCCAAGCCTCTCAGGGCTTCTCCTCCCGAGTCTTTCAAGGCTCCTCCTCCCAAGCCTCCCAGAGCTCTACCTCCCAAGCCCCCCAGGGTTCTGCCTTTCAAGTCTCTCGAGCCTCCCAGAGCTCTACCCCTCGAGCCTCCCAGAGCTCCGCCTCTCAAGCCTCCCAGGGCTTCTCCTCTCGAGTCTTTCAGGGCTCCCCGTCCTTCCAAGCCTCTCAGGGCTTTCCTCTCGAGTCTTTCAGGGCTCCACCCCTCAAGCCTCTCACGGCTTCGCCTATCGAGTCTTTCATGGCTCCACCCCTCAAGCCTCTCACGGCTTTGCCTCTCGAGTCTCTCAGGGCTCCTCCCCCTCTCAAGCCTCTCAGGGCTTCCCCTCTCACGTCTTTCAGGGCTCCTCCTCCCCTCGAGCCTCTCAGGGCTCCTCCTCCCCTCGAGCCTCTCAGGGCTCCGCCCCTCGAGTCTTTCATGGCTCCACCCCTCAAGCCTCTCATGGCGTCGTCTCTCGAGTCTCTTAGGGCTCCTCCTCCTCTCGAGCCTCTCAGGGCTCCGTCCCCCAAGCCTCTCGAGCCTTCCAGGACTCTGCCTCTAGAGCCTCCTACGGCTCCGCCTCTCGGGCCTCCTACGGCTCCCCCTCCAGAGCCTCCCACGGCTCCACCTCCCGAGCCTCTCACGGCTCTGATCCCAAAGACTCCAGAGCTTTCTAGGGCTCCACCTCTCGAGCCTCCTACGGCTCCACCTCTCGGGCCTTCTACGGCTCTACCCCCCGAGACTACAGAGCCTGCCAGGCCGTCGCCTCGGAAACCTCCCATGACGCCGCCTCCCTTGGCTCCACCTCCAGAGCCTTCCAGGCCTTCGCCCCTAAAGCCTCCTTCGGCTCCACCTCCAGAGCCTTCCAGAACCCCGCCTCCAGAGCCGCCTACGGTGCCGCCTCTGACGGCTCCGCCTTTCACGGCTCAGCCCGGACTTCCTGACCCCCTCCCTGTCCTGTGGCCTCTTCCCTGGCCTCCGGACCCTATTCCTGTCCGGTGGTCACCTTCCAGACCCCCGGACCCAGTCCCTGTCCTCCAGTCGCCGTCCAGACCCCCTGACCCAGTCTCTGCCCTTTGGATGCCCCCTAGATCTCCCGTCCATCCGCCTGTCCGCTATGTTCCCCTTGACCTTGCCTTGAAACTGCCCATTGACCCCATGGACTGTCTCATTTCCCTCTGTGCCCCTTGGACTGTCCTCAATTTTGTTTGTGTGTTTTGTGGGTTGTCTGTTCAGGGTTTTTTGTTTGTTGGGATTGTCCAGCACCACTTCCTCGCAACCGAGCGCGGCCGTCAGGAGCCGTCCGTTTTAGAGGGGGGAGTACTATCACGAACCCCGCTCCTCTGCCCCATCCCCGCTTTCGTCGCACATGCACACACTCCCTCCACGTGCTCACACGCTCGTTCCGCCCCCCTCGAGCTTGCACGCTCGTTTTGCTCCCTCGAGCTCACATGCTCGTACGCTATCTCTTCCCCCGAGCTCTCATGCTCGTTTTGCTCCCTCGTGCTCTCCTGCTCGTACGCTATCTCCCCCCTCGGGCTCTCATGCACGCTCCTATGGCCAGAACATTATGACCACCTGCACTCGTCTCAATCACCCCTTTATTCATTTCACCTGCACTCGTCTCGTCACCTTTCACTGTTTACACCTGCACCTTCCCCTATAAATACCACAGCACATCCGTTTCACGGGGGTTGGTTATTGTGTTCTAGTTTACCCCGCATCTTCGCCCCCCGCTAGTCTCGTCTAGTTTTGTACTCCTCTTGTTTACCCCTTAGCTTGCCAACTCTAGTGTTCCCCTAGCTCCCCTGTTTAGTATCTCGTTGCTTTCATTCTGATTACCCCGGCTTTGACCCCCACGCCTTCCTCGACCTCTCTCCCGGATTTGCCCCTTTGTTCCATTCTGATTCCCCGGCTTCGACCTCCCGCTCTCGTTGACCATTCTCATTTGGATTTGCCCTTGTTTGTACTTTTGCCTGCTTTTTTATTTGTGAATAAAGCAGTTTCCCATCGACATTGTGACTGTCTCGTCTTGTGTGTGTGTGTGCGGGTTACATTAATTGTCATAGTAAATAATGTTGATAAACATAAACGATGCAAAAAATATTGATAGACCTAACAATTGGCTTTATTTTATTTTTCAAAATATATATATATATATTTAATTATTTCTAGAGCTGCACAATTAATCTAAAAAAGAATCAATATTACAATACAACTGTCAACATTAACTAATTGTGAAACGTGCCAAATAAAGCCATACTGTGTGTAGGTCTACTCATATTGTGTCATAATGTTATTTTCTTTAGCAATTTAAAGTCCGTTGCTCACTTTCTGTGCACTTGATCCACCCAAAATAAGTAATTTAAGGTAAATTATATTCTAAATGAATTACAATATCAAGGGAAATAATCATCAATTATTATTTTACTTGTGCAGCCCTAATAAAAACATGTATGGGACAGGTTTTGTGAAATTTAGCCAATTTGTGTCATTATAATTTACACAATGCCATATTTCTAAAGCACTGGATGCTGTTTCATTACTATGCATTAAAGTGTGCTGTTGTCATCATGTTATATTTTATCATTCATTTATAATATATTGACACCATTGGCTTGTTGTCATACCTTCAGGCACATATTCAACTGCAGTCACAACTGATCCACGCAGGTGAATGGAACCAAGCAGATCATCCTCACCCTTACAGAGAGAGACAGACAAGTAGTATAAGGCTTTAATTCTACATGAGCACAAAAAAGGGAAAAAATCTTAAATAACAGAACTGTGCTCACCTTGGTGGGATCATAGTAGTGGATATAAGCAGGATCATCTCTGATGACAAACTTCCTGACTTTCCAGTTCTTTCTCCGGTGGCCCTGTTTAGGAAAAAAACAAGGAATTAAGTAAGGAGTGTCTGAGGACATCTACTGTATGTTGTATCTGGAAAAAATCTCACCAAATGCCCTTTAGGTCACTGTGTGTGTGTGTGTGTGTGTGTGTGTGTGTGTGTGTGTGTAGCCCGTGTAGCCCGTCGTCCTCTAGGTTAATCAAGGGAGATCTCTAGAACGCCATGCGCATAAGTTCATTTTATTCTAATGTATTAGTGAAATTGCACCGTTCATCATTTCAGTAAAGTGCATGCCATTGCTTTGATTGTTGTTGATGCATTTGTTTGTACAAGTTAGTAATAACTGCATAATTAAAAGAGTCTTTTGTTTTTATTAGTTTTAACTTTTGGAATTACTGCATTTATGTACAAATTTGTCTTAAAATCTGGTTTGATCTTCAAATTATAACACATAAATTATTGTTTTGTTCTTGTACATATTGAATACATCATTTCAAACATTTACAGTGTAGGTTAGAAGTATCTGAACCCCTAAGCTAATAACGTCAACAAAATCTAAATAGTGTCACGAGTTGACAAACCTGGCATCCAGTTAATGAAACAAGATGTGGAGGTGTGGGTTAGAGCTACTTTGACTTATAAAAAGCAGTTCTGTAAGGAAGAATGGTCATACATTTCTTCTGAACATTGTGCAGGTCTAATCTGCAGCTACTAGAAATGCTTGGTTGACTTTATTGCTGCCAAAGGAGGATCGATTAGTTATTAAATAATTTTTTAGGAGTCTAACCATTAAGAATTTTTTTCAATGTGAAATTCTCATGAAAATGAAGTAAAAAAACAATTCCCAAATTAACGTTATGCATCCTGACTTTTACATATCAGTTACATTCCTCTAAAATTACTGTATTGCATGATCTTATAAATACTGATTACTGAATAGCTAAAGCCAGAGTCACGCTTGCCAAATTTTTCATCAGATTTTCATGCAAAATGTTCATTTACATAATCGCTATCCAGTGTCCAGGTGAGAGACGGAGAGCGCATTAGAGACTTCCACCAGGAGGTCGTTTATCCAACTGGGAAAGCACATAAAAAATGATAGAAATGTTTTTTAATTTGCTGGGGCGGCACATCAAGTGATCAAAGACCTTCTTCTTTTCCTGAAGATCTGACAAGACATCATGCTGATCTGAGCATTTTCATCAGTGATAGCTCTGGGCCACATATCATCACAAATGCAGATTGTAATCCACAGTGATTCTGTCACCAAGCGTTTTCCTGGGGTTCTCCTACACTAAAATGACTAATGAAATCAGAAAGCAGAGGCACAACAGTCAGTAAATTATTTTCACACTGAAGCTGCATCTGGACATACACTTTCTACAGCAAGCCCAGAGTGGATATATACACAATCACACACATTCACAAGGTAAAGTTACTCCATGAATCACATCCTAAATCACTTTATTACAATTATTTATGTTCATGCGGCACTCTTGATTTTATTTTTGCAAGTTGTTAAGTGTGACACGCTCAGATAAAATTGATTTGTTTGGAATATACTTGTGTGACGCCGGCTTAAGAATCAATATTGGGAATGATAGGAATTACCAAAAAGCTAAAAAGTAAAAAATCTGGACGCATTACGATAACGAGAATGAGATTAAGGTGCATACACTATTTTGCATTATGTTCTAAAAATTCGAAAATAGGCTTAATTTTCTTTATGCAAATTTGTACCATTATTTTGGGTTGAAATATGTTATGGACATATTGGACCTTGACAGGTTTTTTTAGATTTATTTATTTTTTCTGTTAGCAACAGGCCACAAATATCCAACCGACAACCAGCTGAATGAACCTTGCAATTAATTACCGGTGTGGATGTCAATGCCCAGAGATATTAGCAGGTCATTGCTACCATCAAACTTTAACTACTGCTCTTTATACTGTATGTTAGAGCAGTGCAATGTCTTACCTGCTTCAGCAAACAGCCCTGTTTGACTATTGCACCTCTAAACTCCTCCTTCATGATCGCATCCTCATCACTGGAGTAACCCTCACAAAAGAAACCACTATCTGCCTGCAATTCAACAAACAAACACTTCTGCTTCAAAAAGAGCAACTTCATTCACACTTGCAAGTGCTATATACATGTAAATTCACCCCATAATAGATTTGTAGCATACTGGAATATAATATGGCTGACTTCCAAATCTAGTGAGCTGCCTTGATGTCAATTGCATACCTAGGGTTACAAAACAAACATAGCTGAAATGAAAACTCATAAGGTAATGATTTGGATTTTAGGCACAATTCTGCTATCTACTTTTTTGGTACAGGCTTTGTGTCAGGAGAGCACCTTTGATGCTTTACAATGGTGCCTTTGTAGGCAAGCTCACTAGGTTTCAAAACACATATGCATACTTCCCTACTATATAGTATGCCAATGGATAAGTATGTCCGAATCCTCAGTATTCATAAAACGAATCAGTTACTAACGTAACCTCGGTTCTCTCTAGATGAGGGAACGAGTATTGCGTAAGCTAGCTTACGCTACGGGAAAGATTCATCTTTTCTGAGATATTGAAGCCAAAAAATTATCCTTAATTTTTGTATCCATTGTCAACGCAGTGCGGCAGCTGCAGACCTTGAGCGGGCTAGCTAGCGAGCTCATAGGTTGCTCTGCGGCAACTGCTGCAGCTTATAGACGAGCTTGGGCTAACTCGCATCCAATGAGAGGCGTCCGCGCTCACTGCATCAAAGCCCGCCAAAAGGGCGTGACTAGAGTGCATATAAGCGTAGTTCGTGAGGCTGGAACCCTGGTTTTCATTGAATGAAGCTGAAAAATCGCTGTGGCGCGAAGCACGCGGCGATTACGCAATACTCGCTCCTCATCTAGAGAGAACCGAGGTTACGTTAGTAACCGATTCATTCTCTTACGAGAGGTTCTCTCAGTATTGCGTAAGCTAGCTTACGCTCACGGAACCCTTTGTCAACGCCGTCGCGCCAAGCATCCACTGCATGAGCCCCAGGGAATTAAGGGGACCCGGGGAGCCCTTGTGAGTGGGGAATTAATATTTGGCCGGCAAGAGTGCGGGCCAGTGTGTGTGTAGTACATAAGCACATAGACAGAGTGGCGGTGCCGGTCTGTGTGGACTGTGTCCCATTAATGCAGCTCACCAGGGGAGCTGTAGCGTATTAAACCGCTAGCAGTTTAGCCTGCAGAGCGGGTACTTCCAGATTGTAAAATCTGACAAAGGTGGAGGGGGAAGCCCAGCCCGCTGCCACACATATGTCATGAATGGAAATCCTGCTGGACCATGCCCACGAGGAGGCCATGCTTCTAGTGGAGTGAGCCTTAATGCCTAGCGGGCATGGTAGGTCTTTGACGCCAGCACGCTGCAGCAATAGCGTCCACTATCCATCTGGACAGTGTCTGTTTCGAGGCGGCGAGACCTTTGGTGCACCCTCCGAACGAACGAAAAGCTGCTCGGAGCTTCTGAAAGATGCGGAGCGCGCAGTATACAATCTCAGTGCTCTGACTGGGCAAAGGAGATTGGCGTCGCGTTCGCTATCAGATGCTGGAAGCGCCGACAAGGAAATGATCTGTGCTCTGAAAGGAGTACCGACCACCTTGGGGACGTAGCCGTGTCTAGGCTTTAAAATGACCTTGGAGTCACTTGGTCCAAACTCAAGACACGCAGTACTGACAGGTCTCCCACCCGTTTAACTGATGATAGGGCAGTTAGAAAAACGGTTTTAAGTGAGAGGTGTTTCACATCCACGGATTGAAGCGGTTCGAAAGGGGGGGCTTTCATAGCTTCGAGAACTATAGAAAGGTCCCAGATAGGAACCGATGGGGGCGCGGAGGGTTCATCCTTCTAGCTCCCTGAGGAAGCCGGATGACCAGCTCGCTTTTACCCTGTGACTGGCCGTGCAGGGGTTCAGCGAACGCCGCGACGGCTGCCACGCATACACTTTGAGCGTGGATGGGGATCTGCCCTTATCCAGCAGCTCTTGTAAAAACACGAGCAGCGGCGACACCCCACATGTCCGTGGGTCCAGGTCTCTGTCGGTGCACCATTTTGAAAACACAGACCATTTTGACGCATAGAGTCTTCTCGTGGAGGGGGCTCTAGTGTGTATGATGGTGTTTATTACTCCTTCTGGCAAAGCGACGGGTAGTCGTTGATCACCCACGCGTGTAGCCCAGCGCTCTGGGTGGGGATGCCAGATCGTTCCGCTGAGCTTGCGAGAGGAGATCTGCTCTCACTGGGATGGGCCACGGCGCTGTCAGTGACAGCTGCCTAAGCTCCGGGAACCATGTTTGATTCTCCCAGCGGGGCTATGAGGAGCACCGAGTGGCGCGTTTCCTGATCCTCTGCATTACCTGTGGCAATAGCGAGATGGGAGGGAAGGCGTAAAGCAGGCGGTTGGGCCAGTCCTGGGCCAGCTGCGTCCTCGCTGAGAAAAATATTGGGCAGTGAGAGTTCTCTTCTGACACAAAGAGGTCTATCTCTGCTCTGCCGAATATGCGCCATAACGTCTGGACTGTTTGAGCGTGCAGGGACCATTCCCCTGGGGAATATTGTCTCTGGACAGTCTGTCTGGGCCGTCGCTCAGGTGGCCTGGCACGCGCGTCGCCCTCAGCGAGCGCAGGTGGCGCTGGGACCAACTCAGTATGCGTTTCGTCAGATGGAAGAGGTTCCTGGATCTGACACCGCCCTGGCGGTTTAGATAGGATACCACAGACCTGTTGTCCGAGCGGACCAGGACGTGGTGACCCTGAATGATCGGGAGGAAGCGCCGCGGCGTACTTGACCGCTATCATTTCCAGACAATTTATGTGAAGGAGCTTTTCCTGAACTGACCATAGGCCAAAAACCGGAGAGCCCTTGCAGACCGCGCCCCAACCCGTGTTGGACGCGTCTGACGAGATGACTTTTCGGCGAGATACAGCTCCCATCATCACTCCCCGCTGATACCACTCGGCCACTCTCCAGGGCTGCAGAGCTGAAATACAGGTCTGAGTCACTCTGATTGGCTGGCGGCCTGTGGCCCAAGCCCGGCGAGACGCCGGGTGTTTAGCCAATGCTGAAGCGGGCGATGCGCAGTAAACCCAGTTGAAGTACTGCTGCGGCTGAGGCCATGTAGCCTAGCACTCTCTGAAACTTCTTCAGAGGTGTGAGGTTGTTCATCTGAAATGACGCTGCTAGTCGCTGCACACGGCGCACGCGCTGTGTAGATAAGCGAGCCGTCATTGCCACTGAGTCTAGTTCTATTCCAAGGAAGGAAATTGTCTGACTGGGCTGTAGTGAGCTCTTGGTCCAATTGACTGCAAGGCCCAAACTGTTCAGATGACTGAGGAGAACTGTCCTGTGAGACAGAAGCTCCGTATGTGATTGTGCCAAAATCAGCCAATCGTCCAAATAGTTCAGAATTCGCAAACCCTGACTCCACGAGAGGTGGGAGCGCCAAGCGTCCATGCACTTCGTGAAAGTATGGGGTGCTAAGGACAGGCCGAACGGAAGGACGGTGTATTGATAAACCTGGCCGTCGGCTGAATCTCAAGAATGGCCTGTGACGGGATTTATCTGAATCTGAAAGTATGCATCTTTCAGATCGAGAGAAATAAACCAGTCCCCTGGCGCATCATGCGCGAGGAGTTTGCTGGTTGTAAGCATTTTGAACGGTCTTTTGCAAGCGCTTTGTTCAAAAACCTGAGATCTAATATTGGTCTGAGGCCGCCGTCTTTCTTGGGGACAAGAAAATAACGGCTGTAAAACCCCGACTTCGCTCAGGGAGGCGGCACTCTCTCTATGGCCCTTTTGCACAGAAGGTTTGCTATTTCTGAACGAAGCATGCATGCTGCTTCCGTGTTCACAGTAGTTTCGAGCCACGCTCTGAAGCGAGGAGGACGGCGATCGAACTGTAGCAAATAGCCCTGTTTTATTGTGCTTAACACCCATTCGGATATCCCTGGAATATCTTCCCACGCTTTGAAGCGTAATGGTAGTGGGTGAGTGGCCAAAACGCTCTGATTGCCGCACACAGCGCGCTGAACAGAACGTGTGAGCGCGCTTACTGTGCTTATGCTGGACTGCTCGCAGACAGCATGGACAGGCTGTTCTGTGAGTGACTTCCCGATTGAGGTGAATGGGGAAAGAGTCACGTCTGTTAAGTGATACGCAATCATAGTCACGGGCACGGGACTTACATACAGAGAAGTGTTTGCTGGCCGTGTGACAGAGCGGGCAGAGAATGGGCGCCGCGACGTATTCGTGAGCGCATTTATTGACTCTAACACTCGAGTGGTTCGTAACCGCTTTTGAGTGTGCTCTGATGGGGACACGGAACGTGTAATGCTTGTGTGTAGAGGTGAACACTGGATTGTGGGCACATTTTCTACACATAAGGCTGGTCGTGTGACAGAGCGGCCAGAGAATGGGCACGCGCACGGATTCGTGGGTGCGTTTATTAACCCTAACACTCGAGCGGTTCGCAACCGCTTTATGCGAGTGTGCCGTGATAGGGCCACGGGATGTGTAATGCTTGTGTGTAGAGGTGAACACTGGATTGTGGGCACATTTTCTACACATAAGACATGTTTGCTCTCTGGTATGGACACGGGATGTGTAATGCTTGTGTGTAGAGGTGAACACTGGGTTGTGGGCACATTTTCTACACATATGGCATGCTTGCTCTTTACCAGATTTATTTGGGTCGCCGTGAAAACGGCGTTTGAGCGCAGGCAAGCGGGCGTTAACAACGGCTTGTTGGCTGCTGAATCTACCACTGTAGTAGCCTGAAGGAAGGGGACTGACAGGGGCTAAGCTTTGACGGTGGTCCGCCGCAGCGGGACTGATCCGTCATTTTGTCAACAAAGCTAGGAGGACTTCGGTTGTTCAGGTTTCAGCGCAATTCTAGTCCGAGGCCCGCGGGGCGGCGGTCTGCGGCGGCTGTCTGAGCGCTGATCGAGGGCGGCCGCCCTGTCGACGCTGAGAAGTCTGGCTTTGTTGAGCTGGGCGCTGTGAAGAGGCTCGTGCAGGAGGCTCACGTGGGCGGCCTGCAGAGGAGCTAGCGCGACGAGGCAGAAAGAGATTCATGGCTTGTGTGGCTTTTGGACCTCTGAAAACCGGTCAATGATACCACTCACCGCGGAGCCGAAGAGACCGGATGGAGAGAGCGGTGCGTTGAGGAACGTAGAGCTCTGCTTCTCCCATGTCGGCTAGCGTTAGCCACAGATGTCTCGGTCACAGTCAGCCGCCATGCACTTCCCTATAGCTTGGGCTGCAGCTTTGGTAGCCGGAGGGCGAGGTCCGTAGCACTCCGTATGTCTGCAACTGCCTCTGGATGCCTGCTTTCCTCATCCCACTCCCGCAGAAGGTCCGCTTGGAGGATCTGTAGGACGGCCATAGAGTGCAGAGCAGATGCAGCTTGGCCGGGCGGCGGAATAGGCGCGCCAACACAGGCGGAAGTTGTTCTGCAGGCCTTAGACGGGAGCACTAGTTTAGACCGCCATCTCGCGGAGGGCGGGCAAAGGTGTGCTGCTACCGCGATCCTCGACCGGAGGGATGGAAGCGTAGCTCTTCTCAGTGGCGCCGCCCATCGAAGCAAGAGAGGTGGAGACGTGGGATCGGACCCTGGCCGAGAAAGGCGCATTCCATGATTTGGAAAGCTCGGCGTGGAGTTCCGGCAGGAAGGGAGCGGCCCGGGTAGCAGGTGATGCGCGGCGGCGGCTCTGTAGAAAGCAGCCGTCAAGTCTGTTGGGTGCCTGCTCAAGGGGCGGTGACCAGTCGTATTAGTTCCCCTTCGACTCCGGCGCGGGTCCTGCTGGATTCCTGGGCCGAGGAGGAGGCGTGTGAGCCTGACCACTCCTCGCTGTCCGAAGCCATGATGGAACAGCCCTTATCCTCTGCTTCTTCGTCCGAGATGGCAGCAGAGCAGCCGCTCGGCGGCAACTGCGCGTCCCGGGTGGGCGGGAGGGTGAAGGCGATGCTCGAGGGATGGGCTCCGGCGAGGCAATCGCTTCTACCACTGTTTCCGGCAGCCTTTGAGAGCGGCGCTTTTTCTGCGCTGCTGAACGGAAGGCGGCGCGGCTGCTTCGGTCCTGAGCGCTCGAGTCGAGCCCGCAGGGTCGACATCGGCAGCTCCTCGCAGAGATCGCGATCCGCCCGGCGAGGGCGAGCTCTGCATGCCCCAGTCCCAGGCAGAGAGCGCAGATGATGTGGCGGTCTCCGGTGCTGAGAGGAGCGGCATGAGGCACAAGTGGAGCGAGGCATCTTAAAAAGACGCTTGTACTCTTTTGTGAAGTTCTTTAAGAACTAGCTTGCTTTTAAAAGGATACGTCGCCGGATGGCATAGCTCGCAGGACGGCTGAAGGTGGCGAAGACGGCCGGCTTCTTCGAGCGCTGTCCACGCTTGCTTGATGCCCCTCGAACGGTGACGCGGCTTCCGGTTCAGTGATGCGAAGAGCTCGCCGAAGAGATGAAAATCAGGGTTCCAGCCTACTGAACTACGCTTATATGCACTCTAGTCACGCCCTTTTGGCGGGCTTTGATGCAGTGAGCGCGGACGCCTCTCATTGGATGCGAGTTCGCCCAAGCTCGCTCTATAGGCTGCAGCAGTTGCCGCAGACAACCAATGAGCTTCGCTAGCTAGCCCGGCTCAAGGTCTGCAGCTGCCGCACTGCGTTGACAATGGATACAAAATTAAGGATCATTTTTTGGCTTCAATATCTCAGAAAAGATGAATCTTTCCCGTAGCATAAGCTAGCTTACGCAATACGAGAGAACCTCTCGTAAGAGAACTGTAAACGAGAAATACCCACAGTACACTTTACTATCCCATAATCCATTGGGAGCTGAGATGTCATGTTCAAAATGCTGTATTTAAAAGAAACTGCAGAGAACTGCGAGTCAAACGGTTCTTTTCATTTGTAAGTGCTATATACCAAAAAGTTGTTCCTTGTATTGTTTAACAAAACCAGAGTAAATAATTTTCATGGTTGTTGTTGTTACATCATATATTTGGGCCATGGGACAATACCCATGTTCCTACTTCATACTACTCACATACATACCTAAAGAACGTACGGTTTTACCATTAAATAGAGTACATACTCTGACAGTACGGCATTTCAGACACATTCTTGAAGCTCAGGATTTTGATAACTCACAAAATAATAAAGAGCATCTATCTGATCCAGGAAAACACATTCTGCTTCTTTTTCTGCCCCTTCTTTGGATAGCTCTCCAGCAGGCAGCACAAAGCCCTCATTGAGCAGTCCAGTGGCCAGCATCAACCCCTCAGCTCTGTTTCTGGCCTTTCCCTGAGAGATCAACCAGTCGACCGCTGTGTTTCCTGTGTTTCCCAAAGGAAAAAAAAATGGAAATTGGTTTTTGTTAATAAGTCATAAATACAGTAAGTCTCCAGTTTCTCCAGATTTTCTTCCAAAGAAAAGGGTCCCAGTAATCTGGCATGTGTCTCCTCTATATCTCAACAATGTTGACAAAGATACCAAAATCTGCATCTGAAATTTTCATGAGGAGAAGCGATCTATCTACAGGAGTCTGCCGTTGCACGTAAGTGTGTGTTTATTTCATTGTTTCACTTTGTTTTAGAGTAGTATTCATCACTAGACTTTTGCTGTTTGTTTACTGTGTTGTAGTGTGGTGAACTCGCATCACTTGTCCTAGGGTATTCACTGCTAAGTTTAGAGTCGTTTTCTATTGTGTGTAAACCTAGTGCTGTCTCTAAAAAATAATACCCTAAAACTTATTTTAGAATATTATATATATTGCTAAAGTTTAGCATTGTTTGTTTACGGTATATTGAAGTCACGTTTGTTTTCTGTGATTTGTATTCTCGCGCAACCCTTTGTTTCGGTTACCCACTTGACTTGCTTTGTTGTGCTAAGCAGCATTAATCACTTACGATTTATTATTCCTCTTCTGTAAGTCACTTTGTATAAAAGCGTCTGCTAAATGAATAAATGTAAATGTAAATGTCATTAAATCCTTCCAAAACCAAATGATCTAGGTTTTGCTATGCACACAATTTTATACCTCTATAATCTTCCTGTATGTTCATTTTATTTCTCCCAGGAACATTTAAGAGAAACATCAGAGATACGTTGAGAGGTGCGGAAAGATACAAAGCGTAAATATGCGGTTTTATTAAGGACTGTGGCAGGGCAGAGGGCGGGGCTGGGTCGTGATTCTACACACCAAGTCACTTATCAGGCTAATTAAGCCTCCAAGAGGGATAAAGGCCGATGGCAGACGGTGGTGCGACGAGAGAGAGATAGTTTACGGACATGTCCGGCATGTGTGTGTTTGTGTCTTTTAAGTTTATTATTAAAACTATTATTTATATTGTCAAGCCGGTTCTCGCCTCCTCCTTTCCATTGACCCCTTTACACTGGTGCCGAAGCCCGGGAAGGAGGAGGGATGCCCGTCGCAGAGTCCTCGACACTGCCGTCCACCCAGGGAGCACCACTGCCATCCACCGGGGGAGGTAGTAGACCGACCGCTCATACGCGGTGAACGGCCGCCGTTCCATGAGGCGATTGGGGACTGGACTCCCCGAATGCCTGGAGCAATGGAGCCGCTGCCAGGGGCGGAGGAGAGCCCTGCTATCCCCCAGAAACGCGGAGGGGAGGAGGGAAGTGTTCCCCGACCACCTGGAGCGGTACGGCCGCTGCCAGGGGCGGAGGAGTGTCCTCACGAGTCGCCGAGAAAGCGGAGGGGCGTTCTGACCGCCGGGGTGTCGTGGCTCTGACTCCGGTCCGCCCAGAGAAAAGCAGCTGTCGTTTGCCTGAGAGGGTGGAGAAGTAATCGAGGACCATGCGACGGTGTATCAGAGAACCGGCGAGTAGGTTTTTTGTTTTTTTTTCATCTCTCTCTCCTCTCTCTCTCTCTCACTGCCGCTCTGCATTGGCCTTTTCCCTCTCGTTGAAATTTTTGTGTTTTTTTGGGGTGGTAATACACTGTTACAGGACGTACCCCCCCCCCCCATTTGAATTATTTCTGTTTCACTCCCATTGTCCCCTCCCTCGTCCAGGTAGATGGGGATGACCTGCCGACAGACCGGGGGGGGGGGGGGGTGTATGTCAGGACAGGGGCTCCCCAGCCTGACAGAACAAGAGAGGAATGTGGCAGGGCGGAGGGCGGGCCGGGTCGTGATTATACACACTCTGTCCCTTATCAGGCTAATTAAGCCCCCGAGAGGGATAAAGGCCGATGGCAGAAGGTGGTGCGACGAGAGAGAGATAGTTTACGGACTTGTCCATCATGTGTGGGTTTGTCTTTTAAATTTATTATTAAAACTATTATTTATATTGTCAAGCCAGTTCTCGCCTCCTCTCCATTGACCCCTTTACAAGGACCTATTTCTGTCTGAATCAACCCTTAATAAAGACTTTTGTTGGTGAATAGCCTAATGCAGTCAGGTTGATTCATTCATATTACATTTGACTTGAATAAAATCAGCTAATGCAGCGTAGCTGTCGCCAGCACCTTATTAGGTTACTTGACAAAAAGCTGCAAAAGATTCATTTTAATCTCGACTTTTTATTTGCTCGCTATTCAAGATTCATTAGAGAACCTGTGAGATTCCGATTGGATGAGCCTATAAACCTACTGGAACATGTAATTTTTTATGTATGTCATCTTGAACTCATAATGACACCTAGGGGTGAGGATGCAATATCATATAAATGCCATCATTTTAAGCTAACAATTCCATTGTAGAAATTAATTATTCACAGTCAGCCATGATTAATTTAATATGTGAGTGAAAGTGTCCAATAAGTGTCCTAAAAGTACTGTTTTCGGCTGGTCATGTGACCTAACATAGTGGCCCCCATGAGGAGACCCTCTCCATGTAGAATAAAACAGCTTTTATGAAGTTACTGATATGAATAGAGTCTTCATCTCATGTGAGTGATCATTATTTTATGCATTAGTTTGAAAATTACTATTTATTTCTTTAGGAGTAAAATGAGGAAAAATTACTTTGTGCACCTTTAAATATTTATTAAATGTTGGTGTCTTAGTATATAAATTTTGTCACAGATTTATTTAAGCAATATCACATAAACAAGAGTAGCAATAAAAAATTGTGCTGTAGCACAATTGCAAGGTTGGCATTGCTTTTATACAACAGTTAAGGAATAGTTCACCCAAAAATGAAAATTCTCTCATTATTTACTCAGTGTCATGCCATCCCTGGTGTGTATATGAACTTTCTCATCCATAAAAAAAAATCCATATCTTCAGAATCTGCATGATAAGTCATTTTTTACAATTAATCTCCACCTTACATTTTCTTTTGTTTTGGCAATTTGCATTCTTTGTGCATATCGCCACCTACTTGGCAGGAAGCTTGTTTTAAAAAGTATTAAATATTGATCTGTTTTTCAGCCACACCTAACATACTGCTTCTGATGATATGGATTTAACCACTGGAGTTGTATGGATTTCTTTTATGCTGCCTTTATGTGCATATTGGAGCTTCAAATTTTTGGTACCCATTCACTTGCATTATATGGACCTACAGAGCTGAAAAACCTTTGTTTGCACAGATCTGAGATGGCATGAGGGTGAGTAAATAATAAGAGAATGTTGGGTGAACTTGCCCTTTAAAAACTATAGACAAAAATTGCCCAGTTATTTAGAGCATTTCTTCTCCGCCAGCAAAAATATTTCCAAAAGAAGTTAAAGCATCAAGCACAACTCTACTTTCTGGACTGCATTTATAGTCTGGATTTGAACTAGTGCTGTTTTACATGAATCAGTATTTCTGAGCGAAACTTTTAATCAAATGAATCATTCTTGTTCACTTCCCTTGTTCCGGTGGTGAACGATACTGCGTTCTCTAATCAGTTGAGTCAATAACTGAACAAGATAAAAGATGCTGAATGTTTGCCACCGACTTTAAAAAAAAGTCTGAGCTCCACCCCCTCAGGCCTTCAGAATTTCTATAGAATCCCTCAACAGTACAAATGAATGAGCAACTAAAGTCAGAGTGTCAGATTAATCAGCCAATCAGATTGATTTATTTGTCCTTGGTGGGTGTGGTCTTTAGGATATGTCCCAGTTGAAGCCTTCTAGCTGGCCTTGAGTGACACAATCATGCTTTAAGTGATGTACGTAATTTGGAAGCGAAGAGCACGAGATCTTGATGAGGAGTCGACTGTCACTGCCACATCACCACTGAGAAAGAGATCCTTGTGGATTTAAAAACACAAGATATTCTGCGTGACCGTGTGATGGCTTAATTTATTAATCAGAAAAGGACTGATTTTAATTCAAGTAAATTGGTAAGTGCTTTTTGCTTTGTTACAGCAACATCAGGAGTTTTCTAAGTGAGAATTCAGTGTTGGATCAAGTTTAGAGAAGTAGTGCTGCGTTCCATTAAACTCGGAAAGTCGGATTTTACAACTTCCTACTAGGAAAAGTGCAATGAATGCATCTTGAAGTCAAAATAACAACTTGTAGGCATGTGCAGAAATTCTCAACTCTGAATTCGTAAGTGTAAGTTTTTGTTTTTAAAGTAAGTGATAAACATCCACTTTATTAAGTAATATTGTAAATGAGTTTGTTTCCAGAGTACATGATATTAAAGCTTGTTTAACAAACGCCTGCAGAAACATTACAATCTCTTTTGATAATCGTACAACTGAAGCACAAATGCTAGCGCTGCAGTATTGTTTATCAGTTGGGTTGCTAGGAGACATCTCTAATGAGAGTCAAACCCCTGCTAAGCTAACGGGAGCACTGCAATTCCGAATATCGAGGAATGGAATGCATTTCTGGTCAGAGATTTCAGGTAGGAATATCCCACATCCAACTTGAATGGAACGCAGCTTAACCGTGTATACTGACGGAATGAAATTTATTGCAAGCAACATTTAAATCGCTAATATTAGTATATATAATAATATAAATATATAAATATATTTTTACAGGTATTATAGACCTCCTTGTTTCATATGAATAATGATGATTTTTGAATGTCTGTTCGGGAGACGTTCATTTCCCAAAACAGTCATGCTGCAGTTAAAATTAGGCTTACTTGAACATTAAGTGTCATTTCAAGTTCTGGTTTTCGTGTGTGGACGTGTTTTTAAAATGTCAATTGGTATTACTAGTTAGCTGCGACATTATTCATTGTGAAACTGTGTTTTCTTAATGGCATGAATCCTGCTGAAGTCAGACTTTAAATTCACGGCCTGCCACTGGATTCAAGTAATCTGATTGCAGTTACTGACATTCAAGTTTAAGTTAATTATTTTGAACTACATTACTTGGGTTACACATATATATATATATAAAATACTGTGAAAAGTGTTTTAGAACGTAACTTTAAAATAAATTAATAGGCATGTGGTTGATGCAGACCTTCACACCTTTGTGCTGTTTTCGGCTCTATTTCCATTTTTGTTCATTTCCTTTCACACATTTATTCTTTTTTCTGATGGACAATTTTTTATTGATTCACATATCGAACACAGAAAAACATATATACACAGAATCAACAATTAACCCCAACTATCTCCCCCTCCCAATCCCAACCCCTCCCTGGTCCCCAACTACATCCCAGTACATGATTAGAGACACACACACAAACAATAATAATAATAATCACACTTCTATCGGAAAGACACGCAGGCTTGAGTGACGTTTAAGATGCCATTTATTTGATAAATGTAAAACAGAAAGTAATGTCTCTCTCTTTGGCGTAGGCCCCGTCCGGCGGTCCGAGGGAGTTGTACCCGGAAACGTCATGTCCTGCCGGAGATAGGAGGCCTGCTACACCCGTGCGGGACAGGGCTCAACTGGTGGTGGTGGAGGTTGCAGTGTTAGCACACCGAAACAGCAATGTGATAGATTGTGAGCGGACTTATAAAGCAATGGCTTACATGCGATTGGCTAGGAATTACTGAGTGGACTTATAAAGCAATGGCTTACATGCGATTAGCTAGGAATTACCCAGCTATTGGTGCGATGATGTACAGCTGCTAGTCTTCACGCTAGAACTACGCTGCGCTTCCATATCCAGCAATGTCAGATATCTGCCCCATTTCTCCACAAAAAAGTTCAATTTCCCCAGTCTTCTAAATGACTCTTCTTTAAAGGTCGCCACCCTCCCCATCTCCGAGCATCATTCCAGAAATGAGGGCGCTCCAGCCGACCTCCATCCCCTTATGACACAGGTTATGTGTCTATTCTCAATATCGATGACCGCCCAACGTCCAAAATACAGAGTCTGGGGCAAAATGAAACCCGAGTGCCCAATACATCACACACAACTCTGAACCTTCAATCAAAACTCCTGGATCTTAGCACACCCCCAAAAGACATGGGTTGTGTCTAAATCCTCTGATTGTTATGTCTTTAAGAGCAAGCCTATACATCACACATTTATTCTTAAAATAAAAATCTCAGCTCATTTTGTATTTTAAATCTTGGACTGTGCCTTAAACCTGATCAGAGTATGTCATTAATGGTATCTTACCTGTGAAACAGTGATTAAACTGTCTTTTATCCTTCTCTAGCTTCAGCTCTTTAACCCCTGTTTCTTGATCTTTCATAAAAATATACAGCTCACTGAAGAAAAACAGAAAAAGGCAAGGTGTTAAAGGATTTATAATGTTCACAGACTCTTTGTAACTTTTTTGATCGTTTATTTATTATATTGTAGCTATTGCAGATCTCAGCCACTTTTTTATCCAAGCAATTTAACATTGATCATGTTTTACATGCACATCATATTCTGATTAAAGTACTTTATTCTGGAAACCGATGTTTACTTGCTCCACAGCTATTGTAATATTACTGTATACATGTAATCTGCATATTCCAAATTCATTTTCATCAATTCTACACAGTAACTTAATCTACTCATTAATTTTCATTAAAAACAGCTCACAAAAGTGCAATGAATTGTAAAATGTAGGCCATGAGTGCAGATATACATTAACAGAGGATATTCTGAATAAGGTGTTTCCATGATGTAGTTGTAATATTACAGCATACATATTTTTGTATTTAGAAACTGGAATATAGTCTTAATCGGGTTATAATAATCGGGTTAACATGTTTCCATGCAATGTTGGGTTTAATCTGATTACAAAGTTGTTCACTGTAATCTAATTACTTTTCAAATGTAAAAAATATTTGTAATGCATAAAATTTTCCATTTGTGTATTCAGATTACAGTTACTGGTGCATTACTTTTAGTACATAGCTTGTAACTCATTTCTAAAATAATGTGAAAAGTGTTTTTGAAATAACAAAGCTAAAGGAGTAATTAGTAATAATGAAGTATTGTACTAGATTCCTTTTTGAGTAACTTGCCTAACACTGTTTACATGACACATACAAAACTGTAATATAACCAAATTTAAAAAATATGAATCAGTATTTTAATGTGCATGTACAGTATGTAAATGTGGTCAATGACAACAAACAGAATGAATAGAGTGACCAGTTTAAAAAGAATGATAGATTTTTCCAAAGAAATGGAATCATGAGGTTGTACCTGAGGTTAACATTTTCCGGTAATCGAATAGATTTTCGCGTTGACTTCCTGGCAAACTTCTTTCCCCCCTCTATACATGTGATTGCCCTCTTGAGATCTTTCACCCAAAGCTCTCTTTCCTCAAGATGGGTTGCTTGAAAGAAATGGTCCTGGTTCTTAGCTGAGCTGACCTTAAACACTAACTGTTGGAAAAACATTGAAGACATTAATGATAAAAATCCAGATAAGTCAGCAGTATTGGTATAAGAGCCACAGGATTGCTTCACCATTCTTTTATTGAAATCATGGCACGGGCTGTTTATAGCTGCTCCTTTCATAGGGATCATTCCCTTTGGACTGCTGTCTGTCTTCTTCTTGTAATATTCAATAGCATCGTCTGCTAACACCACCCATACTGCCTTCCATGAGTTCAGCACTGTACCCTGCAGAACGAAAGAGCACTTTACTGATCAGTCTACCTTAAATAACTATTGTGAGTATTACTGACTGAATTCTAATTCACTAGTATTGTCAAGCTTAGAATACTAACACTGTAGTTAATATCTGTATGTGGAGCGGAGGGGGGCGGGGCCGGTCGGAATATCGCGCGCCCGGTCCCCAATCGGCCTGATGAGGTGCGCGAGGGATAAAGGCGGCCGGTGACGATGGTTCGAGAGAGAGCGAGAATTACGGGCATGTCCGTCATGTGTGTTTATGTTTGTGCTTTTGGTTTAAGTTTCTCATTAAAATATTATTTATGTTGACAAGCCGGTTCTCGCCTCCTCCTTGCCCATCCTTTAACTGTGTTACACTGTAGTAGAGCAAGACTAGGTACAATTGTCACAGGGGACAACTGTAATGTTCATAATTTTACTTAAATGTAGTCTTTCTCAAAGTAGATATTTCAATGATATATTGCAATTGGAAAATATGTTTCTTTACCAAAATAATTTTTTAATTAACAATTAAAAATAGTTTTTATTGTCTCCACTGTCCCCTACAGGTAGTAACCTAGTTCTGTACATTGTCAGATGTATACTTCATATACACCGATGAAACAAATACATTATGACCACTCACAGGTGAAGCGAATGACGTTGATCATCTCCTAACAAGGCCACATGTCAAGGTCTGGGCAGATTAGATGGTAAGCGAACAATTAGTTCCCCGTCTGTCGCTTACTTCGACGTTGTGTCGAAGAAGCGACACTAGGGGTCTCTCTTGAGTGCCGATTATGCCTCTGATCTATGAAAAAAGGCCAATGGGAATTAGGCAGACACTATTTGCATACCCTGCCCCTGGACATACAGGTATAAAAGCGGGCAAATACGGACCACCCGCCCCCCGGCACGCTCGTTGACTCTCGTCCGTGCTCGAGGCAACAGCAGCTCGCCTTACAGCCAGCCTGCCTATCCTCTAGAGTTTGAGGTGGATGAGCTCACCGCTACATCGGATAGCGCGGCGTCTGACGCGGATGACTCCCCTGGGCTGCCAACTTCGGGCCTGCACGCACAGGCTGAGGCTGAGGCTGAGGCTGACGCGCGGATGTCCGATATGCTTGCCCGGGCCACCACCAGCGTGGGGCTCGACTGGAACCCTCCGTCCTCCCCACAGCCATCGCGGTGGGATGACTGGTTCCTGGGGGCTCCGTGCCGCTCACAGCTGCACCCCTCTCCACACGTCGCAAAGCCATTCGCTTATCCTCTTTCGCTACCCTCGACGGCAGAGCGGCCCACAGGTACACGGCGATTCCTCAGGTGGATAGGGCTGTTGCGCTCCACCTATGTCCCGAAAACCCTACCACCTGGCTGGGTCGCCCTGTACTCCCCTCCAAGGCCTATAGGACAACGTCGTCACTGACAGCCAAAGCCTACAGCACCACCGGACACGCCACTTCCGCCCTGCATGCCATGGCCCTCCAGCAATAACCAGGCCAAGGCACTCAAAGATCAGCACAGGGGTAGCCCTAATCCCGACACACCTCAACAGTCCCGGCACGCTGGACGAGTCCAGAGGACGCCGCTACAGGACCTCCTCCTCAGTCACTAACCCGCTCCCTGCCGGGTGTGCGGAGCAAGGTAAGTGCTTCGAGTCTTTTCTCAGCACCAGAGCCTTGGGACGCATCCGTGCCTCCCAATGCAAATACTACCTGCTCCGCCCTGCTGCAAAGCCCCACCGGGTACGTCAAAAATAATCGTCCCTTTGGTGCCCCTAGCACGGAGCTTGGATGCGTGGCTTTCACTTCCCAACCCGTCACATTGGCTGGCCCAGACCATTCGACTCGGTTACGCAATTCAGTTTGCCAGGCCCCCGCCCCCCTTCGCGGGCGTCCGCTTCTCCGCAGTACACGGCGAAAATGCCAAATACCTGCGCACGGAAATCGCTACTATTCTACTCAAAGACACGATAGAGCCTGTCCCTCCAACCGAGATGAATAAGGGTTTCTACAGCCCTTACTTCATCGTACCCAAGAAAGGCGGCAGCTTACGACCGATCTTGGACTTGCGAGTTTTCAACAGGGCCTTGCACAAACTCCCATTAAAAATGCTCAGCAAAAACACATCCTAACTTGCGTCCAACATCTAGATTGGTTCGCAGCGGTAGACCTGAAGGACGCGTACTTTCACGTCTCAATTCTGCCTCGACGCCGTCCCTTCCTACGGTTCGCATTCGGCGGCCAGGCGTATCAGTACAAAGTCCTCCCCTTCGGCATGTCTCTGTCCCCTCGCGTCTTCACGAATGTCGCAGAGGCAGCTCTTGCCCCGCTCCGAGAAGCCGGCATCCGCATACTCAATTACCTCGACGACTGGCTCATACTGGCCCACTCCCGAGAGTTACTGTGCACTCACAGAGACCAGGTGCTCAGGCACCTCAGCCGCTTGGGGCTTCAGGACAACCGACTCAGTCTGAATGATGGACTGTCTCGCCACCTTCAGGCCAGGTACAACGGTCCCTTTAAAACTTTTCCAGAGGGGCATATGGCATCCTCCCGCGGCGGTCGCGCCACTGGGGTTGATGCATATGAGACCGCTTCAGCACTGGATTCAGACTCGAGTCCCGAGACGAGCATGGCGCCACGGCACACACCGAGTAACAATCACCCCCGCCTGCCACCAAACATTCAAACCCTGGACAGACCTCTGCTTTTTACGGGCAGGAGTACTGGAGCACAACTGAACGATTCGGCAAGGCCCAGGTTGACCTGTTTGCCTCCCAAGAGACCTCCCACTGCCCGTTCTGGTATGCCCGAACAGAGGCTCCCCTCAGGGCAGACGCGCTGGCACACAGCTGGCCCTCTGGGCTGCGCAAGTATGCATTTCCCCCAGTGAGCCTTCTTGCACAGGTGCTGTGCAAGGTCAGGGAGGACAAGGAACAAGTCACCCTAATGGCTCCTTACTGGCCCACTCGGGCCTTATTCTCAGATCTCGTACTCCTCGCAACAGCCCCACCCTAGCAAATTCCCCTGAGGAAGAACCTTCTTTCTCAGGGACAGGGCACGCTCTGGCATCCGCACCCAGACCTCTGTAACCTCCACGTCTGGCCCCTGGACGGGATGCAGAAGATCTAGCTGGTCTACCACCTGCCGTCGTAGACACAATCAGCCAAGCCAGAGCCCCCTCTACTAGGCAACTTTACGCCCTGAAGTGGCGCCTGTTCACAAATTGGTGTTCTTCCCGGGCTGAAGACCCACAGAGGTGCACAGTTAGGTCAGTGCTCCTGCAGGAGAGGTTGGAGGGGAGACTGTCCCCTTCCACCTTGAAGGTGTATGTTGCTGCTATCGCAACCAGAGGTTAAATCCTTCCCGGCAAAGCCTGTTCCCCTCCTGGGATCTCTCAGTGGTCCTCACGGGCTTCCCAAGAGACCCCCCTTCAAGCCGCTAGAATCAGTTGGACTCAGGGCCCTCTCTCTAAAGACTGCCCTGCTGATCTCGCTCGCCTCCATCAAAAAGGTCGGGGACCTGCAAGCGTTCTCTGTTAGCGACACTTGCCTGGAGTTCGGTCCGGCAGACACACATGTGATCCTAAGACCGCGACCAGGCTATGTGCCCAAGGTTCCTACCACGCCCTTCAGAGACCAGGTAGTGAACCTGCAAGCCCTGCGCCGGGAGGAGGCAGACCCAGCCCCTTCGTTGCTGTGTCCGGTACGTGCTTTGCGTACCTACTTGGACCGCACGCAGAGCTTTAGACGTTCTGAGCAGCTCTTTGTCTGCTTTGGTGGACAGCGGAAAGGGAACGCTGTCTCCAAACAGAGGCTTTCCCACTGGGTGGTGGACACCATTTCATTGGCCTATCACACCCAGGCCGTGCCCTGGGCAGGAGTAAAGACCTGAGCGACTTTGACAAAGGCCAAATTGTTATGGCCAGATGACTGGGTCAGAGCACCAGGATGCACTGTGGGAAGACGACAAGCCAGTTGCTCTGGGCAATGTTCTGCTGAGAAACCCTGGGTCCATTCATGTGGATGTCAAATTGACACGTGCCACCAACCTAAACATCGATGCAGACCAGGTACACCCCTTCATGGCAATGATGTTCCCTGATGTCAGTGGCCTCTTTCAGCAGGATAATGCACCTGCCACACTCCCAACTCACATTGTTGGGGAATGGTTTGAGGAATGTGATGAATTGTTCAACGTCTCAAAATTCCCCAGATCTCAATCCGATTGAGCATGACCTTGGTATGTGCTAGACCAACACCAAGTCCGATCCAAAGCGGCTCTATCTCGCAACTTACAGAACTTGAAGGGTCTGCTGCTAATGTCTTGGTGCCAGATACCACAGGACCCCTTCATGGGTCTTGTAGAGTCCATGCCTCTGCGGCTCGGTGTTGTTTTGTTGGCATGCAGAGGTCCAACAGCATATTAGGCAGGTGGTCATAATGTTTTGGCTCATCGGTATATATTTTAAAGGTCTTCTGTCTTATGTGAAATATTTAACTTTTTACTTCATTTTACATTTAACCTTTTACACTGAATTTGCAGTATAGCCTGTTTGCAATATGTCAGCACTATTTGCAGCCAAAAAATAAAATGACAACACATGTTTTTGTAACCTATATTTTGTCACATTAGTCTGTCAGATGAACAGAGTATGACATAAAATTACCGCATATGCCAGTTGTCTTATTCCCATTTCAAGAAACCAGCATATTGGTTTAATTGGCAAATGGCAATTACGTTAAACTGTTTACAAGACACCTTAGAATGAAACCAAATTCCTAATATTAATCAGTATTTTCATGTGCATAATTACTTGGTTATTGATAACAAGCATAGCTAATGCATAGAATCACCAGATTTCAAAACAGTTTATTGCTGAAGACATTACAAATATTTCTTATCTGATAAAGTTTTGTAAATGGAATCAGAAGGTAATACCTAAGGTTAACATGTTCTGCTGATTTTCTTGAACCTTTATTTTTCCAGGTTAGTCACTTTCAGTTCTTTGTTTTAGCTGACACGTAGTGTAGTTGTCAAAATTCTACTTCACTTTTGGATGTCATACCCTGATGCCCAAATTGCCCTGTATTTCACTGCAAACAGGACATTTTGTGAAATCAAAAAGTTCACTCTCAGCAGAAACTGTTTTATAAAGAACCCTATCACTCGTTATTTATTTCAAAAGAACCCTATAGAGTAAAATGTGAATTAGAAAAATGAAACTTGTACAGACAAAAGTGTGCATTTCATAATGCGATTCTATTTTTGGAAAGGGAGGAGGTTATTTCCATTTCCGTTCCTAAAATTGACCAAGTTGTGCAGGCTGCATCATAACTTCATGGAAAAAATGACAAAATGTCAGCAGATGATAACAGTGTTTAGAGGTCAGTCTCGACTTTCAGTCAACATTCAGTAGCTTATCTTGTAATATGGGTCTCTGAAGATACTTCAAAGGTCTATCAAAACATGTTTTTCTGCAATTTTAAGTTTTTCAAAAAACATACTGTTTCTAACTCCTCCGAAACTGTTTGTCAGATTCGCATTCTATTTTGCATGTATCATCTAGAGACCTTCAAGACAAAACTATATCAAAATAATTTTGATTCGTCAAATCATTCAGAAGATATAGGTTGATAAGTGAAGTGGGCCGTGGCCAAAAATGAATTGGCTTATATCTTCTAAACAATATAAAAAATATTTTCATTAAGTTTTGTCATGAGGGTCTCTAGATGATACATGTCAAATCTGGTGCGAATCAGACTAATGCTCTTGGAGGAGTTATAAAAAGTCAAAAGTAAAAAAACTCAAAATGGAAGAAAGTCATACAAGTTTGGAACAACATTATGGTGAGTAAATGATGACATAATGGCAATTTGTTGAAATATCTCTTTAAAACATCAGGTTCATAGGATCTCAGTTAAAAAGCTTGAGTATCCCTGCACCGAGAACTTCCATATGACAAACACAACAGAATATCATAGAAAAGCTATTATTGTTCCTCAGAATTACAATGAAATGGAAGATAAAACTCCATCTCTTACCTTTTTCACCAAGTATCCCTCTCTTATTGTTGTGGGTTCCATAACTAAAAATAGCTGTTTATCTTCTATAGGGAGTGATGAGTGTGAGAACCATGCACTTCAGTAGGAGAATTTATGTCTCTAACGTGTGTGACCTCATTTGACAGTTATAGACACATTTTGATAAAAAAGGAAGTTGCACGTTGCCTGATAGTCAACTTCATGGTCAGCTAGTTTCCTCTGTATTTCCAACAAACAGAACAAATTATTATGAGGGTAAATGACAGCCCTTTCATTTGTATATGATTATGAATAAGCTTATTATGTTGTGCTTTTTCAGTATTTGAATTTTTTTTTTTAACAAATGCCCATTTTGGTCATAATATAAATTCCAATAATAAATTATATAAGTGTATCTGTATTTACTAGCTAGAACAAAATATTCTATACCTATTCCTCCCTAGATTAGTCATATCTGAAGAACCACACATTAACAGCTTTTTAAACTTCAGAGAACCAAATAGCCAATTGAAGAACCAATGAACTGGTTCTTGATACAAAGGTTATTTACTGAATCTACAGTGCTGCAATGAACCATTGAGTTGACTATATTTATAAAGTTGAAGTGTGTCTGCCTCTTTAGCATTACCAAACAGAATTTCAAATTGAATGGGTAACAGGAATGTTCCTTTTGTTAAGGGATGATAAAGGGGTTCATTATTGACTCATAATGCATGTACAGATACATTATCAATCATTTACTGTATTTGCTGTTATAACAACATGCAAAAAGGGTGACTTTCATGCATTACCTGCCAAACAGTGAGCCATTTTACCTCACATGTTATAAATGCTAAATAACATTTATTCAACATTAATAACCTATTACAATATATTTAATGTAAAGTGGAAACCCATGAATTGAGGAGTTGCCAACATTATAAACCTATATAAATAAAGTTCAGTATGGTTTAATGGTCATCAGGCTTCATTATATTATATATACTGCGAATTGAGCATGAAAAACTGAAAAGTGTTTTTGCAGAGGACTTTAGGTTAGCGGGACTAGGTAACACGGGGATCACAGTGTTGTTTACACTTTTAAGGAAGTCACTTAGATGACTTATTAGATTTAGTTGAAACTGCATATTAAGCTGGGATAAAATAAAAAATGACACACTTCACATTTAATAGTGTAATGTATATATGGGAAAATACAGCCTTATTAACAAACTAATTATATAAGCAATCATGCTTGGCTAAAGAGAAATAATTTCACAGGAAGTAGATGTATGAGGTTTTATGAGTACATTATGTGCTTGCAGTTGCTGGACAGTGTCTGCAGTTTATGAACTGGTTTAAAATACAGGTGTAACATCCCTTTGAGCTTTGTGTTCTAGTTTGCTTTAAAAAGCTGCAACTTTAGTCAAATAAAATAATTAAAAAATATATATAAATCACCAAATGATAGTGGTGTGGAAAAGTAATCCAACAGCTCTTATCTTAGGATCTACTTTTGACTATTACTAAGTGTGGGGCGCCCACCACTGCTGTGTCTGTATATAATTCAAAAAAGTTGTGAAAAAAGTACAAGTCACTTCTTACCTTCTGCTGACAAAATTGCTGAGAGCAAAAACTATGGTGTTATCATGATAATACCATGGTACTTTAATCAGGGGTGGAAAGAGTACTGAAAAATAATACTCAAGTAATAGTACTGTTACATCTTTAGAAATGTAATTTGAGTAGAGTAAAAGTAAAAGTCTTAATAACTACTCAAGTAAAAGTAAAAGATTAGCTCATTTATAAGTACTCATGAGTAGTGTGTATTGAGTACTGAGTTGCAAAAGCTATTCCCCATTATAATAAAAACTCAATGCTGCGATTTAAAAATGTAATTTATATTCCCTTCTATGGCTGTTTGCCAGAAAGAATAAAAAAGGTATTTTATAGGTGTTTGTGATTGACAACTTTTAAAATACATCACTTATCTATGATATTGTAAAACTACATGAATCTGATTTAAAAAAATAAATTAAAGGGCGACATGATTACAGAAATTATAAGATGAAAGTTATTTTCAATATCATAATGTATGAAACAATAACATTAAAATCAGTTTATGTGTAGGGCCTAAATTTCCCTTAATGATGATTGAGAGAGTTATTGTTGCACATAAAACATGTTCAAAACAATGCAAGGAATACAAAAATAAAACCCACTAAAAAGGCAGGGTCACTTGTGTTATGTCCCGTACAATAGAGGGGGTAGAGCAGTGGTTTGGTACAGGGGCCACATCGGGTTTCAAAAGAAATAATTCACACAAAAATTTTAATTCTCTCATCATTTAGTCACTCTTATGCCATCCCGGATGTGTATGACTTTCTTTCTTCTGCCGAACACAAATTAAGATTTTAGAAGAACATCTCAGCTCTTTTGGTCCATACAATGCAAGTGAATGGGTGCCAAAATGTTGAAGCTCCAAAAATCACACAAGACAGCATAAAAGTAGCTAAGTGACTCCAGAGGTTAAATCCATGACTTCTGAAGAGATGTGATAGGATGGGTAAGAAACAGATCAATATTTAAGTACATTTTTACTATTAATTCTCCTTCCTATTCAGTCAAACTCCACTTAAACTTTCACTTTTTTTGCATTTCGCATTCTTCATGCATATCGCCATCTACTGGACAGAGAGAAGAATTTCTAGCAAAAATTACTTAAATATTGATCTCTTTCTCACCCACATCCATCATATCAATTCTGAAGTCATGGATTAAACCTCTGGAGTTGTCACGTTCCTCTGTTGTCTGCCCTGTGTCATCATCACTGCCATTTTGTTCATTGTTCTCACCTTTGTCCTATTTAGTCATCACTCCCTGTGTATTTAAGCCCTGCTTCTTGTTTTCTCCTTGTCTGTCGTTGAATGTAGTTGAACGTAGTTCAATGTTGTTGATGCTCTCTCCCATGCCTGTGTTCCCGTGTTTCCAATTCCTGTGTTTTCGTGTTTTGTTTTCATTTTGCCCATCGTGGTAGTTTTGTTTGTTCATGCCTGTTTGTTTCCGTTCATGTCAACAATAAACCCGCATTTGGATCCTCATCCCTTGTCTGACTCCGTCCTCATTCGTAACAGAACGACAGACCCACAATGGATCCAGCGGTTCAGCAAGCCAACTATCGCCTGCTCTGCCTGCGGCAAGAGGACCGACCGGTGGAGGATCATGTCGGTGACTTCCTCGAGCTGGCGAGTGTCTCTGACTTCCCTGACTCCTCCCTGGTCGTGTTTTTTCGGCGAACCTGAACAGTGCGATCAAGGAGCGGTTGCCACCGGCAACGCGTGGCTGGACGCTCCGCGCGTTCGTGGAGGAGACTCTACTGGCCTGCGGTTCCTCGTTCACTGTGGACATCGTCGAGGAGAACCCCGTAGCTCCTCCCACAGTGGTAACCCTCCATTCGCCCGTGGTTCGTCCCTTCACGTCTGCCAGCGAGCCAACCTTCATGCCTGCCGTGGTCAAGGAGCCAATGCTGCCAGCTTCGTCCGCCCGGAGGAGGAGGAGGAGAAGAAAGGCTTCCGCTCCCCAGTTCACGCCTGCCCTGGTCAGCGAGCCAGAGCCCACGCCTGCCACGGCCAGCGAGCCAGAGCCCACGCCTGCCACGGCCAGCGAGCCAGAGCCTGTAGCCTCCGACGTCAGTGAGCCAGCGCCTGTCACCTCAGATGTCAGCGAGCCAGCGCCAGTAGCCTCCGATGTCAGTGAGCCAGCGCCTGTAGCCTCCGACGCCAGTGAGCCGACGCCTGTAGCCTCCGACGTCAGTGAGCCAGCGCCTGTAGCCTCGACCATCCCTGTGCCAGCGCCTGTAGCCTCGACCGTCCCTGAGCCAGCGCCTGTGGTCTTGTCCGTCCCAGCGCCAGTAGCCATGACCGTCCAAGAGCCAGCGCCAGTAGCCATGACCGTCCAAGAGCCAGCACCCCTCGAGCCTCCCAGGGCTCCTCCTTCCGAGCTTTCCAGAGCTCTGCCTTCCGAGCTTCCTGAGCTTTCCAGAGCTCCGCCTTCCGAGCTTTCCAGAGCTCCGCCTTCCGAGCTTCCCGAGCTTTCCAGAGCTCCGCCTACCGAGCTTTCCAGAGCTCCGCCTCCCGAGCTTTCCAGAGCTCCACCCTCCGAGCCTTCCAGAGCTCCGCCTTCCGAGTTTCCCAGAACTTTGCCTTCCGAGCTTCCCGAGCTTTCCAGAGCTCCGCCCTCCGAGCTTCCCAGAGCTCCACCTCCCGAGCCTCCTACGGCTCTGCTCCCAGAGCCTCCCGAGCCTCCTACGGCCCCGCCTCCAGAGCCTCCTACGGCTCCATCTCCCGAGCCTCCTACGGCTCTGCTCCCAGAGACTCCAGAGCTTTCTAGGGCTCCACCTCTCGAGCCTCCTATGGCTCCACCTCCCGGGCTCTCTAGGACTCCGCTTCTCAAGTCTCTCGAGCCTCCCAGGGCTCCGCCTCTAGAGCCTCCTATGGCACCACCTCCATCGGCCCCGCCGCCAGAGCCTTCCAGGTCTCCGCCTCTAGGGCCTCCTCCCAGGGCCCCTTACCCTGTTCCTGACCTGTGGCCTCCTCCCAGGCCTCCTGACCTGGCCCCTATCTTGTGGCCTCCTCCCAGGCCTCCTGACCTGGCCCCTATCTTGTGGCCTCCTCCCAGGCCTCCTGACCCGGCCCCTGTCCTGTGGCCTCCTCCCAGGCCTCCTGACCCGGCCCCTGTCCTGTGGCCTCCTCCCAGGGCCCCTGACCCTGTTCCTGACCTGTGGCCTCCTCCCAGGCCTCCTGACCCGGCCCCTGTCCTGTGGCCTCCTCCCGGGCCCCCTGACCCAGTCCCTGTCCTGTGGCCTCCTCCCAGGCCTCCTGACCCGGCCCCTGTCCTGTGGCCTCCTCCCGGGCCCACTGACCCAGTCCCTGTCCTGTGGCCTCCTCCCCGGCCTCCTGACCCTGTTCCCGTCCTGTGGCCTCCTCCCAGGCCTCCTGACCCTGTTCCCGTCCTGTGGCCTCCTCCCAGACCCCCTGACCCGGTCCCTGTCTTGTGGTCTCTTCCCAGGCCCCCTGACCCAGTCCCTGTCCAGTGGCCTCCCCCCAGGTTCCCCAAACCTATCCTTGCCCTGTGGCCAGCTCCCAGACCTCCTGAACCTATCCTTGCCCTGTGGCCAGCTCCCAGACCACCTGAACCTGTCCTTGCCCTTTGTGCCCCCTTGGACTTCCTGCCTGCCCTCTGTGCCCCCTTGGACTTCCTGCCTGCCCCTTGTGCCCCCCCTTGGACTTCCTGCCTGCCCTCTGTGCCCCCTTGGACTTCCTGCCTGCCCATTTTGCCCCCTTGGACTTCCTGCCTGCCCTTTGTGCCCCCCATGGACTTCCTGCCTGCCCTCTGTGCCCCCTTGGACTGCCTGTCTGCCCCCTGTGCCTCCTTGATCTGTCGGTTTGCCCCTTGTGCTCCCTTGATCTGTCGGTTTGCCCCTTGTGCTCCCTTGGTCTGTCTGTTTGCCCCCCACCCCCCTCTCTCCTTGGATGATTTTTTGTTTTTTTGGAGTATTCCCTTTTTTCTTTTTTCTGAGGAGCATCTGGAAGCCGCTCCTTTGAGGGGGGGCTATGTCACGTTCCTCTGTTGTCTGCCCTGTGTCATCATCACTGCCATTTTGTTAAAGAACTACACTTCCCAGTATCCACCTGTCATCATCACTGCCATTTTGTTAAAGAACTACACTTCCCAGTATCCACCTGTCATCATCACTGCCATTTTGTTCATTGTTCTCACCTGTGTCCTATTTAGTCATCACTCCCTGTGTATTTAAGCCCTGCTTCTTGTTTTCTCCTTGTCTGTCGTTGAATGTAGTTGAACGTAGTTCAATGTTGTTGATGTTCTCTCCCATGCCTGTGTTCCCGTGTTTCCAGTTCCTGTGTTTTCAAGTTTTGTTTTCATTTTGCCCATCGTGGTAGTTTTGTTTGTTCATGCCTGTTTGTTTCCTTTCATGTCAACAATAAACCCGCATTTGGATCCTCATCCCTTGTCTGACTCCGTCCTCATTCGTAACAGGAGTCATATGGATTACTTTTATGCTGCTTTTTGGAGTGTCAAAATGTTGGCATCCATTCACTTGCATTGTATGGGCCAACAGAGTTGAAATATTCTTCTAAAAATCTTAATTTGTGTTCTTCTGAAGACAGAAAGTCAAACACATCTGGGATGGCATGAGGGCGAGTACATGATGAGAGCATTTTCATTTTTGAGTGAACTATTCCTTTAAGTAGCACATGAGGGGTCACACAATCCTCCTTTTGAGATACAATGTTCCACATTGATTTAGTTCTTGTATCTTTTAAGCCCAGAAATAGTTGTGTTCTCATTCTAATCTAATACAAGATGCACAAACGTTTGTGAAATGTTCGTGGAATGTTCTGCCTGAAGTATTGCTTTACAAATGTTGATACTTTTCTATCAGGCATGACAAAAAACATGATAAAGACCAGGCGCGTCGTTAGACATGGGCATCCGGGGCTTCAGCCCCGGATGTTTTTTTTATAGCCCCGGATCTCAAAAAATTGAATTTATTGATAATTATTATTATTTTTAATAATTTTGTATTTATTCAAAAAATGTACCGGGTCTTTTAATCTATCCTTCGAATCATGTATTAAAGACGATTAAAATGTGTTCAAGCAGATCAAAGTTACTATGGTTACAGAATGCTTGTATTTAGAGTGCGCACCAGAGGAGAGAGCCTGAAAGAGTCATCGGTTAACTTACAGCTTTAGTTTAGGGCTTGACTGTCATT
Source organism: Xyrauchen texanus (assembly GCF_025860055.1). Classification (NCBI taxonomy): domain Eukaryota; kingdom Metazoa; phylum Chordata; class Actinopteri; order Cypriniformes; family Catostomidae; genus Xyrauchen; species Xyrauchen texanus. The sequence goes on from NC_068295.1 coordinate 40,294,683, forward strand.
GTTGTTTGTGGCTTCTGGTGGTAGCTATTATGGACATTAGACACTTTTTAAAAAGTAAAATAAGGAGTCATGAACGATACGAGGGAGGCAAGAAGAGTTATCTACTGGCGCCGTTCCCTCATCATTAAGCTCAGGTCGGTGAAGGTTCTTAAGCAAACCCTGGTCTAACTTACTAGCCCTGTAAGTTACTCACTGTGGTATTAATGCAGAACATGTACTGTATATATAAAGTACGTGGGACCTTACTATTTCGCCTATAGCTAATCCATTTTGTGAGCCATAATCCGTTTCTCGTGAGGAATGTAGATGAAGTAGCCTAAACATCTGATTTAGCGATTGAAACACGATGTGTAAATTAACGTTATTCAGGGATGTAGTGGAGGCTAAACGCACATAAACGCCGTTTACGCACCTCCCAAAATTCGGAAATAGCGTTTACCCACCCCCAAAGTGGGTTTATCTACCTCTAAATTGCGTTTATCCACCTCTAAATAGATAGTTCCTAAGCCATTTTAAATAAAGTCTTTCATAATGCGCTCCATGCGCGTGCATCGATATTGACTACTACCAGCTATATACAGCGTGCTGTCTTGTTGACCAATCAGCAGGAAGCAGCAGACTGCATCAAGATTCATCCGTCACTCACTAGCCCAAACGTCTAATGTAAAAATTGATATCCGGCAATTTTTTAAGCGCCGTCAAGACGGCAGTCCTCCACCTCCTGAGGCCAGCAAACGGCCTCGGCTACAATCCCAAAGTGAGTGAGCTCGGAAAACAGTACTAAACTTCATGTTTTTGAGGTTAATTTGGTTAGATTAATAGATAATTAGATTCATGTCACTGACTCAACAAGTCACCTCTACCTTTTCCCATTATCCAATGTTACAAGTAAAATTCAGGATACATTATTTATTATTTAATATTCATGTATTATTTATTTGTGTTTCTGTGAATAGCTGTTACAGTTCTACAAATAAAGCATTCTATCTTTTACCTATCATTTAAAATGCTAAAAAATGCACCTGAATGCAGGAAATGAAGTGTTTAATGGCCAACATTTCCTGGGGAGGTCCCCAGACCCCCATTTATATTATTATTGCTTATTATTATGTGCCTATGAGTAGAAGAAGTAGTTACCAAAAGCGGGCGGGCGGGGGGTGGGGACTGGGCTAAGCCCCCAATGTATCAAGATCCTAGCAACGCCCCTGATAAAGACTAAGCATCATTACAAAATATTTTATCATCTCTACTTTCCTGGTAATTTATTATATAAATTAACACACTCTCAGGGGTCAGAATTATTAAAAAATTAACAATATTTAAAAAATATATTATTATTAAAAACGTCACTGTTTTATTCTATTACATGAATACTTTTAAAGTTACTCAAGTTATTCGGTCAAAAGTAATGAGTGTTTTTCTCGTTTCCTTGCAATTGTTGTTTGATTAATAGACTTTATACATCACAACCTACTAGACAGTGCTCAATTCGGTTACATGCACACTTCAAGTCCAACATTGTGATGCAAATACGATTTTTATCAGACCAAACCAACTGCGTTTACATTAATGTCTCATCAAGAAGGGCATTTGCGAAATTATAAAGTGTAATAGCACACAAACAGCATGCAGCTACAGATGTCAGGAAATAAAAAGTCAATTTTTTATATTTTATCTAGATCAATCAACCAGTGGTTGTCTTGTTATCGCGATTGATGTAATGAACAACAATGTTCTAGATGTTGAATATAGGCTAAGTATAGAAAATTACTCAGAATTTTATCATCCATTTCACAGACATCTCTATTTTTTCAGATAAACATCAAGATTGTTTTATCGCCCAGCCCTATTGATAACATTGCATTACTCTCTCAGAACAGCCCAATAATCTCAGTGAGAGATAATTAAATTACAGGCTACATTATAGACACATAGAATCTAGTAAGAAAAAATATGAAATTTCCCTCGATATATTCCTTCAAATTAGAGGCAGGATTAATGCTGATATCTGGCTTGAGCAAGCTAAACTCACATGACACAGTCAAGCAATTGGCCTTTTTCACTGCGAAAATCCCTTTTAGGTGCAGCTTTGATAGTCAGTTGAACTGTGCTTGAACAGATGGCGCCAAATCTGCAGCTGCTGTTCAACTTTTTTACATGTTATTTGATTTGACGGGAGTCATGAGACTCTCTCTTGCCAATCATGTTGATAGATAAAAATACTTTCAGGACAGGGAAGTAGCGAACACAGACCGTGGAAAAATAGCACAGTAAAAGTTTGGTTACAGCACTTAAAATGTACTCAAGTAAAAGTAAATGTATAAAAATGTTAAACTACTTAAAGTATAATTCCTAGGAAAAACTACTTAATTACAGTAATGTGAGTATTGGTATTTCGTTACTTTACACCCCTATCTTTAATATTTACCATGGTACTAAATAATTTCCATATTCATGAACAATGGTATTCATTGACTCCAGTCAGGTCTCCTAAGCAGCCAAAATGGCCTGGTTGCTAGGGAGGGTAGAATCACATGGGGTAACCTCCTCGTGGTCACTATAATATGGTTTGCTCTCGGTGGGGTGCCTGGTGAGTTGTACGTGGATGCCGCGGTGGATAGCATCAAGCCTCTACACACACTATATATCTGCGGTAACATGCTCAACAAGCCATGTGATAAGATGCACGGATTGACAGTCTCAGATGCAGAGGCAACTGAGATTCATCCTCCGCCACCCAGATTGAGGCGAGTCACTACGCCACTACGAGGACTTAGAGCACATTGGGAATTGGGCATTCCAAAGTGGGAGAAATAGGGGAGAAAAAACAAAACAAAAAAACAATGGTATTCATATACAGTGTTCATGTTACTGTGATTATAATAGGTAATTACTGAGTAGAACTAATGAACTATATGTATTTACTGTGTAATTATTTTGTATAGCTGCTTGTACATACCTACTGTTATTGTTATTAATATAGTACATAATACAAGTAACATGTAATATGTGTAACGGACCCTGTAAAATAAAGTATAACCAAATATTGAGCAATGTTAGCTCATGACACCTGATGCATTTATTAATGTTAGAGCCTTATTAAGTCTTACAGGGATAATGTACAGTGAGCGTATTATCGCAAAATTAACCCAACATGGTGATCAGGAACCTTACATTATGCAAAAACGACTATTTACTAAATAAATAAATGGACTATGAACTGGGGTGTCACAGGTGATTCTAGGATTTCAATCTTATGAGGGCTAAGCCCACATTGACACTATAAAATGTGCACATTTAATGTATTCCACACTTACATAATAGTAATAGTGTGAAAAATGTGTGTTTGTAAAGTTATAATCATTTCTGAAAGTGAATAAAATGCACAGTTGTTGTAGCCCTTCTAGTGTTAATTTCACCAGTAAATTACAGTGAAACATAGAACGCGGCACTTAAAAATCAGTTTGCAAAAATGTAGTTACAGTAACAAATGGATACATTTGAAAATACCGTCTTCACATTGTAGTGTGGACAAGGAATCTGAAATATCTGAAAACAATGATGTATTTCTTGTCATGTAACGCAGTCATGGGATCCGTTCAACCCAATTCAATCAAGATGCCAGCCCATGATATAGTGGCGATGCTGTGCCTGTTATTCATTTTGATAGCATTATTAAAAATGTTACTTTGTACAACCTTCACAACGTGTTCCTTCAAAGGCGATGGGAAGGTTACTCAAAATTGCTGTCTTTTCCACATGCAAAATAAGGGGATTTAAGAGTTTTCATACATTTCAGTGTGGATGAGCAACATTTGGAAAACATTGAAAAGGGCAGTGTGTGTGGAGAGCTTTTCGAAAATGAAAATGCTGTTTTCAAATGTATCCAGATTAATCGGTTCTTATCTTTTTTAGGCTGTAGTGTATGGTTTCGTGTATTTCTCTAATTCATGTGTTTTGTTGGCATTGTAATTGTGTAGTTCAAGCAGCCGAATAAAAGTGCCCAGCGAGCTTGTTGGTAATTAAGGTGCTTGGCATAATGATGTATTTGTGATTCTTATGGTTGGTCCAGACAATAAAAGGTACCTTAGCATCTTCCAACTAGTGACACCATTCCCCCAAAGCCAACTTGACAGCCAGTAACTAGTAGTTCCGCTCAGTTGTTGAAAGACGGTGGAAATGAAATGCGCTGGGGTGCATCCTCCCATCCGAGGAAGATTGCTGTGAGAGCACAGTGCCGACCCCTACCGCTGACAAATCAACCTCCACCACTTCACTTGCATTGTATGGACATACAGAGCTTAAATATTCTTCTAAAAATCTTTCTTTGTGTTTTGCAGAAAAAAGAAATATCATATGAGCCTTTTCCACTGCACGGTACAACTCGACTCAACTCGACTCTGCTCGCTTTTTTGGGGTTTTCCACTGTGGATAGTACAAAATTCTGCAGATCACTGATTGGTCAGGGAGAATCGTTTCTAAATTTCCGACACACGACATCAACCCACAAGTTTTAAAGTTAGCAACAGTGATTACAGTATAATTTGTTCACGTGACTTTTGAATTGTGAAAAAAGGAATGGCTGTGCGCAAAACCACGCCGTGGTTAATAAACAGACGGTCCACTCGTTAGCGATGAGCGAAACAAAAAAGTCTCTCAGGAAGTGTATCAGCTGTTGGCTGCACACGGCAACCACCAGACCTACCAACAGTGTAGGGAAAACGTAAAAAAAAATTAACTTAAAAGTGACTACAGAACCATCAAGGACGCTATCTAAACATGCGAGCAATGGGAGGGAGAGTGCCCTGGACTCAGAGGCCATGATGGAGGATGGTACGTTTTGTTACATTAACTCTATACTCTGCTTGAAAGCTTCACTTTATTTAGTTGACCAGCTACTGGAAGCTTGTTTCTAAAACAACCAGGCCAATTTAACTGTTATTGTGTAAAAATCACCATGCAACAACTGCTTTATGCAGCACCATGAGCTAGTAGCTAACAGCTAGTGGTTGTGTTATTGTTTTGGTCAGTTTGTTTCATATTTAGGATGATGTCACGGCAGTAGAGGAGCACAACTATGACGATCAGCCTATAATCCCACCCACGTTGAGATGGCACTAAACTGCATTGGAAATGGATGCTCAGAAACATAAAGCGAGTAGAGTTGAGGCGATGTAGATGAACTTGCGAAATGAATGCCTGTTCATAAATATCAAACCAAAATAAAGTACCATTGTTGTACCATAGCACAGTGGTGGTATTTTTTACATTTAAAATAATAATAATAATAATAATAATTAAAGCTGCGAGCAGCGATGAGGGGCCCAAGCCGGTGGCACCGCCACCCCCGTGCCTTTAGGGTTGCTGTGCACGATGGGCAATAACGTAACCTCGCTTTGACTGTCGAGAAGAAGATGTGTGCTGTAGAGCTCCAACGAACATTCGCAACGACAGCTCTCGACCTAGTTAGAAGCATTTCTTGTTTGCATGACATGTGGACTTAATAAATCCTTATCTTGAGCCAAATAAACAAGCTGACATTCAGTATAACCTGTGTCTTTTGTTTAGAACACATACAAATGTTATTTATGTACCGTTTTTGTACGGTACATAAATAAATAAAGCACCGTTTTTGAAGACTGCGCATGTGCTGAACGTGCTCTACTATGTAAGAACGAGCCGATTATTGAATCTGGAAATGGGTGGGGCCTGTAACACCTTTAGGAACCAAACGTGCAACACTCATAAATACCGGTTGTAAATCACATTCCCTCACTCGTCTTTGAGATGGCTTCACGTGTTTGGATCGTCGGCAGTTCCATCATCCGCACACTGCATACTCGCTTCTGTGAGCAGCGCCTGGACGGAAACCTCGGTCTTCAGTGTGAGATCACCTGGGACGGCAGAGGAGGCAGACTCTGGGAGCAGCTGTTTCCAGCTCTGCGCTCTCTCAGGGCCAAAGCTCCAGCTCCAGATATTCTCATTATTCACCTGGGAGGGAACAGTTTGTGTCGGGTGGGCGCAACCGCCTCGATTTTCTTCGGAAATAAAGAGTGACCTGACCGAAGTCTTACAAATGTTTCCCAGAACCAGGCTGGTGTTTTCTGGCATTTTACCCCGTCTAAATTGGAGAGGACAGACTGGCAGGACTGGCTATGGCACTGAACGAAGCCGGCGGTGGATCAACGGCGCCATGTCTGGCTTCTTGGCAGAGAGGCAGATGCGCTGCATTCACCACAGAAACATCGGCTTGTTCCATCTGTGCAGAGACGGAGTCCACCTGAGACCAGAGGGAAACCAGCTTCTGCCGAGCAACCTCCGAGAAGCTCTGCAGGTGGAACTCAGAAGATGAAGCAACAAATGTCCTTTTAAGGGCAGCAACAATGGCTCTTTTAAGAGCCACATTCACTCATTCAAATAAAAAGCATTTTCCAAGTGTGTGAAATTCGTTGTTCCTCACCTTACTTGATGTCAGGTTTCAGATGACTTGTTTTTAAATAAAAATGTCGATTCCTCTTATCCATTCCTTTGTAAGCATTTCAATATAACTTTCAAACCATTTAAGAATCGTATGCTGTTTTCTGTGCTGACCACAATCCAAAACGTGCCATAAAGCAGCGGTTCTCAAACTTTTTTGTTTTGGTTTATTTATATAAAGACACAGAGAATATTACTTGCCTTACCGGATTAGAATTATAAAAAAAATAACTAGGGAATCACTAAAACGAGAGAATTATTCTTATTTGATGATACTCTCAAAACATTCCACAACAAATCCTTGAAATTGAATGATATTCAGAACAGAACACGAATAAAAAAACGCTCTCTTTACAATCAAAATGTTTTTACATTTGCGATGTATTTGGATGCTAAACTATTCTTTATTATAGGCTTTGTACTTTCCTCACGCTCCAATACCGACGTAGAAAATCATCCGCTTTACATGCGTAAAAATATGCTTGGAAACATCACAGTGGAGCGGTGCTTACTGTGAATGATACTGAATTGTACTACTGACTATTTAAACTAGGGCTGGGCGATATGGCAAAATATATTATCACGATATTTTTTTCCATATTGATCGATATCGATATTTGTTACGATATATAATTTAATAATGCTGCCCGTTTGAAAAGTATACTGATAATGATGCCTGAAGAAACCAGAAGGTTCAATAGTTGAACTATATAGTTTATTAACATAAATAAATAACAATGCAAACATTTAACTGTGCAAACATGGATTGGTTGAGAATATATTTTGTTATAAAAGAATATTGATAAACTTTAAATCTAAATGTTAACATTTTACTTTTAGCAAACATGCTTTATCTGCCTTGACAAAACAATGCAAGTTAGCTTGCCTTGTAACTAATTATAAAATATCAAACTAAAAGCTGTGACTACAGTACTATCACATCAAATTTCTTTGGCAGGGCAGCAAACATTTCAAAATGTTTGCAGAGGTACAACCAAGACAACAAATGTAAACAAGTGAACCACAAAGTCCCTGGCAGATTTAAGTACTTAACTGTCAGATAAATAAAATATTAATTGTGTACTGGTTTTAAATATCTCAAATGTTTTAGAGGTAGCAATCTGAATAAAAAGTGCAAAATGTAAACATTGTAAACCAGTCACTATGCTACACCTTTTAGGTAGTGCTCGTCATATGTAACCCTAATTACCCTATTATAGGTTTTTTGCCAGAAAGACTAGTCTGCAAAACTTTTGGACGGAGTAACATTAACATGGGCCCGCGATTTTCATACTCTCGGTGTGGTCGCTGGGATGGTACCTTTTCAGGTGACCGAAAAGGTTTTATTTGTTGTGTTTCCGTCTTGGTTATCACCGACCGACGGCATATTTCGCAGAACGTCTTTATTTGCGCGTCGTCGCTTTTCAGATATCTAAACCACTTCCATATAATTGACGTCTTGTTACCTTTTTTGTCAACAATTTCCTCAGCTTTGGAAGATAGTTCGAGTTCGTCGTTTCCACTCATTTTTCTTTACACTCACTTTCTTCACTGCCGGTAGCTCAAACAGTGCTCTGCTAGCAAATGGGCGTGTACTTAGACGCTACAAGCCAAAATCTGCGTTCTGACTGGCTGTTGTCCGTTTATTTCTGCTTTGTAATAGGCTGTTAGGTCTATCCATATCGAGTAAACATGTCAAAAGTTTATCATCGTAGTCTAAATAAATATTATCGCGATGCCATATCGAGATCGTTTTATCGCCCAGCCCTAATTTAAACAGAGTAATTTTTATATGTTAGGTTTACTCTTTTATTATTATATTTTATTGCGGATATAATGAACAGGCTGCGATGTCAAGATTGCAATGATGGAGTGTGTGTATGTGTGTATTTGTAACCTTAAGTAATCATGGTTTATTTATTCATTTATTTATTCATTTGTTCTTTTATTTATTTATTATTTAACATGCATGTGTGCATTATTAAAAGTACCATTGCAGCAACGAGAACGGGTCTGAGCCACTGATCTATATATATAACTGGATAGCTCATGACGTCACAACAGTGAAGCTACTGCGCCGCCATCTTGGTATTCCCTAACATTCTGTACTCCTATGTGTCTCAATGGGAAATCGTCTGTTTTGGTGAGTAATTTGTACCCATCCAGTCACATTAAAACACATTTCTTATGTCTGCATACACTGTATCACAATGCAATCTTCCTAAATATGTAATTCATTATTTATTTTAACTTTAATTCCCCCTGCTTATTCTAAATGTGAGCGTGTTATGTTACTCTTTATTGCAGCAGCATTACGTTCAGTGGCATGACGTCATGACGTGTTTCAATAGAAACAAGTTTAAGAAACTGAGGTAAGATATCAGTAGACATTTTCAAACATATTTTTTGCAGGTTTTTAAAGTTTTTATTCTGAATACATAATTATGTTTTGTAGCTTTTGTTTACGTTGAACGTGCATTGTGGTTATTTTCTTAGGATAAATGAATATTAGCTATGCAGCTAACGTTAACTTAGTGTGTTATACTGTTATGCATTGTGGTTATTTTCCTAAGTCAGCTTTTTTGGTCAAGTTGAATATCTAATTGCAGATCAACTCCGGTTACATATGATAAATATAATGTGGGCTTTCATTAATTCTCTGTGTGTGATTTGTACTTTTTGCAGTGCAGGCCTGAATACGGTCCAGCTCACGGGCATCATTTATAAAGTGATCAATTGGAATAGACGAGGAGCAGGGCAGGACTGGTAATCTGGACTACCGGACATTTTTCCGGTGGACCGACAAACTTTGGGGCCGATCAGGGTGGACTGGCCATCGGAGAACCGAGCGGGTCGCTGTGTCGGCCGCGATAATCTAAAACGAGCCGCTGCGTTAGCGTAACACTACCCCCAAACAACTTTTTGACAGTTATGTCAAATCCGGGCCGATTTCTCTTTCCAGTCCAGCCCTGAAAAGGTGCACATGGATATTGTTGAAGTTAAACAAGGTAAATTTGCCGTTTGGATTTCAATAAACATCGCACTGAATGCTAGATAAAACTGGAATTGGTTTGCAACAGGAGGAAAAGCTGTATGAGGAGTCAGCCTGGCTTCACTGAAGAGCTGTTTTAACAGAGTAAAAAATATTATACTGTCTGTTTTTATTTGCAATGAAGATACTTTTGCAACATGCAGTATAAGTCTCATAAAATTACTGTGTTTCAGATAGTTATAACATTTAATATTAATAGAAAAGTTGACCCAAATATGTAAATTCTGTCATCATATACTCAACCTCATGTCCTTCCAAATCCATGTGACTCTTTTGCAGAACCCCCAAAAATGTATTTTGTATTCCATATAATGAAAGTAAATGGTGAGCAAAATAGCTTGTTTTGGTCACCAATGGCTTTCATTATATGGACAAAAACATTTTTTTAAATGTCATCTTTTGTGTTCCACAGAAAAAGTCATACAGGTTTGGAAGGACATGAGGTTGAGTAAATAGCTGTGCGTAAGGTCTTAAGTTGGGGTATAAAGTTCAAGGCTTCAGTAACTACTAGTTAGTTTGCAACTAAGTTGGTGCTTAATTTGGTTGCTCCACCTGTTCTTTAAGTCAATTTTTTTTATGTACTTGGAAGCTTTTGTTATTGAACAAATAAATATGTATGATTTCCTTGAGTGTGCATATGTCAATAAACCTATTTCTGATTATGATTTAAAATATCAGGGGATTGTTGAAATAATTAAATGCTCACAAGCTGGTATGTACATGTTCCAGAAATGAATGCAAATGGATAATTCCATTAAGTAAAGGTAAATTAATGTGTGTGTGTGTGTGTATATATATATATATATATATATATATACACACACACATACTACATATGAACTTGTGTGTGTATACTATGCTACATTTTTATATTTGGTTCTGGATTTATTCTAAGAGGTACTGTCTAGTTACAATATCAACACAAAGCTAGTCGTTTTTATTAACTTTAAAATTTGTTGATGTGCATGCACCCCCCCTAAATTAGTTCACATTTACTATATAATCTAGTCAAAAATGGTTAATAATGTTGGCAAATTATGCAGTTGTATAATTTGTCAACATTATGAACAATGAGCATCAACAGATTTAAACTATGAAGGCAGAGAAACATTGCATCCTGTAACAATCTGCAGATGGATAACTTTGCTTTAAAAAGGGGTATTAATACACTTTGGTGTTGTATTTTTACTGTTGATTATTAAAGATTATGATCGTTATGGACACTCTACATGGGGATAACGACTAATGTGTGCTTAATATGTACATAGTCATAAATTACAACCTGTGGGCACTTTAGCCGCATCCTTAAGTGAGTGTTGTTTCGCGGTTAAACGCTGCACATGCCGCGATGCCCTCTGTCGGTAGGGAATAGTAAGATGGCCGCCAGAGCACTTCCGGTAGCTTCACCTACTGCTGGCAGTTTAGAATTCTATGAGCTATCCAGTTATATATATAGATCAGTGGTCTGAGCCAAATTATGTTAAAAGATGTGTTCTGGTGACTGGCGTGTTTTTAAACCAATCAGATAAGAGTAAATCGAGAGTTAGCGATTAGCTCATCTGATTGGCTACATGAAGAAGGTGGACCCGCCCTCCACTTCGCACTCCCGTTGGAACTACGTCATTTCAACAACAAATGGTAGATTTATCAGAAAATTAATCAGAAAGAAAATCAATCGCAAAGATCGCAAAACAATAATTATAAAAGTGGTTGTTTGCTGCCATTTTTTTTTGTTTTCTTAAAAATGTAAAACACAAGCATCGATGTTTTATCACAGGTTTACAATAAAAATAAGAGTGTGATTTCAAAGCATTTTGAAATTTGATCATCATTCTCGGACGCTTTGATACGCTCGGATCGATCAGCCCATCCCTACTTTCTTTAGACATATGTTTCATGTGTTGGTTTTAATAAAGACTCGGAGTACTCATAAAACTCACAGAACGAAATATGCGCCACACTTTACTGCGTTCTCAACAACATGTAAGTCTTCTTCATACGTTAAAACAACGAGAATACAGAAAATAGGCTTAGAACTCCACCTAGTGGTTATATTATAGAATTAAAGGAGAAATTACATGAGACAGCTTTATAACTGAAATGGCTTTAACTGAAATAGACTAAAGTTTAATATAACTATTCTGATAAGTGTATATTTCCAACATCATGTTTGTGTTATCTGTTTCTGTAAGTTTTTGTGACGTGTTTCAGAAAGATAATGGCTTAGACAGAGCAATAGTTTATTTTCATCTTAACTGGACATTAAAGTTGATCACTGCAATAATTCATAATTCAATATATTGATACCCGATTTCTTTATCAACTGTTTGTTCAATTGAGACATAAGGGGTGATTTCAAAGCATTTTGAAAGTGACACACTTCCTTCTGCCAGTTGGTGGCGCTATAACTTTGACTCACAGTAGTCACATCCATGTGACACACTGCTGAAGTTTCATCGAGATCAGTTAATATATGCAAAAGTTATAACACACTTCCTTGCTATATGCTTCCTTTGTGTGCTTTTTGGAGCTTCAAAGTTCATTTGCAATGTGTTCCACATTCAAACCAAAATATCTGACTCTAGGTCAAAGTATGAAACCAATACCCCACTTTTGTCTGAAGGTGGCGCTACTGAGCCCCTGCACCAGGCATCAAAAAGAAAATTCAAGTTTGAAGAGCTGCCACAACAACAGTATTTAAGATATCAATAATCCTTTCACACGCCTACATCTGCCGGTGTTTACATTATACACATAAAGTTTGAAGTAAATCGTGTAACAATAAGTGGGTGATTTTAAAGCATTTTGAAAGTGACACACTTCCTTCTGCCAGTTGGTGGCGCTATAACTTTGACTCACAATAGTCACATCCATGCGATCAGCCTCTTACAGCTGAACACACCGCTGAAGTTTCATCGAGATCAATTAATGTATGCAGAAGTTATAACACTCTGACTGTTTCTCGTTTCTCGCCATCATTTCGTTTCCTCGCCACGGCCAAACCGTTAGAGATCTTAAAAATCTGCCGGCAATTTTTCATGCTCAATGTCTTGACATCATGCTGACCGAGTTTGGTGGCGATTGGTGGAATTCTCTGGGAGAAGTATTCCAAATTCCATTGCGTGCTTTTTTCAAACAACCCTAAATAGACGGTTTCCTGTTGGTCTGGGGTAAAAAGTAAAAGTATCGTTTTTTAGGATATATGAAACGATGAGATCTATATGTGTACCGAGTTTCATATTATTACATGCAAGCGTGTTTGAGTTATAGACCAAGTTTTCGGACCCTGTTCCAGGGGGCGCTGTTGAGCCCCCCTGCCACGCCCGGGTACCAGCTTCAGCCCGGCCCTAATGACCGCAGGTTCTGACCCGTGTGCAAAGTTTCAAGAGTTTTTGAGCATGTTAAGAGCCCCAAAAGTGCCCCGTAAGTCGTAAAAAAAAATAAAAATAATAATAATAATAATAATAATAAATATAGCTGCGAGCAGCGATGGCGAGCCTAAGCCGGTGGCACCGCCACCCCGTGCCTTTAGGGTCGCTGCTGGCACCGCTACCCCGTGCCTTTAGGGTCGCTGTGCACGATGGGCAATAACGTAACCTCGCTTTGACCGTCGAGAAGACGTGTGCTGTAGAGCTCGCGATCAGCGTGGGCTCTGCAAAAGTGCGCATGGAGGGCACATATCAACCACAAAGTATGCGTGAGCACCCTTCCGATACCTAAAATGAAAAATGAGACACCCGGTCTCATGGAGTTAATGGACACAAGAAATAAGTACACAAGACTGAAAATTCATATGAAGTGTGCCATTTGGGACAGGGCCTATGACCGTGAACCACAATAGTCACATCTATGAGGTAATTCAAATGTAGAATAATTTTTGATGTCATAGGTCAATATCTTTTGCAGCACTTAAACGTGTTAATCCAGAAGGCCAGCATTTATCCGGAGGTCTCTGAACAGGTTTATTAATGTAATTATAATTTAAGCACTGCTGAAGTTTCATTGAGATCAGTTAATGTATGCAGAAGTTATAACACACTTCCTTGCTTTTATGCTGCCTTTATGTGCTTTTTGGAGCTTCAAAGTTCATTTGCAATGTGTTCCACATTCAAACCAAAATATCTGACTTTCTGTTGGTCTGTTTGTTCACTTGAGACATAAGAAGGTGATTTCAAAGCTTTTTGAAAGTGACACACTTCCTTCTGCCAGTTGGTGGCGCTATAACTTTGACTCACAATAGTCACATCCATGTGACACACTGCTGAAGTTTCATCGAGATCAGTTAATGTATGCAGAAGTTATAACACACTTCCTTGCTTTAATGCTACCTTTATGTGCTTTTTGGAGCTTCAAAGTTCATTTGCTATGTGTTCCACATTCAAACCAAAATATCTGACTGTCTGTTGGTCGGAGCTAATGACTGTAAATTAGAAAGTTGTTCGGCTCGACGAGAACAATATACACGCCGAGTTTTGTAACTATAGATAGAACTAACTAAGTTATAACACACTTTGTGTCCTTTTTTAGTCATAAATTCTTTTCTCGCCACGGCCAAAACCTTCGAGATATCAAACATCCGGTCCAGCAATGTAGCATCCTCAATGTCTTGACTTCATGCTGACCGAGTTTGGTGGCGATTGGATTAATTCTCTATGAGGAATATATATAAATCCAGAGCATGTGTTTCCAAACAACCCATAATAGCCGACTTCCTGTTGGGCTGGCGTAAAACTTAGAGCACGAAAGTTGTTCGGCCCGATGAGATCTAGAAGTGTACCGAAGTTTCATATTATTACATGCAAGCATGTTTGATATATGGACAAGTGTTCGAATCCCATTCCAGGTGTCGCTGTCGAGCCCCCTGCCACACCCGGTACCAGCTTCAGCCCGGCCCTGATGGCCGCGGGTTCTGACCCTTGTGCAAAGTTTCAAGAGTTTTCGAGCACGTTAAGGGCCCCAAAAGTCCCAGAAACCTTGAAAAACAATCAAACAATCAAAAAGCAAATCTCACCCAACAGAGAACCCCCTCCCTCCCCCCCACCCCACACACACACACACACACAAACACAAAAATTTGGCAGGGCAATTCTGTCTGTCAGAGAGACACAGAGAGAAAAAACACTGAACGGGAGGGGTCACTCAGAGAGAGAAAAATTGAAAGAAATCCACATTCAAACCACAATATCTGACTTTCTGTTGGTCGGAGCTAATGACTGTAAATTAGAAAGTTGTTCAGCTTGATGAGAACAATATACACGCCGAGTTTTGTAACTGTAGATAGAACTAACTAAGTTATAACACACTTCATGTGTCCATTTTTAGTCCTAAATCAATTTCCTCGCCACGGCCAAACCGTTCGAGATATCAAAAATCCGTCCGGAATGTAGCAACCTTAATGTCTTGATTTCATGCCGACCGAGTTTGGTGGCGATTGGATTCATTCTCTAGGAGGAATATATATAATTCCAGAGCATGTGTTTCCAAACAACCCATTATAGCCGACTTCCTGTTGGGCTGGCGTAAAACTTAGAGCACGAAAGTTGTTCGGCCCGATGAGATCTACAAGTGTACCGAGTTTCATATCATTACATGCAAGCATGTTTGATATATGGACAAGTGTTCGAATCCCATTCCAGGGGGCGCTGTCGAGCCCCCCTGCCACGCCCGGGTACCATCTTCGGTCCGACCCTGATGGCCGCGGGTTCCGACCCGTGTGCAAAGTTTCAAGAGTTTTCCAGCACGTTAAGGGCCCCAAAACCTTGAAAAACAAAAATAAAAGCATTTTCACACTTCAGCAAAATCAGCACCCTCCCCACAGACACAGAGAGACGTAGGGTCAGTGAGAGAGGGAGAGAAAATTCTCCAAAACATCCACATTCAAACCAAAATAGCTGACTTTCTGTTGGTCTGAGCTAATGACTGTAAATTAGAAAGTTGTCCGGCTCGATGAGAACAATATAATTACTGAGTTTTGTGACTGTGGGTCAAAGTGTAAAGCAACCCCCACTTTTGTCAAAAGGTGGCGCTACTGAGCCCCTGCACCACGCCCGTTTCTGAAACTTTGCACATGTCTACTGGCTAATAAATGTGATGTGTCTGTCGAGTTTCATGCAATTTCAAGTATGCTAAGAGTCTCAAAAGCATCAAAAAAGAATATTCAAGTTTGAAGCGTTGCCACGACAACAGTTTTTAAGATATCAATAATCCTTTCACACGTCTACATCTGCCTTGTGTTTACATTATACACATAAAGTTTTAAGTAAATCGGGTAAAAATAAGAGGGTGATTTCAAAGCATTTTGAAAGTGACACACTTCCTTCTGCCAGTTGGTGGCGCTATAACTGACTCACAATAGCAACATCCATGCGATCGGCCTCTTACAGCGAACACACTGCTGAAGTTTCGTCGAGATCAATTAATGTATGCAGAAGTTATAACACACTTCCTGTTTCTCTTACTGCCTTCTGCCAGTTATTATAGGCTTTGTACTTTACTCACGCTCCAATACCGACGTAGAAAATCATCCTCTTTACATGCTAAAAATATGCTTGGAAACATCACAGTGGAGCGGTGCTTACTGTGAATGATACTGAATTGTACTACTGACTATTTAAACAGAGTAATTTTTATATGGTAGGTTTACTATTTTATTATTATATTTTATTGCGGCTATAATGAACAGGCTGCAATGTCAAGATTGCAATGATGGAGTGTGTGTGTGTGTGTATTTGTAACCTTAAAGGGGTCATATAATGCCATTTTTGTACAAGTTAATATGAATCTTTAGGGTCTAAATGAAAACTTTGTAATATACTTTTATTAAAAATTCTCATTAGTATTTTAAGAAAACACTAATTTTAACTGCTCAAAAACAGCTCCGTTTTCAGCACGCCGTTTCAGTGCATATGACTTTAAATGATAATGAGGTTTGGTCACCCCGCTCCTCCCTCCGTTCTGGGGGAATTGTAGTCTTGAATCATATGCATTTGCAAGATGTAAACAGTATTTTGCCAGTATTGTGTTACCATTCATCTTCATGCAGTTATAACTGTTTTTTGACATTACTTCTTAATCAGTAACATACAAGTAAACCAGGTGTAACTTAGTGTTACCATGTTAACTGTAACACCTGCGTACACAGTTTTTAATAACACAATAACCATAACGCGTTGTTCATTATAAATGTGGGATTATGAATTATATTGAGAACGTCGTAACGTTATGGAAAACATGCCGTAATGTACCCTGAGTGTAAACATTAGCCACATGCAGTTTAGCGTTGTTTTGGTTAAA
This sequence comes from Xyrauchen texanus, assembly GCF_025860055.1. Lineage (NCBI taxonomy): Eukaryota > Metazoa > Chordata > Actinopteri > Cypriniformes > Catostomidae > Xyrauchen > Xyrauchen texanus. Next base: position 40,311,505 of record NC_068295.1, read on the forward strand.
CTCACCTCTGAATGCTGCTTTACCTGCAGTTGAGCGTTGTTAAACTCACCGATGAATGGGGTTGTACACCACAATGAGCGTTGTTAAACTCACCGATGAATGCGGTTGCCTATGAACGCGCTAAACCTTTGCTGAGAGGGCACTTTGATATCAGATTGTGAGGGTTTTTAAACATAAAAAAACTGTTGGAGGGCCAGATAGAGATGATCTGGGGGCCACCATTATACTAGCCATGCCACAGATCATTTATTGTAGCCTATTCCTTTTTATTTTTATTTATTGCAGTCTCGACCCATTCGCAGCAGACCAAAAACGTACGTGCAGGTCCAGCTGTTTCGTTTTGGTGGTGCGATTAAGACTTTCGTCGAACATCAGCACGAACGGTCCCGTGATTTTGGAAATTAGTCATCATCCGCTATTCCAAAGCGCGTAATGGCTGATGGCTGTCGTTTGCTGGAGACCCTTCACAGCAGTTAGATGTTTTTCACTTTTTGAATGAGACTCCAGCGCCGTACACCCAACATTCCCAATTTAATAGCTTTCTTGCATAAGCAGTAGGCTTCAAATGCGTTATTTGCAACTGGCTTTAACCAAGCACGAAATTCAGATTTTTCAAGCCAAGTATCGCTAAACTTGCACTTCCTCATAGCTGAATAAAATCCGTTTAAAGTCTTTCTGTGGTATCCGAGAGACTCGCGCCAATAACACTAAAGCTCAAAGCTGATTGGCTGTTGCATGTTGGTCTATTTTGTAGTCATAATACAGCGAATTACATTTGGACTAGCGAAATAAGAAACTACAACACCACGGAATTAAAAAAAAAACATTCCAAAGCTGCTAGGGAGCATTTAAATGAGATTTACATGGACGTAGGAAAATTAAGACCTGTTAAAAATTATTTAAGACCTAGAACACAATACTTCAGCAAATTTAAGACTTTTAAGGCCTTAAATTGTCATTTTGAAATTTTAGACTTTTAAGACTTTTTAAGACCCCGTGAAACCCTGTTTTTTTTTTTTTTTTTTTTTGTAGAGTATTTATTTATTGTATCACCAAAGCAATGACGCTCACGACTCCCGTTGAAGTATCCAGCATCTCTAAGGTCTGCAAATAACTCCATCCAGAACTGAGACCTATATACATTTTTAAGAGTCCTCAAGCTGATGTTTACACCGTGTACAGCGTACGAGTGGCCCTCGTTAAAATATTGAACGCAATGATGCAGTATGTCGTTTTTCCGTCTGGTCCGCCTCTTTTAAAAACTCCAAACACCGTTCTCAACAGTCAACACGTACAAGTCTTCTTACGTTAAAACAACGAGAATACAGAAAATGTGCTTAGACCTCCACCTAGTGGTTATATTATAGAATTAAAGGAGAAATTACATATGAGACAGCTTTATAACTGAAATGGCTTTAACTGAAATAGACAAGTTTAATATAACTATTCTGATAAGTGTATATTTCCAACATCATGTTTGTGTTATCTGTTTCTGTAAGTTTTTGTGACGTGTTTCAGAAAGATAATCGCTTAGACAGAGCGATAGTTTATTTTCATCTTAACCGGACATCACAGTTGATCACTGCAATAATTCATAATTCAATATATTGATACCCGATTTCTTTATCAACTGTTTGTTCAATTGAGACATAAGGGGTGATTTCAAAGCATTTTGAAAGTGACACACTTCCTTCTGCCAGTTGGTGGCGCTATAACTTTGACTCACAGTAGTCACATCCATGCGACCGGCCTCTTCCCGCAAACACACTGCTGAAGTTTCATCGAGATCAGTTAATGTATGCAAAAGTTATAACACACTTCCTTGCTTTTATGCTTCCTTTGTGTGCTTTTTGGAGCTTCAAAGTTCATTTGCAATGTGTTCCACATTCAAACCAAAATATCTGACTTTCTGTTGGTCTGAGCTAATGACTGTAAATTAGAAAGTTGTCCGGCTCGATGAGAACAATATAATTCCTGAGTTTTGTGACTGTGGGTCAAAGTGTCAAAAGGTGGCGCTACTGAGCCCCTGCACCACGCCCGTTTCTGAAACTTTGCACATGTGTACTGGCTAATAAATGTGATGAGTCTGTCGAGTTTCATGCAATTTCAAGTATGCTAAGAGTCTCAAAAGCATCAAAAAAGAATATTCAAGTTTGAAGCGTTGCCGCGGCGACAGTATCGAAGATATCAATAATCCTTTCACATGTCTACATCTGCCGTGTGTTTACATTATACACCTAAAGTTTTAAGTAAATCGGGTAAAAATAAGTGGGTGATTTCAAAGCATTTTAAAAGTGACACACTTCCTTCTGCCAGTTGGTGGCGCTATAACTTTGACTGACAATAGTCACATCCATGCGATCGGCTTCTTCCAGCGATCACGCTGCTGCGGTTTCATGGAGATCAATTAATGTATGCAGAAGTTATAACACACTTCCTGTTTCTCTTTTCGCGCCATCATTTCGTTTCCTCGCCACGGCCAAACCGTTAGAGATATCAAAAATCTGCCGGCAATTTTTCATGCTCAATGTCTTGACATCATGCTGACCGAGTTTGGTGGCGATTGGTGGAATTCTCTGGGAGGAGTATTCCAAATTCCATTGCGTGCGTTTTCAAACAACCCTAAATAGACGGTTTCCTGTTGGTCTGGGGTAAAAAGTAAAAGTATGAAGGATATATGAAACGATGAGATCTATACGTGCATCGAGTTTCATATTATTACATGCAAGCGTGTTTGAGTTATAGACCAAGTTTTCGGACCCTGTTCCAGGGGCGCTGTCGAGCCCCCTGCCACGCCCGGTACCAGCTTCAGCCCGGCCCTGACAGCCGCGGGTTCTGACCCGTGTGCAAAGTTTCAAGAGTTTTTGAGCACGTTAAGAGCCCCAAAAGTGCCCCAATAGTCGTAAAAAAAAAAAAATAATAATAATAATAATCCTAACGAAAACAATAGGGTCCTACGCACTTTGTGCTTGGGCCCTAATAATAATCCTAACGAAAACAATAGGGTCCTACGCACTTTGTGCTTGGGCCCTAATAAATATAGCTGCAAGCAGCGATGGCGGGCCCAAGCCGGTGGCACCGCCACCCCCGTGCCTTTAGGGTCGCTGCTGGCACCGCTACCCCCGTGCCTTTAGGGTCGCTGTGCACGATGGGCAATAACGTAACCTCGCTTTGACCGTCGAGAAGACGTGTGCTGTAGAGCTCGCATCAGCGTGGGCTCTGCAAAAGTGCGCATGGAGGGCACATATCAACCACAAAGTATGCGTGAGCACCCTTCCGATACCTAAAATGAAAAATGAGACACCCGGTCTCATGGAGTTAATGGACACACGAAATAAGTACACAAGACTGAAAATTCATATGAAGTGTGCCATTTGGGACAGGGCCTATGACCGTGAACCACAATAGTCACATCTATGAGGTAATTCAAATGTAGAATAATTTTTGATGTCATAGGTCAATATCTTTTGCAGCACTTAAACGTGTTAATCCAGAAGGCCAGCATTTATCCGGAGGTCTCTGAACAGGTTTATTAATGTAATTATAATTTAAGCACTGCTGAAGTTTCATTGAGATCAGTTAATGTATGCAGAAGTTATAACACACTTCCTTGCTTTTATGCTGCCTTTATGTGCTTTTTGGAGCTTCAAAGTTCATTTGCAATGTGTTCCACATTCAAACCAAAATATCTGACTTTCTGTTGGTCTGTTTGTTCACTTGAGACATAAGAAGGTGATTTCAAAGCTTTTTGAAAGTGACACACTTCCTTCTGCCAGTTGGTGGCGCTATAACTTTGACTCACAATAGTCACATCCATGTGACACACTGCTGAAGTTTCATCGAGATCAGTTAATGTATGCAGAAGTTATAACACACTTCCTTGCTTTAATGCTACCTTTATGTGCTTTTGGAGCTTCAAAGTTCATTTGCTATGTGTTCCACATTCAAACCAAAATATCTGACTGTCTGTTGGTCGGAGCTAATGACTGTAAATTAGAAAGTTGTTCGGCTCGATGAGAACAATATACACGCCGAGTTTTGTAACTATAGATAGAACTAAGTTATAACACACTTTGTGTCCTTTTTTAGTCATAAATTCTTTTCCTCGCCACGGCCAAAACGTTCGAGATATCAAACATCCGTCCGCAATGTAGCATCCTCAATGTCTTGACTTCATGCTGACCGAGTTTGGTGGCGATTGGATTAATTCTCTATGAGGAATATATATAAATCCAGAGCATGTGTTTCCAAACAACCCATAATAGCCGACTTCCTGTTGGGCTGGCGTAAAACTTAGAGCACGAAAGTTGTTCGGCCCGATGAGATCTAGAAGTGTACCGAGTTTCATATTATTACATGCAAGCATGTTTGATATATGGACAAGTGTTCGAATCCCATTCCAGGTGTCGCTATCGAGCCCCCCTGCCACACCCGGGTACCAGCTTCAGCCCGGCCTTGATGGCCGCGGGTTCTGACCCTTGTGCAAAGTTTCAAGAGTTTTCGAGCACGTTAAGGGCCCCAAAAGTCCCAGAAACCTTGAAAAACAATCAAACAATCAAAAAGCAAATCTCACCCAACAGAGAACCCCCCCCCCCCCACACACACACACAAAAAAAATTTGGCAGGGCCATTCTGTCTGTCAGAGAGACACAGAGAGAAAAAACACTGAACGGGAGGGGTCACTCAGAGAGAGAAAAATTTAAAGAAATCCACATTCAAACCACAATATCTGACTTTCTGTTGGTCGGAGCTAATGACTGTAAATTAGAAAGTTGTTCGGCTTGATGAGAACAATATACACGCCGAGTTTTGTAACTGTAGATAGAACTAACTAAGTTATAACACACTTCATGTGTCCATTTTTAGTCCTAAATCAATTTCCTCGCCACGGCCAAACCGTTCGAGATATCAAAAATCCGTCCGGAATGTAGCATCCTTAATGTCTTGATTTCATGCCGACCGAGTTTGGTGGCCAAATAATATAATTCCAGAGCATGTGTTTCCAAACAACCCATAATAGCCGACTTCCTGTTGGGCTGGCGTAAAACTTAGAGCACGAAAGTTGTTCGGCCCGATGAGATCTACAAGTGTACCGAAGTTTCATATCATTACATGCAAGCATGTTTGATATATGGACAAGTGTTCGAATCCCATTCCAGGGGCGCTGTCGAGCCCCCTGCCACGCCTCGGTACCATCTTCGGTCCGACCCTGATGGCCGCGGGTTCCGACCCGTGTGCAAAGTTTCAAGAGTTTTCGAGCACGTTAAGGGCCCCAAAACCTTGAAAAACAAAAATAAAAGCATTTTCACACTTCAGCAAAATCAGCACCCTCCCCACAGACACAGAGAGACGTAGGGTCAGTGAGAGAGGGAGAGAAAATTCTCCAAAACATCCACATTCAAACCAAAATAGCTGACTTTCTGTTGGTCTGAGCTAATGACTGTAAATTAGAAAGTTGTCCGGCTCGATGAGAACAATATAATTACTGAGTTTTGTGACTGTGGGTCAAAGTGTAAAGCAACCCCCACTTTTGTCAAAAGGTGGCGCTACTGAGCCCCTGCACCACGCCCGTTTCTGAAACTTTGCACATGTCTACTGGCTAATAAATGTGATGTGTCTGTTGAGTTTCATGCAATTTCAAGTATGCTAAGAGTCTCAAAAGCATCAAAAAAGAATATTCAAGTTTGAAGCGTTGCCACGACAACAGTATCTAAGATATCAATAATCCTTTCACACGTCTACATCTGCCGTTGTGTTTACATTATACACATAAAGTTTTAAGTAAATCGGGTAAAAATAAGAGGGTGATTTCAAAGCATTTTGAAAGTGACACACTTCCTTCTGCCAGTTGGTGGCGCTATAACTTTGACTCACAATAGTCACATCCATGCGATCGGCCTCTTACAGCAAACACACTGCTGAAGTTTCATCGAGATCAATTAATGTATGCAGAAGTTATAACACACTTCCTGTTTCTCTTTTCGTGCCATCATTTCGCTTCTCGCCACGGCCAAACCGCTCGAGATATCAAAAATCCGCTGACAATTTTTCATCCTCAATGTCTTGACTTCATGCTGACCGAGTTTCGTGGTGATTGGTGGAATTCTCTAGGAGGAGTATTTCAAATTCCATTGCATGCGTTTTCCAAACAACCCTAAATAGACGATTTCCTGTTGGCCTGAGGTAAAAAGTAAAAGTATGAAGGATATATGAAACGATGAGATCTATATGTGTACCAAGTTTCATATTATTACATGCAAGCGTGTTTGATTTATGGACCAAGTTTTCGGACCCTGTTCCAGGGGCGCTGTCGAGCCCCCTGCCACGCCCGGTACCAGCTTCAGCCCGGCCCTAATGGCCGCGGGTTCTGACCCGTGTGCAAAGTTTCAAGAGTTTTTGAGCATGTTAAGAGCCCCAAAAGTGCCCCAATAGTCGTAAAAAAAATAATAATAATAATAATAATTAAAGCTGCGCAAGCAGCGTATGACGGGCCCAAAGCCGGTGGCACCGCCACCCCTGGGCCTTTAGGGTCGCCACAGCACGACGGGCAATAACGTAAGCTCGCTTCGACCGTCGAGAAGATGTGTGCAAATTCCAAGAAATCCACATTCAAACCAAAATATCTGACTTTCTGTTGGTCTGTTTGTTCACTTGAGACATAAGGGGTGATTTAAAAGCATTTTGAAAGTGACACACTTCCTTCTGCCAGTTGGTGGCGCTATAACTGACTCACAATAGCAACATCCATGCGATCGGCCTCTTACAGCGAACACACTGCTGAAGTTTCGTCGAGATCAATTAATGTATGCAGAAGTTATAACAGACTTCCTGTTTCTCTTACTGCCTTCTGCCAGTTATTATAGGCTTTGTACTTTACTCACGCTCCAATACCGACGTAGAAAATCATCCTCTTTACATGCGCAAAAATATGCTTGGAAACATCACAGTGGAGCGGTGCTTACTGTGAATGATACTGAATTGTACTACTGACTATTTAAACAGAGTAATTTTTATATGGTAGGTTTACTATTTTATTATTATATTTTATTGCGGCTATAATGAACAGGCTGCAATGTCAAGATTGCAATGATGGAGTGTGTGTGTGTGTGTGTGTGTGTATTTGTAACCTTAAAGGGGTCATATAATGCCATTTTTGTACAAGTTAATATGAATCTTTAGGGTCTAAATGAAAACTTTGTAATATACTTTTATTAAAAATTCTCATTAGTATTTTAAGAAAACACTAATTTTAACTGCTCAAAAACAGCTCCGCTTTCAGCACGCCGCTTCAGTGCATATGACTTTAAATGATAATGAGGTTTGGTCACCCCGCCCTCCCTCCGTTCTGGGGGAATTCTAGTCTTGAATCATATGCATTTGCAAGATGTAAACAGTATTTTGCCAGTATTGTGTTACCATTCATCTTCATGCAGTTATAACTGTTTTTTTTACATTACTTCTTAATCAGTAACATACAAGTAAACCAGGTGTAACTTAGTGTTACCATGTTAACTGTAACACCTGCGTACACAGTTTTTAATAACACAATAACCATAACGCGTTGTTCATTATAAACGTGTGATTATGAATTATATTGAGAACGTCGTAACGTTATGGAAAACATGCCGTAATGTACCCTGAGTGTAAACATTAGCCACATGCAGTTTAGCGTTGTTTTGGTTGAACTCACCTCTGAGTGCTGCTTTACCTGCAGTTGAGCGTTGTTAAACTCACCGATGAATGGTGTTGTACGCCACAATGAGCGTTGTTAAACTCACCGATGAATGCGGTTGCCTATGAACGCGCTAAACCTTTGCTGAGAGGGCACTTTGATATCAGATTGTGAGGGTTTTTAAAAATAAAAAAACTGTTGGAGGGCCAGATAAAGATGATCTGGGGGCCACCATTATACTAGCCCTGCCATAGATCATTCATTGTAGCCTATTCCTTTTTATTTTTATTTATTGCAGTCTCGACCCATTCGCAGCAGACCAAAAACGTACGTGCAGGTCCAGCTGTTTCGTTTTGGTGGTGCGATGAAGACTTTCGTCGAACATCAGCACGTAACGGTCCCGTGATTTTGGAAATTAGTCATCATCCGCTATTCCAAAGCGCGTAATGGCTGATGGCTGTAGTTTGCTGGAGACCCTTGACAGCAGTTAGATATTTTTCACTTTTTGAATGAGACTCCAGCGCCCGTACACCCAACATTCCCAATTTAATAGCTTTCTTGCATAAGCAGTAGGCTTCAAATGCGTTATTTGCAACTGGCTTTAACCAAGCACGAAATTCAGATTTTTCAAGCCAAGTATCGCTAAACTTGCACTTCCTCATAGCTGAATAAAATCCGTTTAACGTCTTTCTGTTGTATCCGAGAGACTCGCGCCAATAACACGAAAGCTCAAAGCTGGCTGTTGCATGTTGGTCTATTTTGTAGTCATAATACAGCGAATTATATTTGGACTAGCGAAATAAGAAACTACAACAGCACGGAAGTAAAAAAAGAAACATTCCAAAGCGCTAGGGAGCATTTAAATGAGATTTACATGGACGTAGGAAAATTAAGACCTGTTAAAAATTATTTAAGACCTAGAACACAATACTTCAGCAAATTTAAGACTTTTTAAGGCCTTAAATTGTGATTTTGAAATTTTAGACTTTTTAAGACTTTTTAAGACCCCGTGGAAACCCTGTTTTTTTTTTTTTTTTTTTTGTAGAGTATTTTTTATTGTATCACCAAAGCAATGACGCTCACGACTCCCGTTGAAGTATCCAGCATCTCTAAGGTCTGCAAATAACTCCATCCAGAACTGAGACCTATATACATTTTGAAGAGTCCTCAAGCTGATGCTTACACCGTGTACAGCGTACGAGTGGCCCTCGTTAAAATATTGAACGCAATGATGCAGTATGTCTTGTTTTTCCGTCTGGTCCGCGTCTTTTAAAATCTCCAAACACCGTTCTCAACAGTCAACACGTACAAGTGTTCTTCTTACGTTAAAACAACGAGAATACAGAAAATGTGCTTAGACCTCCATCTAGTGGTTATATTATAGAATTAAAGGAGAAATTACATATGAGACAGCTTTATAACTGAAATAGACAAGTTTAATATAACTATTCTGATAAGTGTATATTTCCAACGTCATGTTTGTGTTATCCGTTTCTGTAAGTTTTTGTGACGTGTTTCAGAAAGATAATCGCTTAGACAGAGTAATAGTTTATTTTCATCTTAACCGGACATCACAGTTGATCAGTGAAATAATTAATAATTCAATATATTGATACCGATTTCTTTATCAACTGTTTGTTCAATTGAGACATAAGGGGTGATTTCAAAGCATTTTGAAAGTGACACACTTCCTTCTGCCAGTTGGTGGCGCTATAACTTTGACTCACAATAGTCACATCCACGCGACCGGCCTCTTCAAGTGAAGAAACTGCTTAAGTTTCATCGAGATCAAGTAATGTATGCAGAAGTTATAACACACTTCCTTGCTGTTTAAGCTTCATTTATGTGCTTTTTGAGCTTCAAAGTTCTTGTGCAATGTGTTCCACATTCAAACCAAAATATCTGACTCTAGGTCAAAGTATGAAACCAATACCCCACTTTTGTCTGAAGGTGGCGCTACTGAGCCCCTGCACCAGGCATCAAAAAAGAAATTCAAGTTTGAAGAGCTGCCACGACAACAGTATTTAAGATATCAATAATCCTTTCACACGTCTACATCTGCCGTGTGTTTACATTATACACCTAAAGTTTGAAGTAAATCGTGTAACAATAAGTGGGTGATTTTAAAGCATTTTGAAAGTGACACACTTCCTTCTGCCAGTTGGTGGCGCTATAACTTTGACTCACAATAGTCACATCCATGCGACCGGCCTCTTACAGCGAACACACGGCTGAAGTTTCATCGAGATCAATTAATGTATGCAGAAGTTATAACACTCTGACTGTTTCTCGCTTTCGCCATCATTTCGCTTCCTCGCCACGGCCAAACCGTTAGAGATATCAAAAATCTGCCGGCAATTTTTCATGCTCAATGTCTTGACATCATGCTGACCGAGTTTGGTGGCGATTGGTGGAATTCTCTGGGAGGAGTATTCCAAATTCCATTGCGTGCGTTTTCAAACAACCCTAAATAGACGGTTTCCTGTTGGTCTGGGGTAAAAAGTAAAAGTATGAAGGATATATGAAACGATGAGATCTATATGTGTACCCAGTTTCATATTATTACATGCAAGCGTGTTTGAGTTATAGACCAAGTTTTCTGACCCTGTTCCAGGGGCGCTGTCGAGCCCCCTGCCACGCTCGGGTACCAGCTTCAGCCCGGCCCTAATGACCGCAGGTTCTGACCCGTGTGCAAAGTTTCAAGAGTTTTTGAGCATGTTAAGAGCCCCAAAAGTGCCCGTAAGTCGTAAAAAAATATGATAATAATAATAATACAATAATAATAATCTAATCTGAAAACAATAGGGTCCTCGCATGGCAGGCCCATATATATAGCTTAAAGCAATTAATTAAAGCTGCGAGCAGCGATGACGGGCCCAAGCCGGTGGCACCGCCACCCTGGGCCTTTAGGGTCGCCACGCACGACGGGCAATAACGTAAGCTCGCCTCGACCGTCGAGAAGATGTGTGCAAATTCCAAGAAATCCACATTCAAACCAAAATATCTGACTTTCTGTTGGTCTGTTTGTTCACTTGAGACATAAGGGGTGATTTAAAAGCATTTTGAAAGTGACACACTTCCTTCTGCCAGTTGGTGGCGCTATAACTGACTCACAATAGCAACATCCATGCGATCGGCCTCTTACAGCTGAACACACTGCTGAAGTTTCGTCGAGATCAATTAATGTATGCAGAAGTTATAACAGACTTCCTGTTTCTCTTACTGCCTTCTGCCAGTTATTATAGGCTTTGTACTTTACTCACGCTCCAATACCGACGTAGAAAATCATCCTCTTTGCATGCGCAAAAATATGCTTGGAAACATCACAGTGGAGCGGTGCTTACTGTGAATGATACTGAATTGTACTACTGACTATTTAAACAGAGTAATTTTTATATGGTAGGTTTACTATTTTATTATTATATTTTATTGCGGCTATAATGAACAGGCTGCAATGTCAAGATTGCAATGATGGAGTGTGTGTGTGTGTGTATTTGTAACCTTAAAGGGGTCATATAATGCCATTTTTGTACAAGTTAATATGAATCTTTAGGGTCTAAATGAAAACTTTGTAATATACTTTTATTAAAAATTCTCATTAGTGTTTTAAGAAAACACAAATTTTAACTGCTCAAAAACAGCTCCGTTTTCAGCACGCCGTTTCAGTGCATATGACTTTAAATGATAATGAGGTTTGGTCACCCGCCCCTCCCTCCGTTCTGGGGAATTGTAGTCTTGAATCATATGCATTTGCAAGATGTAAACAGTATTTTGCCAGTATTGTGTTACCATTCATCTTCATGCAGTTATAACTGTTTTTTTTACATTACTTCTTAATCAGTAACATACAAGTAAACCAGGTGTAACTTAGTGTTACCATGTTAACTGTAACACCTGCGTACACAGTTTTTAATAACACAATAACCATAACGCGTTGTTCATTATAAACGTGTGATTATGAATTATATTGAGAACGTCGTAACGTTATGGAAAACATGCCGTAATGTACCCTGAGTGTAAACATTAGCCACATGCAGTTTAGCGTTGTTTTGGTTGAACTCACCTCTGAGTGCTGCTTTACCTGCAGTTGAGCGTTGTTAAACTCACCGATGAATGGTGTTGTACGCCACAATGAGCGTTGTTAAACTCACCGATGAATGCGGTTGCCTATGAACGCGCTAAACCTTTGCTGAGAGGGCACTTTGATATCAGATTGTGAGGGTTTTTAAAAATAAAAAAACTGTTGGAGGGTCAGATAAAGATGATCTGGGGCCACCATTATACTAGCCCTGCCATAGATCATTCATTGTAGCCTATTCCTTTTTATTTTTATTTATTGCAGTCTCGACCCATTCGCAGCAGACCAAAAACGTACGTGCAGGTCCAGCTGTTTCGTTTTGGTGGTGCGATGAAGACTTTCGTCGAACATCAGCACGAACGGTCCCGTGATTTTGGAAATTAGTCATCATCCGCTATTCCAAAGCGCGTAATGGCTGATGGCTGTAGTTTGCTGGAGACCCTTGACAGCAGTTAGATATTTTTCACTTTTTGAATGAGACTCCAGCGCCCGTACACCCAACATTCCCAATTTAATAGCTTTCTTGCATAAGCAGTAGGCTTCAAATGCGTTATTTGCAACTGGCTTTAACCAAGCACGAAATTCAGATTTTTCAAGCCAAGTATCGCTAAACTTGCACTTCCTCATAGCTGAATAAAATCCGTTTAACGTCTTTCTGTGGTATCCAGAGACTCGCGCCAATAACACGGAAGCTCAAAGCTGGCTGTTGCATGTTGGTCTATTTTGTAGTCATAATACAGCGAATTATATTTGGACTAGCGAAATAAGAAACTACAACACCACGGAAGTAAAAAAAGAAACATTCCAAAGCGCTATGGAGCATTTAAATGAGATTTACATGGACGTAGGAAAATTAAGACCTGTTAAAAATTATTTAAGACCTAGAACACAATACTTCAGCAAATTTAAGACTTTTTAAGGCCTTAAATTGTGATTTTGAAATTTTAGACTTTTTAAGACTTTTTAAGACCCCGTGGAAACCCTGTTTTTTTTTATTTTTTTTTTTTTTTGTAGAGTATTTTTTTATTGTATCACCAAAGCAATGACGCTCACGACTCCCGTTGAAGTATCCAGCATCTCTAAGGTCTGCAAATAACTCCATCCAGAACTGAGACCTATATACATTTTGAAGAGTCCTCAAGCTGATGCTTACACCGTGTACAGCGTCACGAGTGGCCCTTGTTAAAATATTGAACGCAATGATGCAGTATGTCTTGTTTTTCCGTCTGGTCCGCGTCTTTTAAAATCTCCAAACACCGTTCTCAACAGTCAACACGTACAAGTGTTCTTCTTACGTTAAAACAACGAGAATACAGAAAATGTGCTTAGACCTCCATCTAGTGGTTATATTATAGAATTAAAGGAGAAATTACATATGAGACAGCTTTATAACTGAAATAGACAAGTTTAATATAACTATACTGATAAGTGTATATTTCCAACGTCATGTTTGTGTTATCCGTTTCTGTAAGTTTTTGTGACGTGTTTCAGAAAGATAATCGCTTAGACAGAGTAATAGTTTATTTTCATCTTAACCGGACATCACAGTTGATCAGTGAAATAATTCATAATTCAATATATTGATACCGATTTCTTTATCAACTGTTTGTTCAATTGAGACATAAGGGGTGAATTCAAAGCATTTTGAAAGTGACACACTTCCTTCTGCCAGTTGGTGGCGCTATAACTTTGACTCACAATAGTCACATCCACGCGACCGGCCTCTTCAAGTGAAGAAACTGCTTAAGTTTCATCGAGATCAAGTAATGTATGCAGAAGTTATAACACACTTCCTTGCTGTTTAAGCTTCATTTATGTGCTTTTTGAGCTTCAAAGTTCTTGTGCAATGTGTTCCACATTCAAACCAAAATATCTGACTGTAGGTCAAAGTATGAAACCAATACCCCACTTTTGTCTGAAGGTGGCGCTACTGAGCCCCTGCACCAGGCATCAAAAAGAAAATTCAAGTTTGAAGAGCTGCCGCGACAGCAGTATTTAAGATATCAATAATTCTTTCACACGTCTACATCTGCCGTGTGTTTACATTATACACCTAAAGTTTGAAGTAAATCGTGTAACAATAAGTGGGTGATTTTAAAGCATTTTGAAAGTGACACACTTCCTTCTGCCAGTTGGTGGCGCTATAACTTTGACTCACAATAGTCACATCCATGCGATCGGCCTCTTACAGCGAACACACCGCTGAAGTTTCATCGAGATCAATTAATGTATGTAGAAGTTATAACACTCTGACTGTTTCTCGTTTCTCGCCATCATTTCGTTTCCTTGCCACGGCCAAGCCGTTGGAGATATCAATAATCTGCCGGCAATTTTTCATGGTCAATGTCTTGACATCATGCTGACCGAGTTTGGTGGCGATTGGTGGAGTTCTCTGGGAGGAGTATTCCAAATTCCATTGCGTGTGTTTTTCAAACAACCCTAAATAGACGGTTTCCTGTTGGTCTGGGGTAAAAAGTGAAAGTATGAAGGATATATGAAATGATGAGATCTATATGTGAACCGAGTTTCATATTATTACATGCAAGCGTGTTTGAGTTATAGACCAAGTTTTGGCCCCTGTTCCAGGGGCGCTGTCGAGCCCCCTGCCACGCCGGGTACCAGCTTCAGGCCGGCCCTAATGACCGCAGGTTCTGACCCGTGTGCAAAGTTTCAAGAGTTTTTGAGCATGTTAAGAGCCCCAAAAGTGCCCGTAAGTCGTAAAAAAAAATAATAATAATAATAATAATAATAATAATAATAATCCTAACTGAAAACAATAGGGTCCTACGCACTTTGTGCTTGGGCCCTAATAATAATAATCCTAACGAAAACAATAGGGTCCTACGCACTTTGTGCTTGGGCCCTAATAATTCTAACGAAAACAATAGGGTCCTACGCACTTTGTGCTTGGGCCCTAATAAAATAGTTATAGTACCATTTCAGTACAGTTATAGTAGGTGGTATGTTACTTCTGTCATATATTCATATGTACTGATATCTATGACTATGATTACCATATGGCACATGGTACTCCAAGACACTTCAGACAATACTAGGGTACAGAATTAATGACCACAGGAAACACTGTTTTTAACTCATTGTCTCTAAGCAGCCTATATTTTTCACTGCCAACACTGCAAATTGACACCCATCAAACCTACTTCAGGGGTTTTCTGACATGGTTAAAGATCTGGGCTAAAGTTTGATTTATCACCGTATCATTGATAAAGACATAAAACCTCAGGTTGATCCAGTGGGTCTGCCTATCTTGTGTAAAACATACAAATAAACACACACACACACACACACACACCCAAACAAATCTCCTAAAGAGTTGATCTGAAGTGGGCTACACTGCGTCTCCCTTGATCTCATTAGATTGGCACACGGGCTTGTAAGGATTACTGTTGTGAAGGGGATTATTGTCAGGAACAGTAGAGATGACTTTGGAAGTGCTTTCTGCAATGCATTTTTTACGGTTTTCCAAGCGAGTACCTCACAGCCTCTCGATTTAGTTCAGCCTGAAATATCTTGAGCTGTTCGCACACAACCGACTGCCTTTCCACAACATTTAGCATTATGGCCGACATACCACAGCTGATTAAAATCGCCGTTTCCTTGAAAACGACTCCAAATAACGGACCTGTGTTCTTCAAGACGGATGGGACGAGATTCGGGCAGACCCGAACGATTAAATTATTGACCGGAACCAAGTACAAGATAGATGTGGTCGTGAAACCGGGAGCAGTTGAGGTGATGTGAGTAGATAACAATTAATCAATCAGAAAGTAAAATGTCTTATTGATCCTCTCATTTTATATTTTCAAAGTAGTTTCACAGAAAGTAAAACTAAAATAAAACGAAACACTTATTTTGTGTATTTACTACTGTGGCATATGATATAGACTAATGTGTTGTACTTTGAAAATCATATAATACTACCTTATTGACATATGACACTTATAGATCTTGCTTTCTCCTCCACTATGTATTTAAAAGAATAACATATTACTATAATACATGTCCAGAAAAACATGTCTGAAAAACCTTTCTAATTTTTTTGAAAATAATAAAATACATCTTTGAACCATGATAAAGCTGTGCCTTAATCTTTGACATCAAATACATGCCCTTTCAAACATGTACCACTGTGGTACCTTAATGATATCAGATTGCAATGATGGAACTTTGATGCATACCATGGTGTAATTGATGCAAGACAATTACAATAGTATACATGTGAAAAACCATGTTACGTTTGTGAGAGCAAAATTATGCATTTGATAAGAAAACTTCCCTCTGGATGTAGCATTTCATGCCATGCATGTCAGTCCAGATGCATAGCTTCAGGGCTTATCCTGCATGTCATGCCCTGACAGAGGGAGCAGACAGATTGCTTGCTTCTACTGGCAGTCAAATCCACAGACGATTAGGGCATCAACCATGTTTGACTGGCAGCATGTGCACAATTCTGCCCTGTTTTAATGTGTGTTGTATTTTTTGTTTCGCATGCAGATATGTAGGCAAAAATGTCTAGATGTTGCTTTCTAAACTCTCTCTACAGTTTCAGTTTTTAAAAGTTGTTTGTTTAAGGCATGTTTTCCACATTGTGTTTCACTAAACAAACATAACATTTAATTATTTTCATATATGGGTGATTCTCACAAAACCTGCCAAGAAAATGTTCTGGTCCTATTTTACTCTAAAATCAAAAGAAACTAAGACATTTTATTTTGCATATAGATAATGAAGCGTTTTTATAGGGGCATTAAGATTTTTTAAACAATGACATTTTCATAACAATTATGCACATTTTACCCCCCATTTCATATTACCGCAATGCAACAACAAAAAAAACCTCTCTTTTTCATATTCTCGTTACCGCAATGTGGAAAAAGTGATATGTTATTAATTAGTAAAGTATCTATACATCATAGTACTAGCCTGGTAGCCTACTGCCTAATTCATTAAATACCAAAAAGTACCAAAAAGAGCTCAATCTAATTACAAAATGTACTATTTTACTAATATGTGTGTTTGTAATTGTATGCTTGTAAGAGTATCAGATTGTTAGCTTAGCATCACGCTACCACCAAAGTCTTTTAATCAGTTGAGTGATTCTCCTGTTTGCTTCACATAAGGAGCACTAATTTTATGACACAAGTTGAAGAATTAGTCAGTTAATGCTGTGACGCTAGTGTTAGAGACTACCAGGCTAGCAAGATAAAATACTTTCTTTAAATCCTTACAGATCTCTGCGTTCTCGCCTACTCTGAAAATCCAAGCCAATGTTGATTTGTGTTTTATAATGGGCTCTGTCCTTTGTCTTTCACTTTTTGTCTGCAAGGTTCAAGGTTTCTTTATTTTTACAATGGGTGATTCCCCAGAGGGTTGCCTTTTTGAATGATCCACGATCAATGTTGCAATTTGTTGTTACTTTTAGCTTCAAGCTACTACCACACATTCCACCGCACCATACATGCACAATAGTAGCCGGACCTTCTTTATTTATGGACATGATGTAAACACTCATTGAAAAGTGAACTATTATTAATTAGTAATGTATCTGTACATCATAGTACTAGCCTGGTAGCATACTGCCTTTAATTTTCGCTGATTTTAATTAAAATACTCATTGAAAAATTACTATTTTATGGTATAATGAGATGAAAATCACCATTGAAAATATGGGAGTAACAGAAGTAAATATCCGGATGCATTGCGGTAATGAGAACTGGGGGTTAAAATGTGCTTAAGTGTCCTAAAAATAATGTCAAAATGCAATGGTCCTAAATGTAGCTGTTATGTTCCCGTGTTGTCTGCCCAGTGTTTTCTGTTTCACTCGTCACTGATCATATTCCATGTCACGTTTTCCTTGTTGTCTGCCCCGTGTTTCACTGTCCTTGTAAAACTACATTTTCCATCATTCCCGACCCTCACTGCCAGCACTGCGTTATTGTCCACACCTGATTGTTATTTTGTCATCATCGTATCTGTTTATTTAAACCCCGCTGTTTCCTCCTTCCTTTGTCAATCGTTATCGTTTCATGTTCTCTGCTCCTGGATGTTCCTCATGTTTGTCAACGTTTGCCCTAGATGTTTATTTGTGTTCGCTTGAGGTTTCCTTATCCTTCGTGGTTGTGTTTCACTTGTATACTTTGAATGTTGTTTCGTGCTTTAGTTTAATTTTCCCATCGTGGACCTTTGCTTTTGTTCCTGTGTTTGTTTATTTTTATTTGTAAATAAAACCGCATCTAGATCCGAATTCCCCGTCTGCCTTCTCCTGCTTCCTACACAAGCCTAACAGAACGATTGACCCAACAATGGATCTAGCGGTGTAACATGCCAACTTCCGGCTGCTCTGCCTCAAACAAGAGGACCGCCCTGTGGAAGACCACATCAGCGACTTCCTTGCGCTGGCGAAGATCTCGGACTTCCCGGACTCAGCTCTGATGGTCTTCTTCAGGGACACTTTACACAGTTCGCTTAGGGAGCGTTTGCCGCCGGCGACGTGCGGCTGGACTCTCCGCGACTTCCTGGAGGTGACTTTGCTGGTCTGCGGCTCGCCGCTCACCGTGGGCGTCGTTGAGGAGGACCCTACCTCTCCACCCACGGCGGTGACTCTCCAGTCGTCCCTAGCGCTCCCTGTCACGCCAGCCCCACCGGTCAGTGAGCAAACCCCCACGCCTGTCGTTGTCCATGAGCCAGCACGGTCAACTTAGTCTGCCCGGAGGAGGAAGAGAAATGAGGAGGAGCCAGCGCCAGTAGCCACCACCGTCCAAGAGCCAGCGCCAGTAGCCACGACCGTCCAAGAGCCAGCGCCAGTAGCCACGGCCGTCCAAGAGCCAGCGCCAGTAGCCACGACTGTCCCAGAGCCAGCGCCAGTAGCCATGACCGTCCAAGAGCCAGCGCCAGTAGCCATGACCGTCCAAGAGCCAGCGCCCCCCGAGCCTCCCAGGGCTCCGCCTCTCAAGTCTCTCGAGCCTCCCAGGGCTCCACCTCCTGAGCCTTCCAGGGCTCCGCCTCTCAAGGCTCTTGAGCCTCCCAGGGCTCCGCATCTCAAGTCTCTCGAGCCTCCCTCTGCTCAGCCTCCCCAGCCTCCCTCTGCTCTGCCTCCTGAGCCTTCCACGGCTCCGCCCCCCTGAGCCTCCAGAGCTCTCCATGGTTCCGCCCCCTCAGCTCCGCCTCCTGAACCTCCCTCGGCTCAGCCTTCTGAGCCTCCCGAGCCTTCCTCAGCTCCGCCTCCAGAGCCTCCCTCAGCTCCGCCTCCGAAGCCTCCCTCGGCTACGCCCTCAGAGCCTTCTTCACCACCTACGCCTTCCACGGCGCCACCTCCCAAGCCTTCTACGGCTCCGCTGCCGAAGTCCCCCTTGGCTCCGCCCAACACGGTTCCGCCTCCTGACCCAGTCTGCCATGGCTCAGCCAGCTTCTGCTCTACCCTCAGTGTCTCCCACGGCTCTGCCTGTCTCTGCTCCGCCCCAGGGTCTCCTGCGGCCTTGCCTACGCCTCCTTCGGCGCCGCCACCCAAGTCTTCGACTACTCCGCCTCAGAAGTCCTCCTTGGCTCCGCCAGCTTCCCCAGTGGCCACTCCTCCTCCCAGGCCCCCTGAACTGGCCCTTGCCCTATGGCCACCTCCTAGGCCACCTAAACCTATCCCTGTCCTGTGGCCACCTCCCAGACCTCCTGAACCGGTCTTTGCCTTGTGGCCAACTCCCTGGCCTCCTAAACCTACCCAGTCCCTACCCAGTGGACGCCCCCAGGCCACCTGACCCTGGCCCCGTCTCACACACCCATAGACTGCCTGCCTGCCCCCTAGGCCTCCGTGGACTGCCTGTCTGCCCTCTCGGCCTCCCTGGTCTGCCTGTCTGCCCCTTGTGCCTCCGTGGACTGCCAAATTTCCCCTTGTGCCCCCTTGGACTGTCTCAGTGTCCCTTGTGCCTCCGTGGACTGCCTGATTGCCCCTTGTGCCTCCTTGTTCTGTCTCTGTGTCCCTTGTGCCCCCTTTGGTCTGTCTGTTTTCCCCCTTTTCTAGCCCCTCTCTCCTTGAACATTTGTTCATTTTTGCTATTTTTTTTTTTTTAGGACCGTCTGGAATCCGGTCCTTTTGAGGGGGGATTATGTTACGTTCCTGTGTTGTCTGCCCCGTGTTTTCTGTTTCACTCGTCACTGATCATATTCCATGTCACGTTTTCCGTGTTGTCTGCCCCGTGTTTCACTGTCCTTGTAAAACTACATTTCCCATCATTCCCGACCCTCACTGCCAGCACTGCGTTATTGCATTGGTGTGTGAATGTGTGTGTAAATGGATGAATGAGACACAGTTTAAAGTGCTTTGAATACCACTAAGGTTAAAAAAGGCGCTATATAAATGCAGACCATTTACCATTACTAATAAGCTGTCAAATGTAAAATAATTGTTAACTTTTTTAGCTCTTACAGTTCTGTTGATTCTGTTAACACTTTGTTTTGAGTTGTTGTGACAGTTTATCCCATCTCTCCCTCTGCATGTCTCATTTCTCAGATCCATGACTGTTGCCGGGGTGACTTTCCCTTTGGAGCAGCAGTCTAAAGACCCCCAGTCTGTAGTATACACTGGAATGTATGACACTGAGGGAGTAGCACACACTAAAAGTGGAGAAAGACAACCTGTTCAAGTCAGCATACAGGTAAGTATTGACAGTCGCTCCATTATCCAAAAGCCTAGTGAGCTATGTTAATAGATAGAAATTTAAAACTTCATAGTCACTCTCTCAACATGAAGTCTGTTTATAAAGGTAGGGAGAAGAATTATGCTGGCTTCTAAGATGCCTTGTTTTGGCCATATTGTAAGGCAGCATCGCAAGTATCCTTCACAGAGAAGGCAATTCTATAATCTATATAGCATCATGAATAAAATGGCAAATTAAATGTAAATTATGAATATTGGTGATTCTCACTAACCTGTCAATAAATGTCCAGCTCCTATTTTACTCCAAAATCAAAAGGCACAAATAAGAAATTATATTTTGCTTATAGAAAATGAAGCCTATTTTTAGGGGCATTAAGATTTGAGAATCTCATTAAGTATCCCCCCAATTCTCATTAACGCAATGCATAAATTGTAGACCATTTCATAATGATATTCAGTGGTGTGGGAAGTGAAGTCTTTGTTCCAAAACATTTCCAGTTAGTTGTCAAACTCATTTAAAATAACAGCTGTAGGCCCTTTAGTCATAGTGACTCATAGTGGTAACGTTAGCATGAAAGTCAGCATTAAAATTTGGACCATGTTGTTTGGTGGCTGGATGTTTCCTATATGCCTTGAACAAGGCATATTGAATTGTTTAGATTTCCGGGGGAAAAAAAAGGGAAAAAAACACAAATGGCCGTGAACAGCATCCATGAGGCGAGACAGCTGGATTTGTGCAGTACTTACAATTGTAGGATATGTAGCACATGTTTTGTCTCTGGTAGGTGAACAAAACATTTTCCAACAACGTACGTTTGATAGTAAGAGTCTAGCTGGCTTTTAAGTCTGAGTTTTTCTTTAAGGCTCTAAAATTGACCTTCATTTATTATAATAGGAGGGATCAAATATTCTCGACCTTTCATGACCTTCAGTGTCACAAGGAAAAAATCATAATAGTCCTAAATGTAGGCTTAATTTTCTTTATGCAAAATGTAATTTCATATATATTTTTTATTGATTTGGGTTTAAATGGAGTGGTATAGCGTAGTGGGCTAAAGCACGGAACTTGAAAGCAGGAGGTTGCCGGTTAAATCCCCACAGCCACCACCATTGTGTCCTTGAGCAAGACACTTAATTCCAGGTTGTTTGGGGGTATTGTCCATTTAATTAATCCAGTGTAATTAGCTTAGGATAAATGCATCTGCCAAATGTAAATGTGACCAAGAATTTTTTTTTGCCAGGTTTTATGAGAAATACCCATTATAGGCTACTTAATTCACTAACCTGTTGATACGCACCCCCTTTTTGAGCACAAACCATGAAAATGACATACCTGAACTTAAATGGTTGTATTTACTGAAACCTTTAGAGTATGCACACAGTTGTAGTATCTTTTGAAAGAAGACACTTTGGGCTTTATTGCCCAGCATTAATTATATGTTGTTATTTTTTTAAGTTAGAGAAGCAGAAGTTTATAGTAATGGAAATATTTTGTGCTGAACATGTTTTTATAATCTAAAAAAACTATAATAAAAGTGCCAAGACAACCCAGAAATACAATGTTCTCAAAGCCACAAGTCTAAAGAAGTTATGTTTCAAATTTGAAGATGATCTAACAAAAAATGAGGTTCCTGCAATCTTTTATCTCTGAAAATCGCTGGAAGCGTACAGAGTCAAATTAAGGCTCCGCCTTTCAAGACTACACAAAATCTGAGTGCGGGGAACTTGCGTATCAACAGGTTAAATACCAAAAAAAGTACCAAAAAGAGCTCAATGTAATCATTTTATTTTTTACTATTTTACCAATGTGTGTTTGTAGTTTGCTTGTAAGAGTATCAGATTGTTAGCTTAGCATCACGCTACCGTCAAAGTCTTGATATCAGTTGAGTGATTCTCCTGTGTGCTTCACATAAGGAGCACTCTTTGTTTGACACAAGTTGAAAAATTAGTCACTTAAAGCTGTGACTTTTGGCCCTCTAGCGATTGAAGCATAAAACTGCAAGTTACTTGTGGAGGAACATTATTTTGATAAATAATTGAGTTGGGCTTCAGCTCTGCTCTTAACTCAGTATAGGCGTATTAGTGTACCCTTGCTGAAAACAAAAAAAAAACTAAAACTAAAATAAAAGCAGATTATCCTACTGATCATAACACATTCGCTACAAAGTGAATAGCTCAAGAGATAACCTGTTTAGCTGGAAATGGTCACTATTCGGCTAATTAGATAGATGAAGACGTAGCTAGTTTACAGATCTATAAAGTAAAAATTTTCCACTGTCCTTCATCGAAAATGAAATCAAGCACTGCAGTACCACAACCCACAATAAAATGCCCCATTAGAGTGGCTAACACTATCTAACGATCTACAGCGCTAGTGTTAGAGACTACCAGTCTAGCAAGATAAAATACTTTCTTTAAATCCTTTCAGATCTCTGCGTTCTCGCCACCTCTGAAAAGCCAAGCCGATGTTGATTTGTGTTTTATTATTGGCTCTTCCATTGTCTTTCACTTTTTGTCTGCAGACTCTTCTCGGTTCAAGGTTTCATTATTTTTACAATGGGTGATTCCCCAGAGGTTTGACTTTTTTAATGATCCATGGTCAATGTTTGTTGTAACGTCAAGCACAATAGCAGCCGGACCTACTTTATTTATGGACATGACGTAAAAAGTTATGGACGAATGACCGAAGTATGCAATTTTTCGGGAAATCCAACCCAACTGCTCTAAAATATATATCATAGGCTTACTATAGTGAATCGTGGTGAGGCAAAACACAGTTTGGAAGATGGATTATTGGTGTACTTGCTCATTAATTCAATTTTATTTATTTCTAACAAACAATCTTAAATAGTGTAGCTTTAAGACCTGTTCACATTGTAAGCGACTTTGTTGCTTGATGTTGCTAGTTTCTGTACTCTTGTGTCACTAGTGGGCGTTCCTACTGCTGTAGCTCTAACGTTATTGGTCAGCAGCACAACTGGCCATTGCTTTGGCTATACATGTTTGTAGTTACAGGCAAGTGATATAGATCAGTGAAATCTTTGACAACATTAACACCTCCATCTTTCCTGCACTTGACTCCTCCAGTCTCTCACAGGAAACGGATTATGTGAGCTTCACCATCTACACTAATATTGGAAGTCTCTGTCCAGTATCGCTCTGCATTGCAAAAAGTTACACTTTTCTTAACTTTGTCACATCTCTTATCATGCCCACATCCTGTTGCCAACGGCCGCTGCAACTTCTGTTGCCGGAAGTTGCCAGTTAAAAAGAATGATCTTCTGTCACTTTGTGGCTGTGAGACGCTGACAATGCAAATGGGGCTTTATGATATTCAATGACAGTGTGGATGCTACCTTATAAGACAAGTGCATATGTAGACAGTAGAAAGCAAGGCAGCTCACTAGGTTTTGGGACAGGGCCTATAATTATATTACAAAAACCTGAATAAGAACATAAGTGGTTGTAAAAGTAAGAGCTACTCCTGATATGTTATCACTGTACTTTACAGTTCACTCATGCAGGCCTTTTTGAGACCGTCTGGCAGGTCAAATTCTACAACTACAACAAGAGGGACCATTGCCAGTGGGGAAACAGCTTCAACAGTATTGAATATGAGTGTAAACCCAATGACACACGCACACTCATGTGGATCAATAAAGAACTATTTCTGTGAAAGATGTCTATGTGTCAACCGTGATAGCAGGTAATCTTATGACAAACACAATATAGAGCTAGAGACCTCCCTAGACACCACCCTGATGAGTCATGTAGAAACAAATCAAAGACTCTTGATAGTGTAGGGATGCAACCTGTTTCTTTCCTGTTAGTGACGTGTGTCTAACAAGTGATTCGAGTGTTGTGATGCATTTACAAGTGGGAGTTTTGTTGGATTTGTCTTGGTGCTGCTGGAAAATTTGTAACATACTGTGTCTAATGCAATATAGTTACACTTTACCCTGTTAGTTTTCGTGTTGTCTGTTTTTAGAGTTTTCCTTCCAGTTGTCTACCTCTGAAGAATCCTGTGAGGATGAAGTTTATTTTAATATGGGTTTACAGATTTTATGATAAAACTATTACAATGTGTGGCCTATTAATTCAGCAGTTACAGATTCAATGTATCATCTTTGCAATAAATCTTACCGTACATGAACTTCTGTACATGAGTGTTTTTTTTTTTTTAAATCAGTATTTTTAAATGTGCAATAATGGTATCTGGATCTATTTTTTGTTTTCCACTGATTTTGCAAAATTGATATATATAGTATATTGTATATTTGATCAAATAAAAAATGAAGTATTTCAAAAAATGCTATCTGTTTTGTTTCAGTTAAGTCATTACATATTTAAATTGAGCTAATGATCTGTCATTTCTGCAGCACTTTCCAAAAAAGATGTTTTCATACTCACCCCTTCAGCTATTGGTCTGACAAACAGGTTGTCTCACCTCAAATTCACGTCATTGGTTGAACCAATGTTGCTATGCTGGGCCGGTCAAACAAACAGAGCAATGTTTTGAGAGCAGCACAAATGGTGCTTGTTTTTGTTAAACAAGCACCATTTAAGTACAAGGATCAACTTTCTTGCTATATACAGTAAGGCACTTCCATTTGTTCCATGAATTACAGAATCTCGCCAGAAATAGTAGGTCATCCAGGTGTATCGCTTACTCTTTTATAAATACTGAGGATTCGGACATACTACTCCATTGGCTTACTGTTAATGGAATACTATATAAGTAGAAATGTATGCAAATTCAGATGCAGGGACAGTGTTTACACCTTTCATGCTATTTAACCAATAGATGGTTACTTATAGCTGTCTCTGCACATTAAACTGGGATAGGAGAAAGTATTTTATTCTTTAAACAATTACAAATGTCACCTTAAAGACTTTTAAGCAAATCCATTAGGGTCAATAACACAGCTTTGTTCAGTACGTAGGATGTAGAATGCATCTATTTTGAGCTTTGAGATGTGCTGCAATTCCCCTTCCCAGCATATTTGTAGCTGGTGAACTACTGGCATTATCAGACACCAGTGATAGGATTATCACACCAGTGATTTGCAGGACTAGTGATACGTAAAAGAATTAATTCTGTTAACACTTGTTTCCAAATTGTGTTTATTACTTTATTAAAATGATGCCCAACAAGACATCAAATGTTGACGCAGTGATAACTCTCATGCCACACTTTCACAAGCTTATAGCGGGAAACTTTTGAGGGAAATGTCCTTTTCAGTATCGCCACACACTATTGTATATTATGCAGTCTGTGTAGGGCACCAAATCCCTAGGGGGGCACCACCTTACCCAAGTGTCCTTACTTACACGCTATGTCATTCAAGGACCCGTCAGCAGTCACAGAACACAAACGATCGTACCATACGACTGATATTCGGCCTGATCAAAAACAAATCAGGATCATTGTATGCACTCTCATTAATTGCGTTCTTGAGGGTTGGAATTGAACTTCGGCAGTGGGTGAAAACATCAAACAAGTCCACAAGAACGTAAGAACACATAAGAATGCACATTGAGAAGCACCCAATTTCTCTCTCTTGGGCTAAAAAGTCTTTGGTAGTATTCGGCTGGTCATGTGTTCTCAACATGGCGGCCACCATGAGAGGTTAATGGACAGCTTTTCTAGGCCTTCTAGATATATATTTGCCATGTTTGTCAAAAAGTGCTAGTTATTTCTTTTGACTTAAAGCTTCTAAAGTGAAATTAACAACGCAGTATATTTCAGTATGTTGATGTAGTACATTTTGACTCCAGCAGGTGGTGCTGTAAATTGTCCATGAAATCTCCTCTAGATTAGGTGGTGTCCGAAATCATTCACTCATTCACTATTTCCTATATAGTGAATGGTAGTGAGTGAACGAAATGAGTGAGTGAATTCGGACCCTGACGTATACACAGAGTGTTCTGGGACTGTCACAGAAACATTTTACATATGAACTTTTAAAATACTTGGGCCTTACTTGATATTCTTCTTCAAAAATATATGAACACAATCTTCATTCTGTTTGTCATTGTTAATATATATGTTAATATAAAGAGGAAACGCATTTGATCAAATGTACATTATTGTATTTATTTGTTATACTTTAATATCTTTAAACTCCAATACAAGCTGGGTAGCATTTCATCTGACCAAATGATCCTAACCTACATGTTATTACAGAATATTTCAATCATCCACAGCATTATCATTTACACTGTGTGCAGTCTCCTGAGTTAAAAATAATATCACATCAGTGAATTATTTAGTAAATAAAGAATTATTCAACTTATTGGCAAAATTCTTTATAAAATATAAATAAAGAGTACAGAGTAAGAGTAAAATTTATCTGTATGTTTTGTCTCTCTATATATTATTATGTTATTTTAATCCAGTAATGATTTGTCAAAAAGTCATTTAATACATTCAGCATGAAATAAAACATGGCAGGAGTGAAGGAAGCAGTAAACTCCCAGCTCGTAGGTCTTCCCCGCAGTGGAGTATGGGCAATTAATCTAAGGGACACCCGAAATAGTGCACTATATAGTGGATAGGGGGGTGGTTTCAGACACAGCACAGTCTTAGCTTGTTAATGAAGCATGTTCTAGACATTTAACAGTTGGGTAAATATTTAAGACCATTTTAATACCTAAAAATTAGGTGTGGTATGACCACTTTAAGACTTTTACATTCATGAAACCTCAAGAAGATTAAAGGTAATATGTTATTTTTCAATGTGGAAATGCTTTCTCCTATCCCAGTTTAATATACAGAGACAACTATAAGCAATTTGTTGGTTGATGAAAAGTGTAAAGTGACACTGTGCCACTATTAAAACATGTGTTGTTTGTTTGAGCATCCTGACCATCCCAACAAAGCAATATTGGTTCAAGCAATGGTGTGAATGTCAATCTCACAGCTATGTGATTACTGTAGATGGTTGAACAGTAACACTTCATTTTGTTATTGTGAAAGAAAACAAATATGACTTCCCTCTTTAAAAAATTATGAATTTAATAATATATCCAATAGATAAAGAAAGAAAAATGATGGGAACATGAAAATGTACTGCATACTATGACCCACCTACAGTACGCACAGTAACACTTGTGAAGCCCTGACTCTGAGCAGCTGCTATGCAAATGTGTTTTTGTGTGTGGGCGAAAGGGTCCCGTATGCAGTGTACAAAAGAACCGCCCATCAGCACGTATGTGCTCCGCCTCCTTCATCTCTCGTCCAATAGCAGTGCGTCTCCTCTGCCCCTCCCTACCTTCCCGCCCTGCGGCTCTTCCTCCCATCGCTACTGCAGTGAAACCCACGGAAACAGACGGAAGATAGCTTACACCGCCGCTGTATCAAAACAAGCCTTTTCTTTACAAAATAACGATATCAAGAGCAGAATTTTCTTCTTGTATCTGTGCTCTCATTATTTGCTGTTCATTTCCGAGGGTGAATTCCGTCGCGCAGGCAGCAAAATGGTAAGGAAAACAACACATTCATAGCATTGTTTATAAATACCAGACATTATAGTTTCAAATTCATCTTTTAAACAATTAAGAACAAATTCGACTAATGAAAGAACTGTTCTACCCAGAAGCGTTTATGCATTTCATAATGTGCATCTGCCGGGGTTCAGTAGGTGTATCTATTCTCAGTCTGTTTCATGCAAAGTTGTTGCAAAGCCATTGCAGAAATGACAGATCAGATCATCAGAGTTAAATGGTGTTGAATGAGGCTGCTGTCTTGTGTGAGGTTATTTGCTATGTGAAGTTAAAGCCTCAGCTACTGTGTATATCTATATTAGTTATTAGAGCAAGCAAGCATCTTTATTTCCATTAATACGAGCTCGACAGTTTTATACATTGGGAGATTTTTTCCTCCAGTGGATGCTGTGGAAAAAAATCTGGATGTTTTATTGTTTCTTTCTGCAAATCCATTATGGAATGCATTTACTGATATATAGGGTGTCAGATATGTTGCATGCAGTGTGGAGACTGATTAGAAATACGCATTGCACTTATTGAAGGGTTTGTGTTGTATATTATTTCGTTTTTTCATGCCACCTCTGAAACAGACTAGTTGGGTAATAGAATCACGCTTTATTGTGCTATGCTATATATAATATGTAGATGACCAATGTAAAAGGACTTAGTATTACAACACAAGTGTATTCAGCTCTCTTTTTTGATCAATTGTACTGAAGTGCTTAAAAAAAGCATGTGATGGTATCCGATGGTAATTCCATAGTTTTGTAATATACTATGGTACTGAATGATAACTATATTCACATATCATGATATGTAGGGCACACCTTAAGGAACATATGCTTTTTTTCTGGTCACAAAGTGTTTCAAGATTGAAAAAATGTATGTCTTTTTATTGAATATTGATGAAGCAACAACATTTGTGTGGAAATAAAAACCGTAATAATGGAAGGTTGTTTTGATATAGTTTTAATTATTTTTGTAAGGTGGTGAAGGGGCCTTTTACTCCACACTTGGGGTAGAAGGCCCGCCGCACACTCAGGGTAAAAGGCCCCTAGGGGGGTTTAGTGATACCGTAGTAGATATAGGGCAAAATCGGTCAACTTAGGCAAATACTTTTGAGACATTTTAAGATAATGCCTATTTGAAAGAACCATTTCCTGTAAACATCAAATTTGGCATTTTATAACATCTCAAGTATTCTATAAACAAATGAATCTTCATTTTGATTGGATCAGTCAATGTGAGCCCAGTTTGAAAATTTTTCATAACAAATCTATTCATTTAATAAAAACCCTATACCAGGGCTATAGTCCCTGCAAATCCTGTCACTTATTGGACAATTATTAAAAAAACCTTTGATTCAGTCGCCTTCAACAAAACAGAAAATTAGTCCAAATTAGAAGAAGAACCAAAATAATTGGAACAAATTTCAAAATAGTTTTTTATTTTGTTTTTGGGGGGGGGTCTAAATTCACTCTACATTAACACTGTTGTTTCTTTTTGGAAACAAGACCACAATAATATTATATTAATGATAATATTAAGTTATCTATTCATTTCTGTTTCAATGCTGACATTTCAGAAGGTACGTACATTATAAGAGTGCCATCAAATCCATACTCCTATCGCCCACACTGATCTCACAGTGAAATTGTAAATAGTAGGTTGACTTTTCTTTAGATGAAATCGATCTGCGCTTACCAAAATCCAAAACACAGCCCCCAGTGGTCAAAACGTTAAGTGTTGTTGGGTGAATGTGCACGTAGAGGTACAAAAGGTGAGTTGTTTTCAGTTGTACAGGCTGTAATACAGTGCAATCTCAGAATCATGCTGTTCACTGATTATGCAAATGCGATTACTTCCTGGTTTCAAAGTGGGAT
This sequence comes from Xyrauchen texanus, assembly GCF_025860055.1. Classification (NCBI taxonomy): domain Eukaryota; kingdom Metazoa; phylum Chordata; class Actinopteri; order Cypriniformes; family Catostomidae; genus Xyrauchen; species Xyrauchen texanus. Next base: position 40,341,294 of record NC_068295.1, read on the forward strand.
CAGAACCCAGGTCTCCCACGCTGCTGACACAACACTCTTCTGGTCCCGATACAGGGGACACTTGCCACACATGTTGGAGCCGATGCAAACATGTCTGATAGGAGATAGCGCTTGTCAGTGAGTCTGCATAATGTGGCCGATACTAGGGTTCCAGAACTATCAAAACAACAAGCAGACTTCCCGTGTGATCATATTGGATCACCTTCCGAGATGCTGTAAGTGTGATTCTTTCTAAAGGGTCTAAGATCATTTGTTGGAGTGTACACATATGAGCTAAAGTTCTTGCAAAACACTCTCAGACCATTTAAATCTATAAAGTGTGAAAACACCTCAAACCAGAAACTAACACCTTCCTTACACCTGATTACAAACATCATGGTTTACAGAATGCTACAATGCAAAAGATATATTTCTAGAAGCATCACCTAGCTCTTACACACTCTAGCTGAATCACTTTAGGGTTAAACATTTGATCCAGTTGTCCTGTTGTTAGTAGATGTAAATGAAATTGGTTGGTTTTCCAAATGCATTAATATTGCAAGTTCTGATATTCATAGCTTGTAACAAGAGACAAATATCAAAACATATATGATATGTAAGAATATTAATATAATATATCAGAGCAGCATGTTATATGGTTGGCCTAAATCATTGTAGAGACATTGAAGTTAACTGGAACAAAAACTAGGTCTGTCCTACCAGGTTTTGTTTCAGGTCCTTAGGGCTTCGGTGTAATATAACTGTTCTGTGCACACAGTCTTTGTCTGTTTCTGGAAGGGTCTAGAAGTGACTTTGTGAAAACTGGCAGCACTAGGGATGGGTGCAGACTTCTTGATCAAAGTCATGTTAAACTTGCCACAATGTCCACGTTTACATGAACTTAGGAAAACCATTTATTCTTGGGTTTTTGCAGAGAGCAGATTTTGAAACGTCATGTAAACGAGAATGGCATTTTCCTTATGCCATTTAAGGGATTAAGAGAAATCCGTTTAAAACGCCTGGGATTATCCCGGAGAACGTGGTTTATGTGGTCATGTAAACACATTAGCTGTGTTTTTCAGGTTTTTGAGGAGTGCGCATGTGCGTGAACAGACTGGATAACAAACGTCAACGAATGGAGCCCAACAACAATACACAGCAGAAAGATTTCAAAATTTTACAGATTACAGTGGGGAAAGCACATAAACTTAAAAATATACAATTTATACAAACCAATGTAAAATATCGACTTTCCCTCAAGTTCGGGTATATGCGCTCATATATTGGGGGAATCCCAGAGTTGTACATTAGAGGAAAACCCCACCGCTGCAGGACACTATGAAAAGTTTAGGAAACAAATAGCAGTCGACTGATAGTGGGTTTTGCCGATACCGATAACAAAGTTTTGGAAACAAGGCTGATAGCCGATTCATTGGCTGATAGATTTTTAAATGTAAAATATGAATGAAAATTTTCCACTCACTGTAAATTAGTTGTGGAATAAGTGGAGCAGGAGCTGAGGAAAACTTGTGTGTCGTGCATCTTTAAAGGAAACATCCTGGCATTACATCTTAAATGCAGTTATATTTAATGCGTTATAGCTTTATTAAAGTTAAAATAATATGGAAGAAGATCATGTAAATAACTACAAACTCAGAAACTGGCATTTCTCTGTGTGGTCTGTGCCTCTTCTATGAGTTGAGCGAATGTTCCGTGAGAGATTGAAACTGCAACCGGCTGATGCACAGTTTGTCACGTGGAAGCTCGTCCCTGGAGCGCGCACGCTTAAGTCAAGTCAAGTCAAGTCAAGTGGTTTTTATTGTCGTTTCAACCATATACAGTTAGTACAGTACACAGCAAAACGAGACAACGTTCCTCCAGGACCATGGTGCTACATAAAAACAACAAAGGACCAACATAGGACCACATGAGACTACACAACGAAATAAAATACCTATATAAACTACCTATATATACCTATATAAAGTGCACGTGCAAACATGTGCAAAGTACGGGACAGTACAACAAATTACTGACAATGAACAGGACAATAGACAGTGCAGCGCCGACCAGTACTCAGTAGTGCAAAAAGATGACAGTTTCTAAAAATGTAAACATAACATACTATGAGATAATGTTCTATGCACATAGCAGTTATTGAGGTAGCAGACAGTTATAAAGTGACAGTAATTAAAGTGCAACTCAGGACACGTGTGTGTCAAACCAGTCTCTGAGTATTGAGAAGTCTGATGGCTTGGGGAAGAAGCTGTTACACAGTCTGGCCGTGAGGGCCCGAATGCTTCGGTACCTCTTGCCAGACGGGAGGAGGGTAAAGAGTTTGTGTGAGGGGTGTGTGGGGTCAGTCCACAATGCTGGTTGCTTTGCGGATACAGTATTTTTTGTAAATGTCTTTGATGGAGGAAGAGAGACCCCAATGATCTTCTCAGCTGTCCTCACTATCCTCTGCAGGGCTTTGCGGTCCGAAGCGGTGCAAGTCCCAAACCAGGCAGTGATGCAGCTGCTCAGGATGCTCTCAATAGTCCCTCTATAGAATGTAGTGAGGATGGGGGTTGGGAGATGTGCTTTCCTCAGCCTTCGAAGAAAGTAGAGACGCTGCTGGGCTTTCTTGGTGATAGAGCTGGTGTTGAGGGACCAGGTGAGGTTCTCCGCCAGGTGAACACCAAGGAATTTGGTGCTCTTGACGATCTCCACAGAGGAGCCGTCGATGTTCAGCGGAGTGTGTTCATCTTGTGCTCTCCTAAAGTCAACAACCATCTCTTTTGTTTTGTCGACATTCAGGGACAGGTTGTTGGCTCTACACCAGTTCGTCAGCCGCTGCACCTCCTCTCTGTATGCTGACTCGTTGTTCTTGCTGATGAGACCCACCACGGTCGTGTCATCGGCGAACTTGATGATGTGATTCGAGCTGTGCATTGCTGCACAGTCGTGAGTCAGCAGAGTGAACAGCAGTGGACTGAGCACACAGCCCTGGGGGCCCCAGTGCTCAGTGTGGTGGTGGTGGAGATGCTGTTCCCGATCCGGACTGACTGAGGTCTCCCAGTCAGGAAGTCCAGGATCCAGTTGCAGAGGGAGGTGTCCAGGCCCAGCAGGTTCAGCTTTCCAATCAGGTGCTGGGGAATGATTGTGTTGAATGCTGAGCTGAAATCTATGAACAGCATTCGAACGTATGAGTCCTTATTGTCTAGGTGGGTGAGGGCCAGATGGAGGGTTGTGGTGATGGCATCGTCCATTGAACGGTTTGAACAATACGCAAACTGCAGTGGGTCTAGTGAGGGGGGCAGCTGGGTCTTAATCTGCCTCATGACGAGCCTCTCGAAGCACTTCATGATGATGGGTGTAAGTGCGACGGGACGGTAGTCGTTGAGGCAGGACACTGAAGACTTCTTTGGCATGGGGATGATGGTGGTGGCCTTGAAGCACGTTGGAACAATGGCGCTGCTCAGAGAGATGTTGAAGATGTCGGTAAGAACATCTGCTAGCTGGTCTGCACATCCTCTGAGCACTCTGCCAGGAATGTTGTCTGGTCCAGCAGCCTTCCGTGGGTTGACTCTACGTAGAGTTTTCCTCACATCTGCCGTGGTAAGACAGAGCACCTGGTCGTTGGGAGGAGGGGTGGACTTCCTCGCCATCACGTCGTTCTGCACTTCAAACCGAGCGTAGAAGTCGTTCAGCGCATCTGGAAGGGAGGCATCTTTGTCACAGGCAACTGATGTTGTCCTGTAGTTGGTGATGGCCTGGATGCCCTGCCACATGCGCCGCGTGTCACCGCTGTCCTGGAAGTGACTGTGGATTCTCTGGGCGTAGCGCGCTTTGCCTCTCTGATTGCCCGTGACAGTTTGGCCCTAGCTGTTCTTAGGGCTGCCTTATCGCCTGCTCTGAAGGCGGAGTCTCGGACCTCAGCAGCGTGCGCACCTCCGCAGTCATCCACGGCTTCTGGTTGGAGCGTGTGGTGATGGTCTTGAGAAAGTGACATCATCAATGCACTTGCTGATGTAGCTGGTCACTGATGCTGTGTATTCCTCCAAGTTGGTAGAATCGCCATATGTTGCAGCCTCCCTGAACATGTGCCAGTCAGTACACTCAAAACAGTCCTGAAGAGCAGAGATGGCTCCTGCTGGCCAGGTTTTCACCTGCTTCTGAAGCGGTTTTGTGCGTCTGACGAGCGGTCTGTATGCTGGAATTAACATAACAGAGATGTGGTCTGAGTAGCCGAGGTGGGGGCGGGGCTGGGATGTTTGTGTAAACAAGATCAAGCGCGTTCGCCCCTCTCGTTGCAAAGTCCACATACTGATGGAATTTAGGGAGCACTGTCTTGAGATTTGCATGGTTGAAATCTCCGGCGACAATAAACAGTCCAATAAACAGTTAATGCAGCTAGATTATAACGTGATGGCTTGCGACTTATTGAATCATAACGTGTCACTGTGCATTTCTGATCATGAAGAAAATTGCCAATACGCATCCTTATTAATAAGAGAGAGTTAAAGAAGGATTGAAATGAACAGAAAGGTGAGAGAGGGCAGTCTTTGCCTCATTATACACTGCAACAAAATACATTTTTTATTTGATTTTGTTTTGGCTTGTTTTCCCATAAAACATAGAATAATTTTTTTTTTATCTAAGTGTACGTTTACATCACAATGATGTACTAAAAACGGAATGGTTTTCCTTTGCATTTTTTAAATGTTCCGCGTACCGACGACAACATTGTTGAAACGATACCCATTCACACAGATCTGCGAAAACGACTAAAAACGCTGTATAATGCATTCCAGGCCAGTAGTTGTCGAGTTAATTTGTAAAGAAACTCTACGCTCCTGCGCAGATAAGCATTCTTCCACAGAGTGGTGAATACAAACAATGAAGATGGCGAAAGCATCGAGCAATTTTGTCTGGAAGGACGATGAGGTTGATTTATTACTACAAGTGACCCTGGACTATAAAGCACGCCATCTTTTTAAGGACTCCAACTGATGATCTCGTGTTGGTCTGGAGGTAAGGACGAAGTTTTTGAAGTTCATGCCTATAGAAAGAACACGTAATACGCTTGCACATGACGTCATCGTTTTCACAAATTAGCATTTTTGTATGTTTACACAGAGATGATAATGCCATAGTTTTCAAAAACATACACTTTGAAACACGTTTTCAAAAGTTTGCATTTTCAGGCCCAAAACGCCGTTGTCGTGTAAACGAACACCAAAACACATAAAAACTTTTCAGTTTTTAGTTGAAAATGTTGTCGTGTAAACGGCTCCTAAGAATGTTGAATATGTTATAAAAAATTAGACTTGCTTTTAGAGTCTTTACTCCACTCGCAGAAGTATAACCAAGTGAAAAAATACACTAATATACAAAATACACTTACTGTATATTTAAGATACATTCTCTTAAAGAAAGTCTAAATATCTTTTATGTTGCTTCTCAAGTAAATGTATCTTGTTTTAAGGATTTTTAGACTATTTTAAATGAAAACAAGACAAAAACACTTGATAAAATTAGGATTCCTGCAGTGAATTTTTTACTGAATTAAATTTTATAACAATAATTTTTTCCCTTTAATTCGGTGAATGCCATTTAGAGGTATTTTTAAAAGATGATTTTGTCCTCTTTATTAATAGTAAGCACGGTTAATGCAACCTTTTAAGTCGGGGCACAAGCTGAATAATCTGTTAAGAGCTAATGATTAATCGTTGCAATAATCGGAAAATAGTCATTCTAATAATTGTTAGATTAATCAATTATCAAAATAATATTAGTTGCAGCCCTATTTATAATTCTTTTTTTTTTTTTCAAATAGCATATTAAATGTATATCTTTGACTTGTATCATTGTTCTAACCATTCAAACAGCTAATGTTTGCATCCTCTCCACCTTGTCGGCAATGCAGATATCCAGTGCGGCGATTAGTTATAAATAGGGCTGTCGATTAACGCATTCATTCAGTGCGATTCATTTTACAAATCCATACCCACAGACCATAATAAAGAAGATTCCTGAGAAATGCAATCTTTTAGTACCACCTGTTTATTCCAGAGGGCAGTAAGTGAAATTTCAGCTCTATGAGCAACACACAGTTTATAGAGTGAAGAAAACACTTCAGTAGGCAGAACAACACAAACATTAGCGTTACGTTCTTGTGTTCAAAACACTCGGAGTGCAAATGCAAACTAAGGGATCTCAAGATGTGTTTAAAGATTGAGTATTAAACTATATTTAACTTGACACAGTGAACTAAACATTTTATGTTTATGACACAACACACCCGAGACGTCTGATGTAGGTGTAAATTGACAGTCCTTAAACAAGAACTCAAAATAAATCTCCAACTGATTGATAAATTCACTTTCAATTGCTGTGAACTGTATGCCAATGATTGACTTATGATCAATAATATGGTAATAAACAATACATTGTATTCTAAAGCCGTTTTTATATTGTCTTATCAATGATGAACTCTTCTGCTACAAGAATGTAATGCATTTTAATGATCTGAATATTTTTTTATATATGTATATATAATTTTTTAATATTTAAAGATAACTATGTATAATTATATATTGATATAAATATGTATAATCATTATATATTGAGTTATTGTTATATGAGGGGCTTTCTCAGCAAATATTTGTATATGCGATTAATTAATCGGGACACCATGTAATTAATTCGATTAAAAATTGTAATCGATTGACAGCCCTAGTTATAAACAAATGAATTATCAAACCACCGTTGGTTGTCTTAAATGACTGATACGTTTTACCATGACAATAATAATAATGTGCTTGACATACATACCTTGGCTTTTTTCTGTCGATGTTTCAAACCCGCTTTTGAAGCATCTGTCTCTATGAGTCACGTTGCAAAACAAACTCCATGGGTAGACATTGATTGTTTTTATTTAACCTCTAGAGGGGACCGTTATATTGATGAACCAAGTAGTTAAGACAGTAGAACCCTCCAGCGCCAGCCATGCAGAAATGAAACCAAAAATAACTATCAGAAAATATGGGAGTAGATTTTTTTCTGGTAGCCGATAGTTAAAAAAAACACAGATATATCGGTCGACCTCTAGAAACCAACACAGCAACTGAGAATTAAATGGCAAAGTCTTCCTTGGATTCCATGTTTGTTATTTACACAAGCATGGTGGGGAAATTACTTTGCTGTGGAGCTGCTTACTGACTGAGCCTCATGTATACGAGAGTAAAGAGTATGCTGCTTATACAGTGCATGTTAATGGGAACTCCACTTTCTCTCAATAAGCCGCTACTTTCTGGCATTCATTTAAACTTAGCCACTGTCAACTGGAGGTCAAACCACTAACAGCACAGTATCCCTGAAACATTGAGTTTGTCTTGTGACATATTGAAAAAAACACAGCCTCAGACGGCACACCCACCACAGTCCATTAAATGGCTGTCTGATGCATGTTGAATGCAACTTTCTTAATATGACCATCTCTAATCTGATTGGCTGACTAACATGCAACTTCTTGTGTAAGTGCACAAGTTTTTTTAGTAGTTCACTTGGAAGTTGTGTTTAACAAGTTGAAGCTTTTTTGGAAGAACTGGTCTCTGGATTTGCCAAAGTTTGCCAGGCATAGTGGCATCAAAGGCTTCATAGAGTTTGTTAGAGGACTGCAATGTGGAACACACTTTATGCCAACAGTCAAAAGTCTGGCTACCGAAGACTAGCCTGGCTAAGACAGTGCCTTGCAAATGTTTTCAGACCCTTGACCAATTCTTTTATTTGTTATATTATAACACTGTGTTAACATTTGTCTTTTCTGATATGTGTATTTCAAAGTAATTCAACTTAAAATGTACTATTTCAGTGTGACATTGTTTCATGTTAACTAACATAAGCTAACAGTTGACAACAACATGATTGTCAGAGTATACACCAATAAGCCATAACATTAAAACCACCTGCCTTATATCGTGCAGGTTCCCCTCGTGCCGCCAAAACAGCGCCAACCTGCACCTCAGAACAGAATTCTGAAATGCATATAAGTAACAATACTTATATGCATTTTTGCTTATAACTTCACATAAAATAAACCGAACATAAAATATCACATGCCATTACTTAAAAATGGTGTTGATCTTTCAAACAAGCGCACAAATAAGGTAATCAGATGCATAGATCATTAAATAAACCTCATGAAGCACAATGTTACATGTGGCCACCAGGAGATGGCGCTATGTAAATAACAAACTCGATGCAGACTCATTGAGTCAAAAGGCACTCATTCTGAGAAATCTCATTACTAAAATCATGTCTGCATGCTATGCATACCTTTAGTCATTGTTCTTATGTACAAATATTATGTTGTATTTGTTTGGAGAGGCCTTTGGATACATGGAGACGTTTTTGGACACTATGATAAATAATTTCTGTAATGCTGTAACTTTTTGGCGCTTTTCCATTACCAGTATCAGCTCGCGTCGGCTTGCCTCGCCTCGGCTTGCCTCAACTCGTCTCGCTTTTCGCTCTGTTTTCCATTGCAGACAGTACCGCCACAAATAGTACCCGGTCGTCATAGCGACGCCGCAGGAAACTGCCGTGACGTAATCTTATGCGCGACACACATATCCGCTACTCACGCACACAGGACAATGGAGGAAATCGAGTGTATGCTGTTTTTGATCCTCGGGATGTGGCTGTTTCTCACAGCAAGAAGACAAACGTTGTTTCATGAGAGGCTGAGGGCAGCAAAACGAAACACTGCTGAAAAAAACAGGAGAGTTTGGGAATTACTACAGAGTTCAGACTACGAGACGAATCCGGTTGTTCAAAGCCGACGCAAGAGGGTAAGTTATGCTAACGTTTGCATATGTGTAAATACTATACTATATGCAAAGTATTTAATCAACTTTATAGCTACCAGTATTACGTACTAAAATGTGCATGGTTTATGTGTTTCAGATCCGTTTAGCTTTGCAAAGTCGCCGCGACGAACCGTCTGTTTGGGCTTTCAACCGAGCTACCGAGTGGTGGGATGTTATTGTTCCTGGTTTCACAAACGCGCAGTGGGTTCAGAACTTCAGAATGTCGGAAGAAACATTCATATATTTGTACAACAAACTGCGTCCAGTGATGGAGAGACAAGACACAAGCTTCCGCAAGTGTGTTCCTCTAAAGAAGAGAGTGGCCATCGCACTATGGAAGCTTGCAACCGGTTCAGAGTACAGAACTATCGGCCATCTTTTCGAGTAAGCATAACAACTGTTTGCCGGTGTGTTCAAGAGTTCACTGCTGCTGCAGAAACGTTGTTGGTTCCCGAACAAATCCGTTACCCAGACCAGGAGAAGTTTGAAGAAATGGCTGCCTACATTGAGAACAGATGGGGGCTCCCGCAGTGTGTTGGTGCTATTGATGGATCACACATACCCATTTTGGCACCACAGGAGTACCACTGTGACTATTTCAACCGTAAAGGCTGGCACTCCATCGTCCTTCAAGGTGTTGTAGATGGAAAAGGACTGTTCTGGAACGTGTTTGCAGGACTGCCTGGCAGCTTGCATGTTGCTCGTGTTTTAAGACTGTCCACATTGTGGGAGTTGGCCAGCCGTGGCAACCACTTTCCAACTTACACCAGGAATATTGGTGGGGTGAATGTTGGCTGCTACATCCTGGGAGATTCTGCCTATCCCCTGCAGAACTGGCTCCTAAAGCCATTCACTGACACTGGACGGCTGACAGTAGAACAACAGATCTACAACAAGAAAATATGTCGAGCACGGGTAGTGGTTGAAAACGCTTTTGGTAGACTGAAGGGAAGGTGGCGTTGCCTCATGAAAAGAAATGACTGTGATGTTACAATTGTGAAATCTATGATTCTTACTTGCTGTGCTTTGCATAACCTTTGTGAGAGTCACGGAGAGGACTATGACAATGACTGGGATGCACCTGCAGCAGCAGAGCCTATGGTTCCAGTGGCACAGGGTGTTGAGGAGGAGGGCAGAGATGTACGAGAGGGTCTGATGCGTTATTTTAATTGCTAAATAAATACATTATCATTAAATATGTTGTCTCTGCTGTTTTTCATTAAAAGTTATCACAGTATACAATCTGAAAATACTTGTTCAAACCCTTGTAAAAAAGCAAACCATCCAAAAAAAACACTGTTTGTAATAAGTTTCAAAAAGGTTTTATTTAAACACGCATACAAATAGAAAAAAAATATAATATTAATATAAATTCACACATCCAACTATATACATATGTTACATGTAGTGCAAACATTAAATTAAAATAAAATAAACAAAGGGGTTTCAGTCCAGGGGCGGTGGAACAGCATCCCGCCGGTTCAGTGCCTGGACAAGCTGGCTCAGGGTTCCCAGAAAGGCCTGGTTGAAGGACGACATTGCAGCAATCTCCTCTCTCCTTAAAGCCGCCGAGTTCTCGGGCATGTGCTGCATCATCGAGTGCCATCTGTAAATGGCGCTCCGCTGTGCCCGGTTCAACTCCAGCTGCTCGACATCCGATGTCTGCATCTCCCTCAGGACAGTCAGATGCTCCTGTTCCCTCTTTCGTTTCCTCCGTCCTGGCCAAAAAATAATTACAATGAATGAGTTATAAAGAAAAACGGACCAGTCACGTTTCATTCAAAGGTTGTGTGTGTTTTAAATTGTTCACATGTATTATCATTACAGCTGCTACACAAAAAAGACAAGCCCACAACTTACTATTACTTATATAGTATATGTAACGACTTAACATCTGAGCCCAACTATTTTAGTAAATGTCAACTTTAAAATACTATGTGTACAGTATAGGTGTACACTGTGTACGTCTGGAAAGTTATAAAAATACTGAACAGGTATATTAATGAATCCTGTATTCCCATAACTGGGAATGCTTCCTGTTGTTATGCAAGTAAGTTTACGTTATTGAGTTATTGATACGATTAATGATATATTAATAAGTGTGTATGGATTCACAGACAACAGGCTAGAAGGGTTTACTTTTTCTCAATTATACTAACCGGTTGCCGGTGTCGACGCTGCTGCGGGTCTCGGTGTCGACGCTACTGATCTTGTTGGTGTCACTGAACCATTCTCCCTCGTCGAAAATGAATCTTAGATAGAAAGATCATACAAAAGTCAACACAATACGAAAATAGCAATGGCAGATTGCTATTAGCAGCTAGCTAGAGGTAGCAGCAATTGTTATCTGCGACACAAGTTTACAGTCTTCGTTGTTATAAGTGAGCTTCAGCTTTTCAAAAGCCAGCCTACAGAAAACATAACTCTCGAGCTGAGTGCGCCTACAGAATTAATGTAATGTAAACTTAAAACACTTACCATCCTCCATCATCCTCCAACAAACTGGTGGCCGAGTCAAGTCCACCCTCCCCCCCGTTGCTCGCCGGTCTATGGCCGTAGATACCGTCCATCTGTTCATACCACTTCCAGCTTTTTCGGTTTGAACCACTGCGGCCGTTGTGGTCCTTTACAGCTCTGTAGTCACTTTTCAGTTTTTTAACTTTTCCCTACATTGCTGGAAAGTCCTGTTGTAGCCATGTGTGGACAGCAGTTCGAGATTTCTCGATAAACTTTTTCGTTCCTCGTTGCCCCATCAAGCTCTCGCTGGATCCTTTCTTCGGCAACCAAACAAAGAAAAGTCTGCACCTCCTCGTTTGACCACGGCGTATTCTTCCGAGTTGCCATAATAATAGTTTTGTAGGCTATATCTGTGTTTACTTTTTAAACTATTTAAAAATGGCGGGGTTATTCTGGCTACTCCGTCTGGCGCGCGCAATGATGACGGAGTGAATGATGACGATTCTCTCTGACCAATCAGCAGTCGGCATTATTTTTACGTCACATTTTAGTATCGCCTCAGCCCGCTCAGAACCTCGCCGGAGGTGGTACGAAAAAAAGTACCCGAAAGCAGGTACAGGTACAACTTTTACACAGTGGAAAACCAAACAAAGTCGAGTTGAGGTGAGCCGAGGCGAACTGGTACTGTGTAGTGGAAAAGCGCCATTTGATGCTTTGTCGTATCAACACAAAAAGTTCTCAGTTACAGTTGACATTAATGGGAACAAATCAAAAGCAGTTTATATATATAAAATGTTAAAAAAAAAAAAAGTACAAAAAGTATTTGGACACTAACAGCATATTAAAAAATAAAACAAGTGGCATCTACAAACTAATGATGCTAGAGCCTTTCCCAAAATTATTTTCAATCTACTCCACAGGTAGTTGATCACATTATTATGGACATGTTCCACTGATATATGACAACCAACCTCCTTCTTTACGCATGTTTTTAAATGCTTTGTTTTTGGTCAGTGAAAGATATGATGAAGCTTCCAAAAAATAGAGTACACTTTCAGACTTACAAAATATTGTCATTTTCATTCGGTTCAGTCCAGTTTTCACCCATAAAAGCTGAGGGTAAAAATGTTTTTACATCTTGACATTATTTGTACAGAGTGACTATTTGCAACCAGGTGTAAATAAAACCTGCCACACAGCGCGGCTATTTGCACCTCAGTAGTCTATTGGAAACATAGAAATTTACAACAAACTGCAGTGTCAGTGTCACTTCAGTGGCGTGGGCATAATGCCGGTGACGCTGTGCCTTTTTGAGTCAGTGTTCATCACTATTTTTTTTCCCATTCTTTTTCCTTTTTCCTCTCTTAAAATGTTCTTATTATTATACATAAAAATGAATATAAAGGTAGTTTTACTACATTGTAAAACCTAATGTTGGCATTACTTGAAAAATCAAGATATATTAACTAAACATTGCTTGAAATTTCAAGTTTGGGGCTCATACATCAAATATATATGTTCCTTGATCATATTTTTCTTTAAAATCCTTTGACTTAATACTTTATGTTAATAACAATTGAGTACAAAATTGAGGCTATGGTGAATACTCATAATCCCTTGCACTTGAATTATTTAATTATATTTCCTTGGTCAATGGGAACTTATGGAGGCATTAAAATAGTTGTTATTAATAATTCATAGAGGTTTTATCTCTTTTGTAGTAGTATTTCTATATTGTTTTGTGTAAATAGTTGTTTCATGTGATGTCACCATTAGAGTGATCTGAGTCTTGTTTGGTCAAGTTGAACTCTGTTAACACTATCTCAGTTGTGCATGTGCTGCTGATTGTGTCTATGCATTTCTGTGGAGAAATAAGTTTATTTTATTATTCACCTAGAATCAGATATAGTCTTAATTTGGGCAGTGTTACTATATGATCTAAATTTGAGTCCATTCAATTAAAATTATTTAGTAGAAAGAACGATATTTAAAAGCAAATCTGAGTTAAATCTACTTGCATCTAGTTACTCTAACTTACAAATAGTTACGTTCATTTTATATGAATACCGAAATAAGTGAGCTTAATTACACAAGTTTTGGAAATGCTATTACTCAATTAAATTGAGGGAACAAGTTTACTTAATTAAATTGAGTGAAGTCAGCTTATGAGGGTTGTCAGTGTTTATATGTAGTAACCATGTTTTGTGGTTACTGGGTTTTCCTACGAAATACCATGGTGATGCTATGGTTACTGTAGTAAAACCATGGTTAGGTTTTGTAAAGAAAGGTTAGGGTTATCAGATGCACTTGAGGACAGATTATATGTGATCAAACATACAGTATAATGTGTTTTTCAGATGTTTATAATGATTGATTATGATAGATAAGATGTAATCGTGCTTGCCGGCTATGAGAACCGCCATATTTTTGTTGCATTTGGAGTTCGTCTCGTCATTGAAGCATACAAAAGGAGGAGCATAGGTTTTAAAAAAACTAGCCCTTCCACTTCCTGCAGATCACACCTGTATGATCATACACGTCTGAGCACAGCCTAGTGTAATCCCACAGGTTTGATTGTTCGTGCGTGAGTCAGTAAATGCACAGTTAAACAGATGTGTTTCCAGTCTGGACTTGAATGTGGCTACTGTTGGAGCACACCTGACCTCTTCTGGAAGGTGGTACCCGCTGCCGGTGGCATAATAGCTGAACGCTTTCTCACCTTCTTTTGAGTGAACACTTGCTATTTCTGACTTGATCCTAATGAGGTCTGTTGAGTTTATATTCAACACGCTTATCTGCAATGTATTTATGTCCTAGGCCATTAAGTGATTTATATACTTGTAAATAGTACTTTAAAGTAAATTCTAAATGTAACTGGAAGCCAGTGTAAAGACATGAGGACTGGAGTAATATGCATAGATGTTTTTTTTTTGGTTCGGCACAGAATCCTGGCAGTAGCATTCTGAATGAGCTGCATCTGTCTAATGGTCTTTTTGGAAAGGCTGGTGTGTAGCCCATTACAGCAATACATGGTGTTATAGTCATTTGGTGATAAGACTAGGTAGATATGTGTGTTGTCTGAATAGCTATGGTATGCAATTTGGTTGTTTTCATAATTTGGCCTAGTGGGAGCATAAACAGGCATGAGTAAGAAAGCAACCTGTATTCGGGTCTGCACTTGTTCAGTAAAATAACTTGTGCATGCATTTTTGCTGATTTAAGCATGACGACATCATGAGTTGCTCAAAAAAAACACACACATGCACCATGAGTGGCGGGGGAACAGTTGGTCTCCTAAAAAAAAAGACTTTTTGAGAGCATCAGATATAGTCACCTTCTCCTGGACATGTATATCTGCTGAGTTATCACACAAAGATCCCCGGCGGCCTTGCCATCGGTATTGTTTTCATTTAATGCATGTGATTGCCATACAGTTCTTATTCAATCATGACAACCTATACGTCATTAGAAAGGTGCACTCCAGCTGTGATCTAAAGGAGATGGAAAGGGGGGGATGGTGGTTTTACAAGGGGGATGACATTCCCTCAGTTATTAATCACTTGTGTTGTTTTGCTTTTTGCACACTTATTAGGCCTTGCACTAATGTTTGACCTGAGAAAACAAATTGTGTAAAAAATAAACACATAAGTGGGTAGGAGACAGGAGGGGCGCAGTGACTATCCCCATTCTGCAACATGTGATGAGGTGCACCTGATGTTAATAATGCCTCATCACCACAGCCTTTAAAAGATGAGCGCACCTCTCCTCCAGAGACCGGTCTCTTATCCCTTGTGTATGCACACTGGCATCTTTGCAGGTCCAGGAATGGAGCAGGGAGGATATCGGCTGAATTAGATTCCTCGCCGGACCCCCTCCCCGGACTGCTTAAGCGTTGCCCACAAAGGAAAATCTATTTGTGATATTCACGTAGTGTTTTTAAGAGTCGACCTGCTGATGCAGAATGAGTGCTAGATGCCTTAGTTTACATGTCAGGAACTTTATCGTCTAGCAGATTGATGACGCTTAATGGATTTGGATCCCAATCACTGACTGTTTACATGTCATTGTTCACAGGCCTATTTCATATAAATAAATGTGCCTATGCAAATGGACATCCAAGACAGTTATTGTAATGACCATATCCAGCAATGACACATTTGTGTATTTACATCTTGTTTGTGAAGACGTTTGTATTTATATAGTTATTTTTATTTATTATTTTATTATAAAAGAAATTGCTGGGTGCATGGTATAAATAATTTGTGCACTGTGTATTTTGTGCAGTCTAATTAAGTCTGAATGGTGAATGTATTATGTATGAGCTAAACTGAGTGTTTGCCTCTTGGTCCTCCCAGACAATGTGCAGCCCACTAAATAGTTCATTTACATCTCAAAGAAGCCAAATGATTCAGGAAATAATTTGAAGCAGTATATATTGCGATATTTTTTGCTCTTATTTTAATCGCAAGGCATAATTTCCTCTTATCACTGATTAGTAGGCTTACTGTGAATTATCATTGCGCCAATTCAAGTTTATTTTGGTCGTGGGGGATCTGATATATACCCACATGCAAATCAACAAAATCTGTCCTGATGTCATTTTACTTGAGCTCTGCATTTATTGCATCTGGTTTCGTAGTGTAATGCTAAATGAATAGTATTGATCAAAGGATATAAATGTTTAGGAAAGGTCTTTAAAGCAGAAATGATGTTGAGACCTTTGGCATCATTCTCATTTGCATTGCAGTGTGTCACTTCCCTTTTACCCTTAAAGGTGCACTCAGTCATTTTTTTGAATATGTCATCTTGGACTCACACTGACACCTAGGGGCGTGGATGCAGTAACATTCAATCACAGAAGTTTTCAGTAACCAATGCCATTGTAGAAATTCACTATTCGCAATCAGCCAGGATTCATTTAATTAATGAGTGAATGTATCCAATAATAAGACAGTTAATGAGATTAAGCGAGTAGTATTCGGCTGGTCATGTGATTCTAAAATGGTTGCCCTCATGTGCAAACCCTCCAACTTTTTGATGTAACCTTATAAAAGCTGTTTTATTCTACATGGAGATGGTCCGCACATGGTGGCAGCCGCCTCGCTTAATCTCAGTAACAGTCCTGATATTTGACACTTTCACTCATTGATTGAAGTAATCATGACTGACTGTGAATATTACATTTCTATAATGTCATCTGAAACTGAAAACTATTGATTTTAAATGATGCTGCATCCAAGACACTAGGTGTCACTGTAAGTCCTGGATGACACAAAGACAAAAGTTACCGAGTGCACCTTTAAATCATTATCATTCCTTGCCATCATGCCTCCACTCTACGTAAATTAGGCTCATTATAGATTGTGCTTCAATCACAAAACTGTGCTATTTGTCCAGTGCAATTAACATAGCACTATTACTGCCTGGGGAAAGCAAGCTGTAACTGAATTTTCTGAAAAAAACATTTTATACTTTTTCTATCAATCATATCTGTAGTAATTAATTAAATAATGATTAAATGATGGAGAAGTGTGTTATAACCAGAGGAGAGTACGCAAAATCTTTACTCAAGTTAAAATGCAATTACTTTAAATAAGAAAATAAAAAATAAATGTAAAGCACTTTAAAAAATATTGCTCAAGTAGAAGTAAAATTAATATTGTAAAAGACTTCTTGAGTAAGAGTAAGTAAGAATCAAATGAAAAGAATACTCAAGTAGTGAGTAACTAGTTACATCCACATAAAACATATTGGACGATTAATATTCCATTACATAATACATATTTAACATGTATTACAGAATAATAATAATTATACTAATAATTATTATTATTATTATTATTAATGGAAATTGTCATGTTGTTTCAAACCATATGACTTTCTTCAATGCAACACAATTAATTTACATTTACTGTCACTGCATGTTTTAAAAGGGAATGGTAACTGAGTCTCTAACATTATGCTTAATATCTTTTTGGGTTCCACAAAATGCACAAAGTCACACAGGTTTGGAACAACATGAGGGCAGGAAATTATGACATAAATTTATGGTTGAACTATCACTTTATGAACGCTTGTCAGATTTGGACAAATCTGTCAATTAGAACCAGTTTCTAGTCATTTTTATGGTGAAAAAAAACACGAACAATGTCCCACAGGCCCAATTATATGTACTGCTGAATAAAACAAAACAAGATCATGCTTTATTAACACCCACTGTCACTTTTTCAAACGTTTAAATATAATCATTAAAGTAATTTCTTTCAAAAAAGTTACTCAAGTAAATGTAGCACATTTCTACCCACCTTTGGTTATAACCTGGCATATATCCAGATCCACGGTGTAGTCAAACGCATTTTCAGCAAGTTAAACTAGATTCAGGATCACAGTAGTGACGTAATTCTTTACAGTCCTGGCAGAGTATGTAAGATTGTGGTAGTTTGCTGCGTCCTCCACTATATAGTTGTAACGTATGACCTTGTCTTGTTTTACTGTTTCCCCTTTTGTTTTCCATTTGTGTCACTTTTGTTACTCCATAGTCTTCACTTTTGACCCGTCTGTAACTCCACAGTCTTGTTAGCCCTCGTGTTCATTGTTCATTGTTTTCACCTGTCCTCGTTAGTTTCCCATTGGTTTGTGTTCATCACCTTATCATGTTATTTTGAGTTCTGTTTGTTCATTGGTCCTTTCTTGTATTTATACCCTGCCTGTTTGTTCAGTCACTGTCGATCGTTGTTTGTTATGGAAAGTTTGTTTAAAGCCTGCTCTGTGTTCACTTCCCGAGTTCCTTGTTTATGTTTATTTCCCCATCGTGGGTTTTCCTTTGTGTTTGTTTATTTAATAAAGTTACTGCTTGTGGATCCTCAACCTTTGTCTCCCTCGTTGTCCTACCGCTATTCGTGACAGAACGATCGACCGCATAAATGGATCCAGCAGTTCAACGGGCTAACTTTCTTCTACTCAACCTAAGACAAGAAGACTGTCTGATTGAAGAACACGTTAGCGTCTTCCTCAAGCTGGCAAATGTCTCGAACTTCCCGGACTCAGCCCTGGTGGCCTTCTTCAGGGGTAATTTGAACACTTCCTTGAAGGAGCGGTTGCCACAGGACACGCAAGGCTGGACTCTCTGCGACTTCCTTGAGGAGACGTTACTGGTGTGCGGCTCGCCACTCACTGTGGGCGTTGCTGAGGAGGACTTTTCCTCACCACCCACAGGGGAGACCCTTCAGCCATCCCTGGCGCTCCCAGTCACACCAGCTCCACATGTCAGCGAGCAAACCCCCACGCCAGCCACTTCCCCGGAACCCACATGGTCAACCTCGTCTGCCCGGAGGAGGAGGAGAAGACGAGATTCCGCCTCCCAGCCCACGCCTGCCCAGGTCTGTGGGCCAGAGCCAACACCTTCCCCGGTCGGCGAGCCAGTGCCTACTGCCTCAGTCGTCAATGAACCAGTGCCCGTAGCCTTGACCATCCCTGCGCCAGCGCCTGTAGCCTCGACCGTCCCTGAGCCAGCGCCTGTAGCCTCGACCGTCCCTGAGCCAGCGCCTGTAGCCTTGACCGTCCCTGAGCCAGCGCCTGTAGCCTCGACCGTCCCTGAGCCAGCGCCTGTAGCCTCGACCGTCCCTGAGCCAGCGCCTGAAGCCTCGACCGTCCAAGAGCCAGTGCCAGTAGCCGTGACCGTCCAAGAGCCAGTGTCAGTAGCCGCGACCGTCCAAGAGCCAGTGCCAGTAGCCGTGACCGTCCAAAGGCCAGCGCCAGTGGTCGCGCCCGTCCAAGAGTCCGAACCCCCCAAGCTTTCGAGAGCTCCTCCTCCCGAGCTTTCCAGAGCTCTGCCTCCCGAGCTTTCCAGAGCTCTGCCTCCCGAGCTTTCCAGAGCTCCGCCTCCCGAGCTTTCCAGAGCTCCGCCTCCCGAGCTTCCTAGAGTTCCGCCTTCCGAGCCTCCCGAGCTTTCCAGAGCTCCGCCTTCCGAGCCTTCCAGGGCTCCGCCTCCCGAGCCTTCCAGGACTCCGCCTCTCGAGCCTCCCAGGGCTCCGCCTCTCAAGTCTCTCGAGCCTCCCAGGGCTCCGCCTCTCGAGGCTCCCGGGGTTCCCCCTTCCAGAGCTCCGCTCCTCAAGTCACTCGAGCCTTCCAGGGCTCCGCCTCTCGAGTCTTCCAGGGCTCCGCCCCTCAAGCCTCTCGAGTCTTCCGCGGCCTTTCTCCCAGAGACTCCCAAGCCTCCCACGGCTCCGTCTCCTGAGCCTCCTATGGCTCTGCTCCCCGAGTCTCCAGAGCTTTCTACGGCTCCACCTCCAGAGCCTCCTACGGCTCTGCCTCCCGAGCCTCCTACAGCTCCGCCTCCCGAGCCTTCCAGGTCTCTGCCCCTAAAGCCTCCTGAGGCCCCAGAGCCTCCCTCAGTTCCGCCTCCTGAGCCTCCAGAACCTCCCTCAGCTTCATCTCCAGAGCCCCTCTCAGCTCTGCCTCCGGGACCTGTCCCTGTCCAGTGGCCGCCTCCCAGGCCTTCTATACCTGTCCCTGTCTTGTGGCCGTCTCCCAGGCCTCCTCGACCTGTCCCTGTCCTGTGGCTTCCTCCCAGGCCCCCTGAACCGGCCCTGGCTCGACGGCCATCTCCCAGACCACCCAAACCTGTCCCTACCCGGTGGACGCCCCCCAGGCCACCTGACCCGGTTCCCTGCACACGCCCCCAGGGACTGCCTAATTGGCCCCGTGTACTGTCTCTTTTCCCTTTGTGCCCCCGTGGACTGTTTAACTTCCCCTCGTTGCCCCCCTTGGACTTCCTGCCTGTCCTCTGTGGCCCTTGAACTGCCTCCCTGCTCATGTGCCCCCGGTCTGTCTGTCTGCCCCCAGTGCCATCATTTTGTTTTCTATGGTTTTTTGTCTTGGGTTTTGTTTTTTCGTTTTGGATCGTCTGGGATCCGATCCTTAGAGGGGGGGATATGTAACGTATGACCTTGTCTTGTTTTACTGTTTCCCCTTTTGTTTTCCATTTGTGTCACTTTTGTTACTCCATAGTCTTCACTTTTGACCCGTCTGTAACTCCACAGTCTTGTTAGCCCTCGTGTTCATTGTTCATTGTTTTCACCTGTCCTCGTTAAGTTTCCCATTGGTTTGTGTTCATCACCTTATTATGTTACTTTGAGTTCTGTTTGTTCATTGGTCCTTTCTTGTATTTATACCCTGCCTGTTTGTTCAGTCACTGTCGATCGTTGTTTGTTATGGAAAGTTTGTTTAAAGCCTGCTCTGTGTTCACTTCCCGAGTTCCTTGTTTATGTTTATTTCCCCATCGTGGGTTTTCCTTTGTGTTTGTTTATTTAATAAAGTTACTGCTTGTGGATCCTCAACCTTTGTCTCCCTCGTTGTCCTACCGCTATTCGTGACAATAGTGCTCAAAACCATCCTGTTAGGGCTGGGAGATTAATCTAATTTTATTTTCATTTATGATTTTGGCTTCCAACAATTATGAAAAAAAGATAATCAAGATAAAATTATTATTGTGCCGCATTCCATTTCACAATGAAACACTCCGGTGTTATATCTTTAAAGCATCCTTTATTTAAGTTAAATAATAAGGAAGCGGGTTATGAAAATATTCTCAGAAACTGGCATTTCTCTGTACAGTCAGCATGAGTTGCATAAAAGTGACCTAGTAAGAGATTGAATCTTCTGCTGGCTGATGCACACTCTGGTGCAGTGATGCTCGTTACTCATGCAGCTAGATTATAACGCGATGGCTCGCGAAGTAATGAATCAGAATAGATGTGTCACACTCACTGTGTGTATCTTATCATGAAGAAAATCAGCAATACGCAGCTCTATTAAGAAGAATTTTTTTACAAATGTTAAAAATGGATGAAAGTGAACAAAAATGAAGGGGTATAGTCTTGGCCCAGTATACACTGGAACAAAATATGTTTTTGATTAGTCTTTATTGGCTTGTTATCCAAAATAATATCCAAAACTCATTTAAAACAACATACATTTACATTAGGAGCTATCCTGCAGAAGACGTAATTGTTATCTGAGAATATTGAACACAATATTTAATCAGCGCTTGACATTACTGCTTGTCCGGGACAAGTGAATGTTTGAAGGGGCAAGTGAAAGAGAATTTGACTTGTTAAAGCTGACTGATTAAAAGTCAATAATGAAAAAATAACTGGCTATGTTTGTGATAGCCTAGGCCTGTGTCACTTATTAGAAAGTTCATATTCTTATTCTGCTGTTGAAGCTAATCTAGTAAAAGCTACGCCCTATTTGATTGACAGGCGGTGTATGTGTGTGTTCCGAAAATGCTCACGCTAATGCGCACCTGAATGGTCAAATACATTTCAAAATTCACATAAACACATAACTAGCCCTAAAATAAATCATTTAAAAATATATGAAATATGATATCATTCATTTCCTGTTTTGATGTATTTCTGTGAAACAGAAACTTGAAATTGCAAGGTTTTAATTATGCTACAGCCATGAACCATTTTTTGCTAGTCTTAAAATTAGTGAAGTGCAACATGAGTCATGTCAGAATATTATTCTGGAAAAGAAATACTGTACATTTTTATATGTGTATATCTGCTTTAAGTTCATTTTAAAAACATTTAGGAGTACACTGCGATATAGATGCTATAGTGAAAGCTAATATGCACATGACTTAAAAGCTACACTATTGATTTCATAGGGTCTATAAAAACATCTGAGGAAATGCACAATGCACACATCTGGAGCTATTTTATTGCTTTTGGTTGCATATTATACTTTACATTAACTTTATTAATTTTGGTAACACTGTGTCCTAACAAGGCACCTTGTGATAAAGTGGCAAGCAATAAACGCTATCTCCTCTAAATAAAATTAATCTATGTATGACTTTTTATCCTAGCCTGCTGTAACAAGTGGCATTTAGTTGATCGCTTGGTTTCTATTTCTGTGGTGTCATGCAGGGTTTCTCCACTCATTGTGAAATCTAGTTGGTCCAAAGATCCAACTGCTTATAACTGTGCACTAAACATCAAATATATTCTGATTTGCTGTGTCACGTGGCACCGCAGTTTTGCATTCAGTGCGGACTGACAAATCGCTTGTTGCATCGCAATTGATTAGAACGCAGTGTGTTAGTGTTTCTCCATACAGTTTTGCCGTCACGTTGTAGAGTGGCAGGAATGGGGGCATTTGTGTGGGATTAGAATAGGCTACACCGCAACCAAGAGCATGTCCACCTCTCACTGCAGATCAGATGATACGTGCTACAAAATCACACTTCATAGCACCAAACCAAAATACATTTACACATCACAAATGTAGAGTGTGGAAACTGTTGCGATTTGTGATATAAATGATGATAATCCAGACCTGAAATGCCTAAAAAGAAAGCAAAACCTCCTGGTGGCAGACTATTTTTACTCTATATGTAGTGCTTGGTGTTTTTGAATCTTAGATTCATATATTTCAGAGAATATAAGATAGTCACCCTAATGCTAGACTCCATTAAAAACGGACTAGGCAGACCTCACTACTGCGATTTATAGCATTCAGTGTCACCGTGAATATGGGCCTTTGAGCCCTTGAACTGAATGGAACATTATAAATAATAAATCAAAGCAGATGGAGAGATGGAGGGTGGAACCATTTAGTATTTCATGTTCTAGAACACAGCAGCCATTTCTTTAAATGAAAGGAGATAATGTAGTGTTTCAGTGCAACAGTATAAAATAAATAAGACAGGATTTCCATGTCAGAGGCTAACCTGTTGACTACAGACCTGTTACATGGACTTGACATGCACGCACATACACTATGATACTAAAACTTCTGACATTAATCAGAAATGTGTTATGTGATCGTGCTGCAGGGGTTTTGGGGTTTTGTTTTCTATTATCAAAATGTCTTGGTTTAATATATTAAGCTATATTAAATGTTCAAATAATGCCATAACACAGTGTCATTTCAGTCAGTCTGATAGACTGAAGGAGAAAGAGTGTGTGTGTGTGTGTGTGTGTGTGTGTGTGTGCGTGCGTGCGTGCCTGCGTGCGTGCGTGCGTGCGTGAGCGCGTGTGAGCGTGTGTGTGTGTGTGTGTGTGAGAATCAGTGTTGTGAATTTTGGCCATTTTTAAATAGTGTAGCTATTTTTTAATTGTGTTGCAGTTTATTTGGTTTTTGTACAGTTTTTTGTTTAAACGTTAATATTTTTAACTTTAATAAACATTTTGCACTTAATAACCTCCATTTGGGATCTGCATCATTGGGATCCTCTGACCATTGGGTCACTCTTAAGTACTTTACAGGTTAAGTACCATTGAGTGTTGCTCCAGTTGATCAACCGCTGATCAGAATTCGCCAATAATCACTTCCAATAACTCGATCTGTGGTCTTTTAACTTGGCCAAGCACAAATAAAACCATAAGACTTAAAGACTTCCCAATCACTTTCATATCAGCAGCGGTGTGATGTTGAGTGTTACTAAGCAATGAAAAATGTGTACTATTAATAAAATGCAGCGTGAGAGATCATTGACCCAATCTATATGTCTGTTTGAGAGAGGAATGTTTGATGTGTTCAGTAACAGTTTATGAATTCTGAATATTTAATGTTGCTCTTGTTTTCTTCTTTTGTAGGGAAATGAAGCGAGTTATGCCATGGAAATGTGCTCACACTGTAAGTATTTTAATTTGTACCTAATTTAAACATAAAACTCACTATTCCAATATTTTGTTTAATTGACTATAAGGTATTGCTAATTTAGAAAATACCTCTAAAGAATCTCTAAAAAAAAAAACTGCAAATGCGACATTTGTGCAAAATTATATATCATGATTAATTACATGTACGCAGTAGTTCCGAGGTAAATGTCAGTTGTGTGGTGCTAAAAGCCAGTTACATTTTCTCCCAAACAGATGAGGTTTTAAAGCTTAATGATTAGGCCTAATTGAGTTTTAAATCAACAAAACCTACCTACAGTTGAAGTCAGAAGTTTACATAGACTTTAGCCAAATACATTTAAATTCAGTTTTTCACAATTCCTGACATTTAATCGTAGAAAACATTCCCTGTCTTAGGTGTGGTCAGAAGTTTACATACACTTTGTTAGTATTTGGTAGCATTGCATTTAACATGTTTAATTTGGGTCAAATTTTTTGGGTATCCTTCCACAACCTTCTCATAATAAGTTGCTGGAATTTTGGCTCATTCCTCCAGACAGAACTGGTGTAACTGAGTCAGGTTTGTAGGCCTCCTTCCTCGCACCCACAAATCTTCTATTGGATTGAGGTCAGGTCTTTGTGATGGACACTCCAATACCTTGACTTTGTTGTCCTTAAGCCATTTTGCCACAACTTTGGAGGTATTCTTTGGGTCATTGTCCATTTGGGAGACCCATTTGCGACCAAACTTTAACTTCCTGGCTGATGTCTTGAGATGTTGCTTCAGTATATCACAATATATTTGTGAAGTGCACCAGTCCCTCCTGCAGCACAGCACCCCCACAACATGATGCTGCCACCCTCATGCTTCACAGTTGGGGTGGTGTTTTTCAGCTTACAAGCCTCACCCTTTTTCCTCCAACCATATCATTCTCCCAAACATTATTGGTTATTATGTCCAAACGGTTAAATTTTTGTTTCAGTAGACCCAAAAAGCAAGATCTTTGTCCCCATGTGCACTTGCAAACTGTAGTCTGGCTTTTTATGGCAGTTTTGGAGCAGTTGCAACTTCCTTGCTGAGCAGCCTTTCACGTTAATTCCAGCAACTTATGATGAGAAGCTTGTGGAAGGCTACCCAGAACATCTGATCTAAGTTAAACATTTTAAAGGCAATGATACCAAATAGTATGTAAACTTCTTACCCACTGAGAATGTGATGAAAAGAAATAAAAGCTGAAATAAATCATCTCTATTCTCTACTATTATTCTGACCTTTTACATTCTTAAAATAAAGTAGTGATCCTAACTGACCTAATACAGGGAATGTTTTCTACGATTAAATGTCAGGAATTGTGAAAAACTGACTTAAATGTATTTGGCTAAGGTGTATGTAAACGTCTGACATCAACTGTACCTCCCTACTCTTAACCTTAAACATAGACCTAACTGATAGTGTCATAAAAAGCAAATGTGTAATGAAAAATGTATTTGCTGAAGCAACCATGTCATTTTTGTGGTGCTTCTTTGACACTTTCGGCTCATGTGTCGACAAACGTCATCAATGTATCATGGTATTACCATCAGATATCATTAGATATTGGAGTGTTATTGTCCAGCTGTACACACACACACACACACACACACACACACACACACACACACACAAGGAATTTGGCCTCTGAACAGACACTTCCAGTACATACAGAAATAAAACAGTTAGACACAGAATTACAGGTTAAGATAAATAGTACTGTATATGTAGGTAGAGTGGTTATACAGGAATGTGCAAAGTACATTATGTTTAAATGGGTATTGGTTTGTACAGTTAAAAAAAAAATATATGTATTGAACACATGGGTTTGTATTGGTAGCATGTATAAATATGATTTTACATGCACATACATTTTATAATGCACCATACTGTATACTTGTGTACTGTATTGCACTATATCAAACTATGTTCTAAATGAAGTAGCTTTATTGTAGCAAGCTGCTTTTGCCGTGTGGCATGTAGTGTAGTTCCTCTGAAGTGTAGCTTTCAGCTTAGCTTGACCAGTTTTTCTGTTGAATATTTGGTAGTTTAGCTAGCTACATTAAATTGTTTGAGTAGCTTCCCCGACACTGACTGCACAATTTGACCATGCTCGAATAAGCTTGTAAATGTAGTCGGTTTAATTCATGCAAACGTTCAAATGTATCGCCTACAAGTCATGTGCAAAAGTACAAGTAGATGTCATAAGATAGCATTGTGTGAGGAACAGGGTGAAAAATAAGTGTTTATGAATTGGTAATCTGCCATTTTACTCTTGATTTGAGTTCAAGTTAATAAAGTCATTGTTGTTGAAGCCTCTAGTGTTTATTTCACCAGGAAACTGATGTGATACATACATTACAATGAGCCACATAAAATAATTTAGCAAAAATGTAGATACAGTAGCTTAATTCTATGAGACCAGCTTTGTTGTTTGTTTTAAATCTAAAATAGTGGTAATGTAGATAATTAGTGATGTGTGATTATACATGCAGCATATGGGCTTTGCTAGTAGTATAATAGTATAACAAATCTGATGTACACAAAAGTTTAACACATTCAAAACTAAAATAGAGAAGAGAGTCTGTGATAGGCCTGGGAATTTGACACATTGAAATCCATGAAAATATTAGTTCATTTATAGCAAGTTTCAGCATCCCATATTGATAATAAATCATGCATGTGACACATGTAAGTCCCAGATCTCTCACAAAGTGGAACAGTGTGAGAAATAAGAAAAGAAAAATAAGGAGTAGAATAGGGGCTCTGCAGATGAGCTTGTGGCTTTAGAGCTGTAAGTATGAAGTGTTATGGTATAATTTGCTGTGTATGCCAAAGCTTGGATAACTTTGTGTACGCCCACATGAGAGTCAGTTAAGATCATTCAACCCTTGAGAGTGTAGGAAGACCGATTCAATTGGATCATTTACAGTGTGCCATTGGAGTGGGCGGTTGCTGCAGAGCTCTTTTGGTGCTCTTTTTCGGCTGGGATTCACTGATTGGTGGATCGTTTCTTTTCAGGATCATGGCTAGTGTAGTTGTTCACCATCAATTCCACTATTTAACACTATTTTTTATAAAATAAACACACAAAAAAAATGCTAACTGACAACTTTTCGGGCCAGTACTGCATTTGTTCTGTTAATTCAGTTTGCTCACACTTATAGTTGCAATTGAATGAGCAGATTTGAAAAAGAGTGAGGGGCATTTTTAATAGACATCAGGCTAAAATGAATGTCCAACATAAAATTTAAGTCTGACATTGTCATAACCAGTACGTGTATTGTTTTATGACAGTTGTACACTGTCAATAAATGTAAAAACTGTTAACTTACAACTTTAAAGATTTCACTTTTAAAAATAAGTTGTGTTGTAAACTGTTGTAAAGTGTTAATGTTTAATATAAAATGTATGTTGTTTCTGAAACATTATTTAAAAAATGGTTGCATGTACAAAAAAATCTAGAGTTCTGACAAACTTGATGCAAATTTCCCACTCATTATTTTTCCATTCAAATAAGCGTGTAATTCACCGCAAATGATTGACAGAATTTGCAGCTCTTCACCGGTAGTGGTGAAGCAAACCTTTGCCGACAAAGAAGAGTTTGATTCAAAGGTCTTTTGCATGTGAAAATAATGAGTGTCGAATTTGCAGCAAGTTTGTCAGAACTCACGAAAAATTTTGCCAGGACAAATTATTTTTAATTATAATCATTAAAACTATATATATATATATATAATTGTTGAGCTTTGGACTAGACACAGACTTAAAACTTGTACCAGTGATGAGCTTCACTCTTGTAGTGTGCACTTGACTGACCAAATAGACTCACAAATACTCCCATACCCAAACTTAACCATCACATATATGTTGTCCCCAAAGAGCAAATACATGTGATAGTTTAGGCCAAGAGTTAATTTTGAGAACTGTCAGCTTGCTCATGCAAATGACCTACTTCTGAAAGCACATGTGGAATAATGTGGCTCATATAGGCATGTGGCTGAGCCCGAAAGCATCCCAAGCTGTCTGTAAGGACTCAAAATAAACCCGAGCCTGCTCACTGAAGTCCTTTGTTGCTGGGGGTTTCCCTTAGGTTACTAAAGAGGGGTTCGTGTGACCTCATGACTAAAAATATGAGTGTTTAAGGTCCTGCCCAGTTCATACTCTTCATTCATAGCATGATGTCATGTTTGTGGCTGTGTGGCAATGACAGTAAAATATTAGATCTGAAACTGGCTTAGAGACAACAACAGGGCTCTTTTTGTGTAAAGATTATGAAATTTGGCAGATGATTAATTGTCAAACAAATAATTGAAGTTATGAAAATGAATTGTCTGTTAGGGCTTTCATGATTATGAGGTCAATGTCATAAAATTGTAATGCTTTTTTCATAGGTGTACGTGTGCTTCATAAACCTTACGACATTTATTCATATTTAACTTTTACATAATTTCAGATTTAAGGCTTTAAAAACTTGCTAATTACATAAATTATATTTCAAATATCTAAATATTTCAAAATATCTGTTCTCTTTTTGGTCAAGTTTTTGGTCTTGGTCCATTTTGCATTTACACTGTTGTTGTTGGAACCCATAATGGATTCCAACAACAACAGTGTAAATGGTAAAGGGAAGGAGGTATTGCCCCAAGTGAAGGAGTTCAAGTACCTCGGGGTCTTGTTCACAAGTGAGGGGACAATGGAGCGGGAGGTTGGCCGGAGAATCGGGGCAGTGGGGGCAGTATTGCACTCGCTCTATTGCACCGTTGTCACGAAAAGAGAGCTGAGCCAGAAGGCAATTTTTGTTCCTACCCTCACCTATGGTCATGAAGGCCGGTTCATGACCGAAAGAGCTAGGTTGCGAGTACAAGCGGCCGAAATGGGTTTCCTCAGAAGGGTGGCGGGCTTCTCCCTTAGAGATAGGGTGAGGAGCTCAGTCTTCCGTGAGGAGCTCGGAGTAGAGCCGCTGTTCCTTTGCGTCGAAAGGAGTCAGTTGAGGTGGTTTGGGCATCTGGTAAGGATGCCCCCTGGCCGCCTCCCTGGGGAGGTGTTTCAGGCACGTCCCCCAGTCAGAGCTGGTTAATGTGGCTCGGGATAGGGAAGTTTGGGGCCCCCTGCTGGAGCAGCTGCCCCCGAGACCCGACTTCGGATAAGCGGTTTAAGATGGATGGATGGATATATTATATGTATGCAATAATAAAATTATTGTAACCAAAATTCTTTACTTTGACACGTTACGGCTCTCTGATTAAACCCACAAGCCCTTATTACACATGAAGAAAGACCTTTGAGATTAGGGATGCACCGATACCGCGCTCCTGTACATGTACTTGTAAAAATGCTCTGATACCAAAAACTGATTCCATCTGACGTACGAATGTCATTACTTAAACATTCAGTGCTCAGATTAAAATCACGTCACTTCCTAGTGAGATTATTTAACAGCAAAGGCTGCAATTTAATGGGATAAATATATAGTTTGCATGTGCAGCGTTTTAAATGTGAGTGCATGTGAATGTGTGGAGCCTGTGTTGTGCTGACAGAGACACAAACTGCTCATACCTTTAGAGATCTTTGGCTCATACATGGAAAACACTATTATGAGCATTGCATGTTCTGTTTGTAGCAGATGGAAGCTGGCAGAGCACTAATTCCCTTTTAGCACAAGTCATATACAGACTACATATTTATTTATTTATTTATTTATATAGAAACCTCTTGCAATAAGAAGTAGATCACTACTGTAAAGTTATGTCATATTTACTGTTATACAACTAATAATAATAATAAATAAATCAATAATAATAATAAATCAATAGTAACTGATATATTTAAGCAATATCACACATTGTGGTGCTCTATTATGCAGCACTTTATTTAACAAAAATATCTCCAGTGTTGTATTTAGGATTGTGCTGTGAGGATCTGTATAAAATCACTTCATTTGATTCAACAGGTATCGGACTCCGTATCGGCGAATACTAATAAAAAAGTATCAGTACGCATACTCGTTGTCAAAAAAATGGTATCGAAACATCCCTGTTTGAGATTCTGTGTTTTTTCATTCTATCATTTCGTGCTCTTCTGTGTCACTGCATGTCATTAACACTGTGTATATGAACCCCAAACTAACCCAAACTATAACATTTGCCATTTTCTGTTAAATTAAATTGAAACCGTTGTGCGTTGCATTCACTTAAATCCTCATTTACACTGATGAGCCAAAACATTATGACCACTGAGAGGTGAAGCGAATAATGTTGATCATCTCCTAACAAGGCCACATGACAAGGTCTGGGTAGATCAGTTGATACCTGAACAATCAGTTCTAATAGTCAACTTGATGGAGAATTGTGCTGGAGTAAAGACCTGAGCAACTTTGACAATTGTTATGGCCAGATGACTGGGTCAGAGCATCTCTGAAACGGCAAGGCTTGTGGGGTGCTTCCGGTCAGCAGTAGTCTGAGGAGGGACAAACCACAAACCGACGACTGGGTGTTGGGCACCCAAGGCTCATCGAAGCATGAATGCTATTCCGTCTGGTCCGAACTGACAGAAAATCTACTGTGGCACAAGTCACCGAACAATTTAATGATGGTTATGGGAGGAGTGCGTCACAACACACAGTACCTGTTGTGTATGGGGCTGCATGGCCACAGACTGGTCAGAGTGTCCATGATGACCCCTGTCCACCATCGAAAGCACCTACAATGGGCACGCGAGCGTCGGAACTGGAACTTGTAGCAGTGGAAGAAGGTCGCCTGGTCCAAATAGTCCTGTATTCTTTGACATCACGTGGATGGCCATGTACTTGTGTGCTGTTTATCTGGGGAAGTGATGGCACCAGGATGCACTGTGGGAAGACGACAAGCCGGTGGAGGGAGTGTGATGTTCTGGGCAATGTTCTGCTGGGAAACCCTGGGTCCGGCCATTCATGTGGATGTCAATTTGAACTTGCCACGTGCCACCTACCTAAACATCGTTGCAGATGTAGGATAATTGCACACATTGTTTAGGAATGTTTTGAGGTACATGATGAAGAGTTCAGGGTGTTGACTTGGCCTCCAAATTCCCCAGATCTCAATCTGATTGAGCATTTGTGGGATGTGCTGGACCAACAAGTCCGATCCATGTCAGCTCCACCTCGCAACTTACAGGACTTGAAGGATCTGCTGCTAATGTCTTGGTGCCAGATACCACAGAACACCTTCAGGGGTCTTGTAGAGTCCATGCCTCAGCGGGTTGACGCTTTTTTGGCAGCACGCAAAAGCCCAACAGCATATTAGGCACAATGTTTTGGCTCATCAATGTATATTTTCGCTGGAGTTTGTTGCAAAACTCTGCAAACTGTGCACACATCACAGCGCTTCAAGTCTGGTTTAAAAAATATTAATCTTCACGCCCTCTTCAGGAGCTGCATTTAGTGCGGTCCGTGGTGCTGCGTTTTTGGAAAGTAAAATGTGATTGGAAATAAGTGCAGAATAGATCAAATAATCGCGCTCAGACGGTTATTTAATTATCGCGACAGGCTTATGGGCAGCACTTGTTTAAACCACAGTTATAAAATAGGATTTTCTAAAGCCTAAGTTTTGCTCATTAACGTGATCAAAACTTAACTAAAAAACCTGTTGTATGCAATGTACTGGATGTCTACTGCCTCCTGGTGAAAGTTTCCATGCTTTTCTGGAAGTCAAAGATATTGTAATATAATTTCCAAAATGACCACCCTCTTACTGTGATACACGTGTCTTTTGCAGTGAAATCTTTGCTGATTTTGATCAAGTAAAATAAACAATATTGTTACTGATATTTCAAAATGAGTATTTTCTGAATTAAAGCTTAAATACATTTTTTTATATTATTTTACGAGGCACATAAAATTAATTTAGCAAAAATGTAGGTAAAGTAACATGATTCTTTAAGACAAGGTTACTGTTAACTTTTGTGTTTAACTAATATTAACATTAAGCGTTGCCAAAATTGCTTACCTTTAACGCATTATCTAGAAAAAATTATTTGAGATTTTCTCAACACAAGAGTTTTATTCTAACATTCTCAAATGAGCAGTCTATGCTTTTTTTTTTCTTTTCATAATTTTTTTGGTAGACATTTTTTCAGTATTGGTATCAGGCAAAACCTGTATGTACAACAGAACATGTTGTTCACATATCTGTCCTCCCCCATCAGTAGCTCAGGTCTTTATACTAATGGAATAGATATTTTGACCTTATGGAATTTTCACACATTTGAGTCCACACTTCCATTATCTCAGTGGTTTAACTTCTGCTGATGGAGACATTAATTATGGATGATATGCTAATCATGATTCATCACCACTGATCTCAGAGATGGAGTTAATAGATGTGCACATAGAGAGCTATTGTCATCTTTGTAGTTTTTTTAATAGAACATTAGGGTTATGTGACTGCATCTTGTTTATTGTATCCAAACAGACTGTATTTTAGAATGCTCACAGTATTCATCTATGCATCCACCTCTACCTTTTGATTAGTCATCACCTATTGGGAACACATGATAGTCTACACTTGAATTGTAGAAACGCCTTCATGCTGATAGTCCTAAACTCCCACTCAGATGCACATCCGTGGATGATGTGAGGCCTTTCTGCATGTTCAGTGTGTCATGCATAGATAACAGCATTGTATAGTCTTTATATATATATATATATATATATATATATATATATATATATATATATATACAGTATCTCACAAAAGTGAGTACACCCCTCACATTTTTGTAAATATTTGATTGTACCTTTTCATGTGACAACACTGAAGAAATGACACTTTGCTGCAATGTATAGTGAGTGTACAGCTTGGATAACAGTGTAAATTTGCTGTCCCCTTAAAATAACTCAACACACAGCCATTAATGTCTAAACCGCTGGCAACAAAAGTGAGTACACTTCTAAGTGAAAATGTCCAAATCGGGCCCAAAGTGTCAATATTTTGTGTGGCCACCATTATTTTCCAGCACTGCTTTAACCCTCTTTGTCATGGAGTTCACCAGAGCTTCACAGGTTGCCACTGGAGTCCTCTTCCACTCCTTCATGACGACATCACGGAGATGGTGGATGGTGGATGTTAGAGACCTTGTGCTCCTCCACCTTCCGTTTGAGGATGCCCCACAGATGCTCAATAGGGTTTAGGTCTGGATACATGCTTGCCAGTCCATCACCTTCACCCTCAGCTTCTTTAGCAAGGCAGTGGTCAGTCTTGGAGGTGTGTTTGGGGTCGTTATCATGCTGGAATACTGCCCTGTGGCCCAGTCTCTGAAGGGAGGGGATCATGCTCTGCTTCAGTATGTCACAGTACATGTTGGCATTCATGGATCCCTCAATGAACTGTAGCTCCCCAGTGCCGGCAGCACTCATGCAGCCCCAGACCATGACACTCCCACTTATGCAGCCCCAGATCATGACACTCCACAACCAGGTGAGGAGTCTTTGTACTCCTCACCTGGTTGCCGCCACACACGCTTGACACCATCTGAACCAAATAAGTTTATCTTGGTCTCATCAGACCACAGAACATGGTGCCAGTAATCCATGTCCTTAGTCTGCTTGTCTTCAGCAAACTGTTTGCAGGCTTTCTTGTGCATCATCTTTAGAAGAGGCTTCCTTCTGGGACGACAGCCATGCAGACCAATTTGATGCAGAGTGCGGTGTATGGTCTGAGGACTGATAGGCTGACCCCCCCCCCACCCCTTCAACATCTGCAGCAATGCTGGCAGCACTTATATGTCTATTTCACAAAGACAACCTCTGGATATGATGCTGAGCACGTGCACTCAACTTCTTTGGTCGACCATGGTGAGACCTGTTCTGAGTGGAACCTGTCCTGTTAAACCGCTGTATGGTCTTGGCCACTGTGCTGCAGCTCAGTTTCAGGGTCTTGGCAATCTTCTTATAGCCTAGGCCATCTATATGTAGAGCAACAATTCTTTTTTTCAGATCCTCAGAGAGTTCTTTGCCATGAAGTGCCATGTTGAACGTCCAGTGACCAGTATGAGGGAGTGTGAGAGCGATGACACCAAATTTAACACACCTGCTCCCCATTCACACCTGAGACCTTGTAACACTAACGAGTCACATAACACTGGGGAGGGAAAATGGCTAATTGGGCCCAATTTGGACATTTTCACTTAGGGGTGTACTCACTTTTGTTGCCAGCGGTTTAGACATTAATGGCTGTGTGTTGAGTTATTTTGAGGGGACAGCAAATTTACACTGTTATACAAGCTGTACACTCACTATACATTGTAGCAAAGTGTTATTTCTTCAGTGTTGTCACATGAAAAGATATAATCAAATATTTACAAACATGTAGGGGTGTACTCACTTTTGTGAGATACTGTGTGTGTATGTGTATATATATATATATATATATATATATATATATATATATATATATATATATATATATATATATATATACATTTCTGACATTTCAGACAGATGCAGAGGTGTGTCAGTATTTTGGTTATTTTCTTACATTGTTTCCAAGTCATAAGCTTCTGTATCCATTTAGATTCATTCTTTTTTATTCTATTTGTTTAATATATTAAAATATCAATAAAATAATATTTTATAATCTTATTTATTATTGAATTATTATTATTAAAGTTATAATATTTATTTAACTTACAGTACAATAATTAAAAAATATAGTAATAATATATTAAAATATCAATAGAAATATCTTTTTATAATATTATTTATTATTATTATTGAATTATTATGCTTATTATTTTATGATTAAATGTATAATATTTATTTAACTTACAATTAAATAATTTTTTGTAAAACATTTTTTAATATTAATATATGAAAATATAAATGTAATAATATTTGTATACAACTATTTATTATTATTGAATTATTATGCTGATTATTATTATTATGATTAAAATTATCATATTTATTTATATTTAATTTCCTAATGGTATAATCATTATTTTTAAAAATGTTATCAAAATATGTTTTTAACAGTTATAGATTATGCACATAAATGGGCTGATGAATGTTAGTTTGGTTTGTAAAAATTCACTTAAAACAAATGAAATTGTTTTTATCAAATTCAGCACATGGCGAATTAGTACAATTAATTTAAGTCTTAATTTCAGTAGACTAGATTGAAAATATATTTAAGATATTATCCCTTAAAAATCCTATAACAAAATAGAACACATTTCCTTAATACAGTTTTTTTTTTTTTACATATTATAAAATATATGATCTGTCTCACCATATGAAATATGTTATAATACAAAGCATTTCATTATCATATACTTTTCTAAATACTTAGTAGTATATGCCATCCAGCAATGCTAGTCTATCTGCTGTTTATTCAACTTAAATTTAAGTCATTTTTGTGTTCAGAAGAATTTTACCTTTAACTTATTAAAGTTACAATATTATTTATTTTCACCATTGCCCTCTTGCTGTCAGTTTCAGTCTTAAGATCTGGAGCTTTTGTAGAAGTGACCAGAGTCGGGGGGGTGGCCAACTGAAGGGTCATGTGACTGAAAGAGCTTACAGTTAGTAACTGAGTATGATATTGTAAAGCTTACCAGTGGTATTGTACAGAAAGTTGGGCTCAGTATGGCTCAAATGTATAGAGCAATGGGTAAGACTCTGTGTGGAATGACCAATATAATGCCCGCTGTAGCTAAGGATCATTTTGGATGTAAGTGTATCCGGTTTTGTTTATTTACCCCTGTCTGACTGTACAGTATGTGTAGTGTTTCTTTTGAGACAGTGTTGAGTGTTTTGACTGAAACTCTGAAAGCTCGTCGATTAGGCAGTCATCCATGTGACGGATTGTTTGCTAATGTTGTTAGCATGTCCATTCATTAGTTTATTTTTCTCTCATTTCCTCTTCCACTCTGTCTCTGCTCCAGTTGATGCTGATGAGATTAAACGGCTGGGAAAGAGGTTTAAGAAACTCGACCTAGATAACTCCGGCTCCCTCAGTGTGGAAGAGTTCATGTCCCTGCCGGAGTTACAGCAGAATCCACTGGTGCAGAGAGTCATTGATATATTTGACACAGACGGCAACGGCGAGGTGGATTTCAAAGGTAAGGACAGTCAACAATTCCTCAAACTATTTTACTGTTACAAGAATGAATTTGCATATTTCAAATGATCATATCATCATTACTCTATAGTTTATGAGGGTGAATCTCATGTAAACATGTCCAGATAACATTTCATCCTAAAATAAAAAGAATACAATTATTAGATATTTTGCGTTAAGTAAATAAAGTTTATTTTAGGACTATTTCATCTTTTTACATTTTCATGATAAAGCACATTTTCTCCCCAAAAGTTTCATTACCATACCATGGTTTTTTGGTAACACTTTACAATAAGGTTCAATTTGCTAACATTAGGGGTGAAATATGAACCAAACATATTCTTGACAGGCTTCTTGAGATTCATCCATTTACATTTATGCATTTGGCAGACGCTTTTATCCAAAGCGACTTACAGTGCAATTATTACAGGGACAATCCCCCCGGAACAACCTGGAGTTAAGTGCCTTGCTCAAGGGCACAATGGTGGTGGCAGTGGGGTTCGAACCAGAGACCCTCTGATTAACAGCCCTGTGCTTTAGCCACTACGCTACCACCACTAATTTTAATAAAATAAATCTTCTTTGGAACACAAAAGGAGATGTTAGGCAGAATGGCACCCTTAGTCACCATTCATGTTCATTGTATGAAAAACAATAATGCAATGAAAATGAATGTGATTGAGATGAAACATGCCAAACATCTTCATATGAGTAAATGATGACAGAATATTCACTTTTGGTTGATTTATCTCTTATGCGTTACATAATGAGCATAAGGAGTCTTTTAAAAGGTTTTCATTAGTACAATCAAAAGCTTGTACTCATTAAATACTTTGAGCTACATTCAGCTAATTTGTCACAAAGGCTTCTTTTTCAAATTGAGATGAAATGGCACTTTGTTTCCTTGGCCAAGAAAGTTAAATTACTTTTCACTTTTATTCTGTCCTTACAAACACTACAAGTCAAACGTTTAGACACACTTTGAATTTAAGTTTGTCATGATCTTGAAAACCTATTTGAACTGAAGGTTTATGCTTAAATACTTAAAATTAGTTTTGTGCAAAAAGTTTTGTGTTCCCTCACAATTATTTTGTATTCCCTTGCAAAAAGACAAAACAAAAAGGTTTTATTGCTTCAGTTTATATGCACGTGTCATTGTGGGCAGATAAACTGCAGCAATGAAACCGTGGTTTTAAATACTATGGTAAATGTTGGGGGTGGAGCTCCATGTGCTATCTGCCAATGGAAGGGTTTCAGAGATCCGCACTCCTGCGAGGAACACCTTAAAGCCAAGCGTACACTTAGTGGCGGATTTAGGCATGGGCAACCATGGGCATCTTGCGGGGGGTAGCGGGCACGCCTTTAATTTTGGGTATGCCACTGAAATCTTAAAAAAAAAAGACCTTCAGAGCTTAAAGGGTTAAATCCATTGTTTTAGGGAGTGAACGTTTCAGTGCACAGGAACGATTTTGCAATCGAGACAGCCCTTAAAATGGCCAACTCACTGATCAGTGCCCTGACTACTGAACTAAGGAACTGATTGAGACGCACCCTGAGACTTCTCATTGCAGACCAGTCTCCGAATCAAAACATCAAAGGAAACTGGTGCCAGAGGTGGGTAGTAATGTGCTACATTTACTTGAGTAACTTTTTGGAAAGAAATTACTTTAATGATTATATTTAAAGGTGGGTACTTTTCACTCTTACTCAAGTAAATTTCGAATGAATAAAATGTACTTTTACTTTGTTACAATGGGTGACATTACATTACTGGTTTTAATTTAATACGTGTAATAAATGCGTAATTTATTTGTAAGATTTTTGAAAGGGACTTTTACAACAGCGGATCTTTACAGCTGTGTTCTGTCACTGGAGTCAAGTCCACCACTGCAGCAGCAGCAAGTGCACCAAATAAACACTCTCTTCACTCCACACCATGAAAAAGAGAAGTTTCCTTATGAAGTGCATTCATTTTACACCAAGACGATTAAAAGTACAGCGCTGTAAGTTTTGGTGATTTTGATAATGAGGGCTTGTCAAGTCATTTTCAGGGTGATTTTATAACTATGGGGTCTTATGACTTCAGTTCATAAGTATACATGTTTATATCAGTGTTGCAATATATCAGTTCCTAAATCCATGTAAACATCTGTGTTGTGTAAATGTATTATACTTTGATGATCACGTGCTTGACTTCTGTAGCACGAGCTGACAGTATGCCTGCGCCTGCACAGCATTTCTGACTAATGCCACATGGGCAACAAAAAACAAGCTCTGAACTTAAATAAGCCCAACATGCCTCCAAATACAGAGATAAGTTGCAGTTTACCCTTAGTGTACAGAACTAATGATCTAAATGCTTTCAAACAGTGTTGGGTAACGTTACTTTTAAAAGTAACTCAATAAAATAATGCGTTACTCCTTAAAAAATCTTATTAAATTACTAAATTAAAAAGCTAATTTTTATGTAAAGTAAAAGCACTGTTACTTTTGTGTTATTTTTGCGTTTTTCTCACAGCCACTTTCTCTTCTGTTATGTTATGCATTCCTTACAAAAAAGCCATGCATTGCATACAAGAGACATTACAGGTCATGCTAGCTACTGTACAACACTTGTCAAAACAACATGGTATTTAGAAGTAGCTCTTCACATCATATATATATAATAAAGAATAAATAACATGAATGTGCATGATTTATTTTTTCATCAACATGGCAGCCAATATGAATAATGAAGAATTACCACTGTCTTGCCTAAAGCAGCAAAGCCCAACACTTGAACCTGCATCATGTATGTCATCATGACTATGACATCATGTGACAATGTCAGAGTCAACTTAAGATGTTTTTCAAAAGTCAGGATAAAATTCAATGGGGAATGCCAGCCTAACATGTTCAAGGAATGTTTTCACTTAAGTCATCTTATTGCACGCTTGTTTGGAGTTGATCCATGGTGCGTACAGACGCCACTGGTTGATCGCATATAACTTCAAATGTGCATGTTCATACAACTTGTATTGAAGTTTTTAATGCTACCAAAATGTCAGCGACAGTTCTGCAGATGAAAACGCCTTGTTGATGAGAGAGGTCAACAGAGAATGGTCAGACTGGTTTGAACTGAGAAAGTCTATAGTAACTCAGATAACCACTCTTTACAATTGTGGTGAAAAGAATATAATCAGAATGCTGTTCTGAGATGTGGGTTGGCACTCTTTTGGCAGCATGAGGGGGACCTACACAATATTAGGCAGGTGGTTTTAATGTTGTGGCTGATCGGTGTAATTGTGGCTGATCAGATTTGTCCAGATCTGACAAGCATCCTTAAAGTGATAGTTCAAGCATTAATTAATGTCATTAGTGTCATAATTTCCTGCCCTCATG
The DNA here is from genome assembly GCF_025860055.1 of Xyrauchen texanus. NCBI lineage: Eukaryota > Metazoa > Chordata > Actinopteri > Cypriniformes > Catostomidae > Xyrauchen > Xyrauchen texanus. Next base: position 40,380,727 of record NC_068295.1, read on the forward strand.
TTGTGACTTTGTGTATTTTACAGTAAATGGTGACTAAGGTTAACATTCTGTCTGAAATCTCATTCATTGTGTTGCATTGAAGAAAGTCATATGGTTTGAAACAACATGACAATTTCCATTAATAATAATAATAATAATAATAATAATTATTATTCTGTAATACATGTTAAATATGTATTATGTAATGGAATATGAATCGTCCATTATGTTTTATGTGGATGTAACTAGTTACTCGCTACTCGAGTATTCTTTTCATTTGATTCTTTCTTACTCTTACTCAAGAAGTCTTTTACAATATTACTTTTACTTCTACTTGAGTAAAGATTTTGGGTACTCTACCCACCTCTGACTGGCTCTTACCACAAAAAAATGGTTACTGCAGGTTTACTATAGTGATCCATGGTTCATTTTTTGTGTTAATTTGTTTTTTGGCAAAATAATAAAAATTATTATTACCATTATTTTGGTTTTTCTGTATTATGACTATGGTTTTATTATGAATCATTGTTAAAATATGGTTACCGTAGTAAATTCAGTGTTTACTATCCTTTTACTGCAAATACTATAGTTCAATTATGGTTACTTGTAAAACCATGTTTAATTTTTGTAAGGAACGGTTAAAGGTATTGTGAGGGAACGCAACATTGTTTTGAGGAAAAACAAAACTATATCATAAAATAAATTCCCTCCCTATCCTCAAAGGGGCTCTGTATTACTGTGCTTGCATTCTAGCAATAAAAAATGCCACTTGTCATTAATACATGATCCTGGATTCTGGATTTAAAAGCAGTGTTTCTGGGTCTCTACAGAGTTTATAGAGGGTGTCTCACAGTTCAGCGTGAAGGGTGATAAGGAACAGAAGCTCCGCTGTGAGTATGCTACTAATTCACATCTGCTCTGTATTTATCCATCAACCTACATCTGTCAATAATTGACGGATTCCCTTCATTCTAATCTGATGTTTTTTTCCGTCTCCCAGTCGCATTTAGGATCTATGACATGGACAAGGATGGCTACATTTCCAACGGGGAGCTGTTCCAGGTGTTGAAGATGATGGTGGGCAACAACCTGAAAGACACACAGCTGCAGCAGATTGTGGATAAGACCATCATCAATGCAGACAAGGACGGAGATGGAAAAATATCTTTCGAGGAGTTCTGTGCTGTAAGCAAACTAATTTAGTTGCTTGTTTTTCTTGTAATGTGAAAATGTCAGGTATCCCTGTTGAAAAGGAAACTTAAATTAGATTTAAAAAGCTTAAATCATCATAAGGTTTTTGCCTGGTTTAGCTGGTCGGCCAGCTGGTCTCTCAGTCTGACCAGCTGTTAAGTGCCCAAAACCCCTCTAAAACCATCAAAACAAGCTTACAGACCAGATATGTACTTTTGACTGGTTTAAGTAGTTTTTAAGCAGTGATATTTCAAATGACTGCTTTTGTTCAAAGAATAATTAACAGAATATTTCAGAATACTTCAAAAATTCTACTTTTGTGTTCCACAAAAAAAAAGGAATAAAAGCATATGGGTTTGTAATGTTCCTTTGTGGGGTGAACTATTACTTTACAATTTTTTATAATAATCCTAATTAACTTTTCTATGACAAATACGTCTTGGTTACTATTGCCACCTCCGTTCCCTGATGGAGGGAACGAGACATGTGTTGATGTAGTGACACTAGGGGTCGCTCTTGGGAGCCCCGAACACCTCTGATCTTTGAGAAAAGGCCAATGGGAATTGGCGAGTGGAATTTGCATGCCACTCCCCTGGAGATACGGGTATAAAAAGAGCTGGCTCGTAACCACTCATTCAGGTTTTGCACTGAGGAGCCGAGACAGTGGGTATTACAGCATTGTGGCAAGGGGGACACAACGTCTCATTCCCTCCAACAGGGAACAGAGGTTACAACAGTAACCAAGACGTTCCCTGTCTGTCACTCTGTGTCGATGTACTGACACTTGATGTCCCTATACGAAACGCCACAACTAGCTGAACTGTGTTACGTGGACTGCAGGTGCAAGCAAGCCGCTGCGTGCCTAACAGCAGGTGCATCTTGTCTGCATGTAGCATGTAGAACGTCACACAGTCCCTCACACCAAGATGTATCTACAATGGGAAAAGGCAATGCCAGCCACAGCCTTTTCTCTCTCTTTTTCTTCCCACAGAGTGAAAAAAAAAATCAGGGAAGGTGTTCTTTCCCAGGAGGGAAAGACACCGCTGAGACCACATCCTGCCGAAGAGGAGGTTACCATGTGGCACATACGTCACATGAGCTAATGACACTCGCATTCCCATTTGATGGTGGACGGGGGTCATCATGGGCACTCTGACAGGTCTGTGGCTACACAGCCCTATACGCAGCAGGGTGCGATGCACTGTGTGTTGTAACACATAAGCATCATTAAAAAAAAACTTGTGACTTGTGCCACAGTAGACCTTCTGTCAGTTCGGACCAGACTTTGCCCTCACACATCGATAAACCTTGGGGGCCCAACACCTTGTCGCCAGATTGTGGTGTGTCCCTCCTAATTTCAGAGATGCTCTGACCCATTCATCTGACCATAACAATTTGGCCCTTGTCAAATTAACTCATGTCTTTACTCCTGCCCATTTCTCCTGCATTCAACACATTGACTACGAGAACTGATTGTTCACTTACCATCTAATCTACCCAGACCTTGATATGTGGTCTTGTTAGGAGATCATCAACGTTATTCGCTTCAGCTGTGAGTGGTCATAATGTTTTGGTTCATCAGTGTATATGTTGTATAATACAGTATATGTGATTTCACGACATCATATTTATTGATGGATTACATAGAATTTGTACATTTTGGAAAAGCAAAATTGTGACAAAATATGAAAAGCTAATGACAAAATAAAATGTGTAAAATTTTTATTTTTGTAATGTACCAAGTTAAAAGGTCCCATGTATAATTACCGGTAACAGCATTAGCAGAGAGATCTTTTCTTTCATATGTAATCAAAATGAACATCATAACTGAAATATACCTAAATGAATCTGAATCAAATCAGATTGAGAGCTTGTAAATTGGAATCTAATCAAATCTGGAAATATATAACAGTTCTCAGCCTTAGTACAATTATTTGAATTGGTTACAAGGAATGCAGATGTGGCTCAAGTCAATTTTAAAGCTGGATCTTCATATGTTATAAGTTTCCATTTTTAACATGGAAATGAATAGGGTTCTCAATGATTCATTGTATTCATATGTTTACTGCTTCCTTCTACAGGTTGTTGGAGGTCTTGATATACACAAGAAGATGGTTGTGGACGTGTGAGCGAATCCCATCTCCACAACATCCACTTTCCTCTCCATCTGATGATCTGCTCAAAATATCCAGCACATGCTCTCTGTGTATTTCAAAGGAAGTATTTACCAAGCCAATTTTTTCAATAGAAGCCTTGTGATGCCGACGTGTAAATGTTATTGAACTCAAATCTGCTCAATAACCCAGTGTAGCACCGCATGGGCTTATGGACAATGATAGAGCATCTCAGTGAAAGAGGAAAGAGTTTTGGCTTGTTCATATTTCATTTTTTTTTTCAATGCTTCTTTTTTATATTTATTTTGTTTTCATCTTTTTTAAAGAAAAAATAGGCGTAATATAAAGTGTAAGTAAGGTATGACGTGCCAAGCAGAACACGCAGTTAGAAAAAAAGTCTACCACCATTAAATTCAAGTGAACTCATTTGATTGCATGAAAAGATGCAAGGTTAATTTTAACGTATTCCGTTACACTTTGTGATATACACTATTTCTATCATTCTAGCATTTTGGATTCTAGCATCTAACCATCTTTAATACTTGTTTTTGTATTAATTGTGATATAACGTTTATGTATAAATGTGTTTATTGTTGGAGAGTGCAACAGATTCATTCAGACAGTCTGGTAGAAACTGGTACCAAGAAAAATATAACTGGTTTAATTTATAAGCACTTCATAAGAAACATACAATTCTGACAAGCCCAAGAACAGCACATACAGGGGCCCCAAAAGGTATTTGGATACTTAAGTCACACTTAAAGATGTATGAATGTCATTGCATTAGAAACTAAACATCGAAGCAAGTGGCATCTGCAACCAAATTATGAAGTGTTTTTAACACCGGACACGAGCGACACGTTGTGACAAAAGCAAATCGTTCACACTGGAAGCGTCATCTGCCACAGATCAACTCCAGCTACTTTATTATCCCTTCCATCTAAAAATACAATTATTTTACTTGCCAAATATCATACATGACTCGTTTTGCTATTAATTTCATTCGTTACTTATTTAATAAACGTCTTACAGCCAGCTTGTGATGTTTCAGGTTTTTTTTTGGGTTCAAACCATATTTGTGCTGTGTTTGCAGCAAAAACATAGTAATAATAATTCTATAATAAGTAAATGTTCAGTCCAGTGGATTTCTGAAGAAAATAAAAGTATGATACAGATTCTTCTTCCTTCAGAACGTTTACGTGTCAAAAAAGCGCTTCCGGGGTAGGCATGGGATTAGAACCAACTCCTTTTCTGGACAATTTTTGCAATGTCCTTAAACCAGTTGGTCACATGATCCTTTTAAGTGAATGTATTAACTCAGTTCCTCTGAAGTCCACACAGGTGTTCAGCAGCGTGACCAAATAGCTAGCTTATCACATCTATGGACATGTTCTGCTAACATTTGACAACAAAAAGTGTCCAGAAACATGTTGCCTTCATTTCAATCATCTACCAAAAAGTGTGCTAGTGCTATCTTTCCTTAAAAATGACACTTGCTTTGATGTGGCTTAAAGTGTCCAATTCATTTTTGGGGCCCACTATATATTTATATGTTAATGCAGTGGGAGACCATTTAGCTTTGGTAAATGTACGTATTACAGTTGGTTCACAATGCAGTTGATTAATATATATTAATATTAGCTTTAAAGTATCTAAAAGCTTGTAAAAATTGGTGTAACAAGTACAATAATTTCAATGGGACTACAGCTTATTACAACTATAAAATTAATTTACTGAATGTTTACATGGATGACAGGAGCAGCTTAACCAAACCAATGGCTATGAGCGTTAATTCAGTTTCTGTCTTTTTACACTGATATCTGCATATCAATGCATCTTTAACCACAAGATCACTTATGGTGTGCATGCTTGATGGATTAGTTGCTTTCTGCATGTTTATCAGTTCAACCTATTCCAATTGTTTACACTTAAGCTGTGAAATTTATATCCAATATCAAAAAAATGTCAAATACATTACACACGTTGCCAAATTTAAATCAGGCAAACACGATTTAAATACATCGATTTATTTTATTTTTTTCATTTTCTCACAAGTGGCACATGTCATAGTCAAGCCACATAACAAATTCAGGTCACATCATTTAGCCCTTTGTTTTGTAAATACATATCTTTAAAATTAAGGTGTTCGTGCTTTAATAAGAAAAATTACTTTATCTGCAACTTTTGTCTTCTTTTAGTGAATGAAATGGGATCTCATATGAGGACACATTATTACATGTCAGTTTTGAAATTCTGCATGCTGAATCATATTAACTACCGTGGGATATATGGACTACTTGATACTTTAAGGAAACAATAAACATTTTAAACTTGACATTGCTTTATTTCCATGGTGTGTTTTTTTTAAAGCTCTGTGAATATCCATCGATTTGAGGAATTGGTCAAACAATAGCAGTCCAATGGTGCTCAAATTGAGCACCATAAAATTCATAGACACAGTTCATGCCAATGTGGCACCAACTTTGTATATCAATAGCAGTAATTAGGGAAAAGTCCAAGAGCGGTGCATTTTTGTAGATCTTCATGTGTTAGAACCTCTCGGCTGCACGGCTCGCCACAGCCCGAATGTTGCCATATACTTTTGATGGTGGGCTCCCTGGTGAAAATGAAGAATCAGCATTAATTTCTATCATTTCTTTGTTCAGAAACACAAGTTAAGTATTTCAATTTTACTAACCGAGAATGAGGTTGCATATTGCCGTCCGTGCCATTTTGATATTCTGGAAAGATCCCAATATATGAATCTTCCTGTAGAGAAGAACCAAAACAAAATACTCAACTCTGTATTCCAACACTGTATATTAGGTTGCAAACATATTAGAGCTGTAAAAGTTAAGGTGTTAATGAATATGATTAAAGTTTAACGCGTCTCTTAATCACGTTTAGCGCATTTATTCAAATTAAAAAACTAGCCCAAATGGAACTTGTGACAGAAGTACTTTTGTTGTAAGGTGCCATTTAAATACCACAGAAGCAAATCAAGGCTTAACTATCATGAAAATTCAGAACAAGACGTTAGCAAGAGCTTTTCACGGTGCTTGACACTGCTGTACACCCTGACGCGAATCGTGAATAAGGTTTGACGATTGCTGTAGGAAAGAGGACAGCCACAGTCTGCCGGCCGATTATTATTTGTGGATGAGAGCGTTAAAGAGATTTAATGTGCACTGCAATTAATACGCAATCTATGTGGGGACTAAATCTTTCAATTAGTCAACCTCCCAACCTAACATTTAATGTTACTTGAATGTGTTAAATTTTAGTGCATTTCTATCTTTATACGTTTGGAAGACTTTGTTTGGAAATTTATAATAAAGCATTATTGTTACATATTTTGTTTTCTTTCCTAAAAATGAAAGAAATACATTTTGATTAGAAAAAAAAATATCTCTAAACTCTTATTAACTTGATTGCGATTAACTATGAAAAATTATGTGATTAATCACGATTAAAAATGTTAATTGACTGACAGCACCAAAACATACAAGAAAGAATTTCCAGAACAAGCAATTTGATAATCAAGTGTTTTTCTTTATGAATTCTTTATTAAATAAATCACTGCATGCATATTCTTCTTTGAAACAGACTCACGTGTCTGCCAGCACAATCCTGGTTTTCGTCACGTTCTCAATAGTGAATTTTGTTTTGCCTCCTTTGCCAGCTATCCTGCCGACAGCTCTGGATAAGTGATCTCCTTTTAACGGTTTAACTGAAAAACACACACAAATTAGTGATGGAAGCAAAGTCACTCTTACACAATAGCTTTATAATGTTAAAGGGTAACTAAACCCTAAACCAACTTTTTTTAGATAATGATCTGTAAGCACGGGGCTTTATTAGTACTGGTCATTGATTCAAGTAATTTCTTTGACATTTGTGTATAAAGTGTTTTCATTCTACAATATATGGTGTAAAAACGTCTGAGTGCTGCCCTCTTCAGGTTGAACGGTGGCTACTGCAGTTGAATTTTCCTATTGGCTGTTGCGGTATTTCGTGACGTAAGCGGTGACAGCTGATGTAAGCAGGTTCCAGCTCACCACGCCAGATTCATGTACATGTCGTCTTGCGACCGTGTGAGGAATAATAATAACATAGAGTCTGACAGCAGCTGTCAATTAATCCGTCACTACAAGTCTCAGGTGCCACCCCCGCCACCCCGCACAGCCCCGCACTCGGTTCGTTCCCTCTATCCCCGCCGGGGTCGGCCCACTTTTCCTGCATTTTCAAATATTTCTAGTGGGTGGAGTCAGACTCTGAGCAGGTGTTTAGTTACCCTTTAATAATGACTTACCATCGGTGACATCAAATGTTTCCAAAAACAGTTCATCTAATCTGATCAGTGCCAGTGCATCCTGTGGGATGACACAGGTTAACATACGTTATACATTACCTGATGAAAACTGAAGAATAAGAATAAATAATTGAAAACTAGGGCTGTGCGATAAAGCTAAACAATTCTCAAAACGATATACATCTCGATATTTATGTATTTGCGCTCTTATTTTTTTAAATCAGATGAACTATTTCAACCAAACAGCCATTGTTGCAAAGTGTTCAATGCAAGTAAAATACAGTAAAAATCTTTCAATTTTAACAGTTTTTTTTTAACTAAAAAACAAAGAATACTATGTAAGGGAAAATGTTTATTTAGAGATAATGACTGTCAGACATGGAGACTCTCGTGAACATATTCAAGTGATGAAGCAAACAAATTATTGAATCAGAATTTTGAATTGATTCACTAAAAATGACTGTTTGAACTGGTTTATCAATCATATTTACCAAGTCTATTGCAAATGTTGCTACTGAAGTTTAAATCAAAGACTGGAATCAAACATCTGTCAACATCTTAACACACTCACAAGACAAGGAAGAATCGCAAAACTAGTCTAAATGACACGGTCTTAAGAAAACTTAAAAATCACTGTGATATTCACGATGTTTATAGCCAGTAAGATCATACTTCATATATCGCACAACCCTATTTTAAAGTAATATTAATTATACTCACTTCAACCTGAAATCCTAACACAAAGGCCTTCACAAAATCTGAAGCTTTGGTGAGGGCACCAATATCTTGTGTTTCTTTGCATGTCTGTCAAATAAGAGAAGTTCAATTTCACTGCACACTTGAACCATTTTAAATGCATTTTTGAGACACAGAAATCAGTTTATAATTTCCCAATAAAATCATAATCTACCTTGTCTAAATCATCTTCACTTACTTTAATTTCGACATTTCTTGTTTTGAGATTAAAACGAACTTGAAGCTGCAGGTTTTCTACTATGGGGGTGAAGATTTTCAGCCAGTTTTCTTTTAAGGGTGTGTAACGGTGAGCAGGCACAGGCACTTTCCGCATTTCGTCTGCACCTCCCTGAAACACAAAATAAGCCATGCAATAAAAGTATTTTATGTATGAAATGGAACCGCATTACATGGTCATTCTATGAATTGGGTATTTTGCAGCATTTGGTCTACCAGAACTAGAGCTGCACTAAAATATTTAAAGAGGAATTAGCCAAAAATCTAAACAAAAACTGTTTCTTTAAAATCAAGAAACAGAGACACTGACATGCAGAAAATGCATGTGTTTCATGTGAAAAGATGTAACAGCAGCTAATGTTTAAATATATATTGATGGTAACAAGATGGTGCTTATAACTGAGATGTGCATCTGTATGTGTATATATGCATCACTCCATGAACAATTATTAGGCAAATTGTATTCCTCAGGATTAATTTTGCTCTAATTTACACAATGCTCTCAGTCAATCCAAAATGTTATTGAACCTCAAACCTGAATGTTTAACAAAGAAAAAGAGAGTTCCCTTTCGAGAGGTCTCTCCTATTGCGTAAGTAGCTTACGCTATGGGAAAACTCAGTTTCTCGAGAAATATTGAAGTCTTTATGTAAAACGCATTGCAGCTGCACAGCAGACAGCAATGAGCGAGGCAGCTCGGTCATTGGCTGTGCTGCGGCAACTTGCTCGAACCAATGACGGGGCGACTCTGAACGCGCGACCAATGAGTGCGCTTTGCGCCCGCTCAGAGCCCGCCAAGATGGGCGTGGCTAAGGCTATATATTAGGCGCCCCGTCATGAGAGTTCTTTAGATTTAATCTCCTTCAGCAAAGACCTTCTCTTCGCTGGATCCTCCGGATTATTGGAGTCTTTTCGCCCGCCGTCGACAAGCCTATAGCAGGACTGCTACGAGGACGCCGGCGCCTTCAGCCGCCTTCAAAGCCTTCTGCTACGCCATCCGCCGCGCATCACCTTGATATCCTTTTGTTAAAAGCTAACTTTGCAAGTGTTCGCCTCTGCGACGCTTTTTGTCCTTTAGTAAAAGAGCAAATTCGAGGCGTTGTTTCAAATGCCTTCAACCTGCGCCTCGTGCAGAGGCCCTCTTCCTGACGGGGACCGTCACATTCTCTGCGCTCGCTGCCTGGGACCTGACCACGCAGAAGCTGCTCTCACTCGAGGCGGATGCCCCGAATGTGACTCCCTGGGCCTCACCGAGCTGCGCTTCGCTTTGCCGCCTTCGCCGTGAACGAGCCTGCTACCACCGTGCTGCCATCCCCTCTGTTCGAGCCGCGCAAGAAAAAGTGCCGCTCACGGAGGCCGCCAGAGCACGCGGACTTCAGTGACGTCACGCCGGGCCAGTCCCCGCGTGCTTCACCACCACCCGAGGACTCCCTGCCCCCAGTTCAATTCACGCAGGCAGACCAGCACCCCTCCAGAGCGGTGGGTCTCGTCTCGTTCGGCGCGACAGGGGACGACAGTGAAAAGGATGACAGCCTTTCCATTGACGCTGCATCCCACGACTGGCCGGGCTCGGCCTTCGACCCCGTGCCGTCGACATTAGCGGACACGAGCAGGGGCACCAGCGACGCGCCTATCGCTCCAAAGCGGCCTGTTTGGACCGGCGGTAAGAGAGTTCGCTGAACGCTTCACTGAAGCCCAGAAGAATTCGCAGGCTATGCGTCACTTCCTGCCCAAGCGCTCCAGCTCGTCACAGAGCCGCCAGAGACCGCCTCAGCTGCAGCAGCGAGCCAGGGCGGCGCCTCCCGTCTCCCAGACCTGAAATGGACGCTCAACGCCGCTCGCGTTCCGCTAACCGAAAGCAGTCGCCTGAGCGACGGGGACCTCGGCCCAAGATCGTGCTGAACCCGGAGCCTCGTAAGTCTTCCTAGCCATAGGAAGAAAGAGAGAGAGAGTGCGTGTCTCGCAAAAGCCGGACCACTCTCTCCAAAACGTGTAAAACATTACCCAGTCCCCTTACAAGCGGCTGGAAATGTCTGTACAGCAGTCAATGGGCCAGTCACAGAACTCGCTCACCTGCAATCAAACGCCGTTTTAACGGCAACACACAGAAATCACAAAAGAGTCATTTTCTGCCTGTGTCACTAAGGGGTCCGCGTGTCCACACTAAAGTGCACATTCCCACATATCAATACTGTCCAAACAGTGCCGAATACTTCCCCAGCTCAAGCTGGACGCCCCATAAATGTGGTTCGTGTGCCTATTGTCATGTATGCACCACTACACACAAGCACTGTTCCCACAGTTATAAACACTTCCCCAGTAAAAGCGAGAAATACTATAAAGGTAGCGCGTGCCTGCTGTCATGCATGCACCCCTACACACAAACACTGTCTGCATGCCCAAAACCCCCACCGCATGGCCGGAGGCTTTATGAAAATGGCGGCGTGCCTACTACGGTATATGCACCCCCACCCATAAGCGCTGCCCATACAGTTTCAAACAGTTCTCTGGCTCATGCCGCGAGCGTCACAGATGCGACGCGCGAGCCAAGAAACTCCCCGCTAAGAACGGGAAGCTTTATGAAAGTGGCGCGCGTGCCTATTACAATGTATGCACCCCCACCCGTAAACACTGTCTGTACAGCTTCAAACATTTCTCCAGCTCATGCTGCGAGCATTACGGAGATAACGCACGTGCCTGTAATCTCACACGCACCCCTGCACTCGGCACTCAACAAAGCTGCTCAGCGCGCTCCCGCGCCTCTGAGAGCTGTAAGCTCAGTGTTAGCACAAGGCAATTCGCCGGCAGGGCCCATACGTCACTGCGACACACCCCCAGCCAGCATTCAGCCCATATCTGTGCGAGCAAAAGCCTGGGAAAAAATCCCGACATGCGAAATGGGTTTTGAACATAATAAAACACGGTTACTCGCTTCAATTCAGCTCGCAGACCACCCCGCTTTTCAGCGGTGGTCGAGACGAAAGTGAGGAAAGATGTTTCACATTTTCTACGCACCGAGGTGCTCAAACTGATAGAGAAGGGCTATAGAAACTGTTCCTCCCTCTATGAGCGAGGCAGGTTTTTACAGCCGCTACTTTCTCGTCGAAAAGGACGGTGGCCTCCGCCCCATCCTAGATCTCAGACATCTGAACAAAGCTTTAATGATTTGCTCGTTCAGAATGTTAACGACCAAACATATCCTCGCGCAAGTTCAGCCCGGGATTGGTTTCTATCAGTGGATTTGAAAGACGCTTACTTTCACATTCGATAGCGCCTCATCACAGGCCATTTCTGAGATTCAGCTTTGAGGGGCAGTCATACCAGTACACAGTACTACCATTCGGCCTATCATTGGCCCCCCGTACATTCACGAAATGTATGGACGCAGCACTTTCCCCCCTGAGACAGCGGGGAGTGTGAATACTGAATTACCTCGATGATTGGCTAATCCTAGCACAATCAGAGAGTCAGTTAACGACGCACAGATCTTGGATTATCAGCCATCTAGAATGTCTGGGTCTGAGAATCAATTTTGCAAAGAGCGTGCTATCCCCAAGCCAGAATATCTCTTTTCTGGGAATAGTGCTAGACTCAGTGCAGATGACGGCGTGCCTCTCATCAGAGCGCGCGCTCGCTATTCGGCGCCTTGCAACATCATTCAGAGCGGGCGCACGCGCCCCCGTCAAACGATTTCAAAGGATGCTCGGTCTCATGGCCTCGGCATCAGCTGTACTCCAGCTAGGATTGTTGCACATGCGTCCTCTCCAACGCTGGCTCAAGAGCCGTGTCCCCACTCACGCGTGGCGCTCGGGCCACTTTTTAATCAGAGCGAATCACGGCTATATAAAAGCCCTGATGCCCTGGAAGGCCGTCGACTGGTATCAAACCGGCGTGAGTCTGGGCGTGAACACACAGAGAAAAATGATCACGACAGATGCCTCCAAAATAGGATGGGGGGGGCCCTTTACGAGGGCAGGCCTGTCTCTGGTTTTTGGTCAAACCCGGAAAAGCGCCTACATATAAACTGTCTGGAAATGAAAGCGGTCGCCTTGGCTCTCAGAGCCCTGATTCCGTACCTGAAAAACGAACACGTCCTGGTCCGAACGGACATGACGGTAGTATCGTATATAAATCGCCAGGGTGGACTCAGGTCGAGCTCCCTGCACTCTATGGCCAGGGAGCTCATCTTATGGTCACAGCACAACCTGCGCTCGCTGAGAGCAGCGCATGTGCCAGGCGTCCTGAACCAGGGAGCGGACATGCTGTCCAGAGACAAAGTTCTCCCAGGAGAATGGTCTCTCCACCCCCTAACGGTTCAGTGGTTATGGCAAACCTTTGGCGAGGCGGAGGTCGACCTCTTCGCCTCCAGGGAAAATGCGCACTGCCCTCTTTTCTTCTCAAAGAGCACGGACCCGCTCGCCCAAGTCTGGCCGAGCCGCCCCTTGTATGCTTTTACCCCGATCGCGATGCTACCTCAGGTCATCAGTCAGATCAGGGAGGTGAAATGTGCAGTGCTCCTGGTAGCCCCACTCTGGAAGAACCAGACGTGGTTTCCAGAACTGATGCAGCTGATGCAATCTGCCCCATGGCCGATTCCGTTGAGGCTGGACCTCCTCAGGCAGGCCAACGGGATGATTCTTCATCCCGCCCGATCTGTGGGCCCTTCATGCATGGCCCCTCAAAGGGTTCCAGAGAACCTCCCAGCGAGTGTTGAGTACCATCACTGAGTGCGCGCCCTCTAGGCGCTTATATGCCCAAAAGTGGAAAGTGTTCAGTGACTGGTGTGATACCAAGAGCTTGAACCCCAAATCGTCGCGAGATACCAAGTGTACTCGCCTTTGTGCAAGAGCTGCTGGAGGTGGGCTGCACACCCTCCACGCTCAAAGTCTATGTGGCTACCATAGCGGCGTCACACAATCCTGATAAGGGCGCTCATTAGGGAAAAACGACCTAATCATTCGTTTCCTAAGAGCTAGGAGGATGAACCCTCCTCGCCCCCCTCGGTACCGATCTGGGACCTGGCCACGGTCCTGGACGCACTCAAGAGTGCCCGTCACGAACCTCTCCGAACCGTGCACCTTAAACAGCTCTCGCTCAAAACTGCGCTCTTGCTGGCACTTCGCCTCAGTCAAGAGAGTGGGCGACCTGCAGCGCTGTCATCAAGCTGCTTGCTTGGAATTTGGACCTAACGACTGCAGAGTTGTCCTTAGGCCAAAGCACGGGTATATTCCTAAAGTGCTCTCCACACCCTTCAGAGTACAGGTGATATCTCTGGCAGCGCTATCGTCTCCAGCAGGCTAAGCGATGCTAATTTACTCTGCCCGGTCAGGGCGCTCAGAGTATACTTGGAATGTTCTGCCCGTTCAGACAGGCGGAACAATTATTCAGTATGCTTTGGCGGCCGCACTAAAGGTCTCGCAGTTTCAAAGCAAAGAATATCAGCTGGATAGTAGATGCTATAGCTGGCTTATGAAGCCAAGGGCCTTCAATGCCCCTTAGGCGTCAGAGCTCACTCTACGAGGAGCATGGCCTCCTCGTGAGCGTGGACGAGTGGGATACCCATTGAGGATATTTGTCGTGCGGCAGGCTGGGCCTCGCTCGACATTTATCAGGTTTTATAACCTACAGGTCCCCTCATTGCACTCCAACATTCTATCAGCCTGACTGTAGTATGGACTGGAGTACGTATATGCTGAGCATTATCTCCTCCCTTACAAAGTCCGTCTCTGACTGACTTAGAGGGTTTTTATGCATATCAGTAAATAGAAAAATCAGTACATAAGATATGTGCTTGTGTTTTTACAATGAGCACCCCACCATGGGCCACCTTGGGGCAAAGAGCTCTGTATTATCCCATTATATAGCTCGCCGTTGGCCGGCTCGTTGAATAATCACTTTGCTTTAAGGCTCAGGCATCTGCCTCTGGCTTTATAGAGTGAAGTCAGCACGCACTGGCGTTTTGCATGGTGTTCCCATAGCGTAAGCTACTTACGCTAATAGGAGAGACCTCTCGAAGGGAGCGACTCGGTTACTAACGTAACCTCGGTTCCCTGAGAGGAGGGAACGAGTATTGCGTAAGCTGCCGTGCTTGTGCTTGGTCAGTCGCTTCAGTCGATTGAACCTAAAGAACTCTCATGACGGGGCGCCTAATATATAGCCTTAGCCACGCCCATCTTGGCGGGCTCTGAGCGCGCGGGCGCAAAGCGTGCTCATTGGTTGCGCGTTCAGAGTCGCCCCGTCACTGGTTCGAGCAAGTTGCCGCAGCACAGCCAATGACCGAGCTGCCTCTGAGTTTTCCCATAGCGTAAGCTACTTACGCAATACTCGTTCCCACCTCTCAGGGAACCGAGGTTACGTTAGTAACCGAGTCATTTTGTCTTTCTCAGGGGAATATATAAGTGTGGGCAATTATTAGGCATCTAAATTACAAAAATAATTTCTCCCAACTCAATTGTTTATTCTTATAGTAGGTGCAACAAATAAGAAACACAAAATCACAATAAAATAACATTTTTGGCCTTTTAAAAATATTCATTGACCAATATATACACCCTTCTTTTCAATAACTTTGTCAGTCTGTCAGTTTCTTGATCTGTTCACGATCAACTTTCGCTGAAGAAGCAACCACAGCCTCCCAAATGCTGTTCAAAGAGGTATTGTCTTCCCTCACTGTAAATCCCACATTTGAGAAGGGCCTACAAGTTCTCAATAGGATTTAAGTCAGGTGAGGAAAGGTGTCAAGACATTATTTGGGCATTTCTAAGGCCCTTGCTGGCTAGCCAAGCAATGGAGTACATGGATGCATGTGATTGAGCATTGTCCTTAGGGTTGCAGCGGTATACCACGGTTTGAAAATTGATGGTTATCATACCATGTACATTTGCTTATTTACGGTATTGAGAAAAAAATGCAACCGGAATGAGTATCTCACATGCGCGTGCGCATCTCCTTCTGCTTTGGTGCATCACTAACCAGTACCCATTCTTTCCCAAAATACATATATGCAATTACTTTTGCTATTGTTTACCTTTGATCATGTGAACCAACTGTTTTCGAATTTAGTTTGTATTATTACCTGCTAGTTTATAAATGGGTCAAACGTTTTTTGTATATAAACATATATATATATATATATATATAAGGAATACTCCAGGTTAATTACAAGTCAAGCTCAATTGACAGCATTTGCGGAATAATTTTGATTACCCAAAATATTCCTTTAAATATAGTCAATATTAAATATAATCATATAAATCTGATTTACAGTATATTTATTACTGGATTTAAAGAAAAAGAAACTAAGAAAACTGAAGATTTTTGCCATAACAGTCACAAACACCACTGAGTTTACCTCTTTGCCAATCTAGAATCAATAAAGCACAAAATTGGAAGAAAAGAAGGGTCAACATTATTTTACTAGTTTCTTTAATATTGACTCGTGGCATGAACTACAGAAACTAGACCACTACCATAACATCACACAACTCCAAACCAACACTGACCCATCAGCTGAGTACAGCGCATGCGTGGCACGTGGGCAACTTTAATCAGCAGGTAAAATTGCGAGTGTTGAGCATTTACCCCATGGGCTGTTTTAAAATTCAACATCACATACTATTACACTGAGTTTATATACCGTGTTCAGTATGCGCCAGTACCTTGAGTAGGTCTCCTGATATGGGTGGGAACTGCGGTCTCTTTGGTGCTACTGTGTCCGACTCCATATACACTTCACTCGCATCCCGCTTACGTTTCTGTGTCTTCTTTGATTTTACTTTCTCAAACACCTCTGTGTTTCCATCACAGTCCATAGTAGCAATCGCATCAGTCGTCGAGTTTGTGGCAGACTCCATAGTGAAGTTAAATTTAGAAAATTACAGTTTTATAAAACGCAGGAGATGTTTACCAAGAACATGTGGCATTCGCCATGTTACAGAAAGGACATTTGTGCTGTCCAGCTCGTGCCAAATGCTATGACTAATTACATGAACCATTAATTTCGCTTCAAGATATCAAAAATAAATACTTTTGATAAATTAGTAACCAAAACAATCAAAGAGTTTTACGTATGCGTGTTCGTGTAAAAAAAAAAAAAAAAAAATCAGTTGCAGTTAATTTAGAGCAGGCCTACATAAGGACAGCTATGTTTCGTTGGCGACGGTTTCTGAAATGGCTCTCTTGTACACTCATGCCCTATATCAGGCAAGGAGTGAACGAAAATCCCCAACTTAATCTTTAATAGAGGTTGTGGTCTTAAGTTTCTACTTTTTTTAATTTTATTTCAAATGTACCAAACTCCCCTTTAAACTTTCCAACTTTCATACACAAGCTTTGGATGTGTGGAAATTACTCTACAAACACAATTGTTCTCCACACTCATGCATAATTTCATCAATTTATATTACTCAAAAACAAGACTATTTTCAAGATAGACTGGTTTAACAAAGGATTATTTCTTGTTGCAGATTTATTAAATCATTCTGGTGAAATGTATAGTTACAATGAATTAATTAATACTTTTGGAATAAATGAACCTCAAAAAGAATACTTAAAATTAGTTTTATTTCCCCAAAACTACATAATCTCAAAAAAATATGTATATTTCTATAACTGGTTCACTTCCAGGTCTCATGGTTGGGGGCATTGACATCAATGGAAAAATGTAATAATGTATTTATTAGAAAGATATTAACCAAATATAAAAGTCTCCCATAGCGCTGTTATGAAATGGAAATGTGATTATCCGTCTCTTGTTGTTCAGAAATTGTGGTTTGATGTTAATTTGTTAATTCCTAACAAAATTAAACAACTCCAATTTAAAATAATAAATCGATATTATCCCTGCAATGCCTTTATTAGCAAAATTTTCACCATTATGTTGTTTCTTCACAGAGGAAGCAGAAAAATCTTACACTTATTTTTTTAATTGTAGGCATACAAAATCATTTTGGTCTCAAATCTCTTTAAGTGTTTTTGAGATTTTTCACAAAATTGTTCAAATAACTGATTCAATGGTCTTGTTTTTGGAATGTGAAAACGGTTTATTGAGATTGACAACACAATTAAAGTTTTTTCTTCGTTTGGGAAATATCACATTCACAAAGTGTATTTTTTATGATTCTTTATATTTTTAAAGAACAATAGAAAAGATTAGAAGACATCTTTGCTGATGAAAATGATTATTGATAGAAATTCATAATTGTTCTTTGGTACTATGAGTCAGAAGGATATGGTACTATGAGTCAGAAAGGTGGCTCAGCGGTTAAGGCTCTGGGTTACTGACCAGAAGGTCATGGGTTCAAGCCCCAACACCACCAAGACACCACTGTTGGGCCCTTGAGCAAGGCCCTAGAACCTATCTGCTCCAAGGGTTGGGATATGTGAAAAAGAAATAATTTCACCATGTAAATGCAGAAATGTATGTACTGTATAATGTGTGACAATTGATCAATTAAAATTATTATATTGTATGATGTATATGTATTTCGGAGAAGCCATGGAGAAGGACTTTCGGTCCGCACCAAAGTGCTTCTGGAAAACCGTCTGCCACCTTAGGAGGGGGAAAAGGGGAACCATTCAAGCTGTATACAGCAAAGATGGGATGCTGTTGACCTGAACCGAGGAGGTTATTGGGCGGTGGAAGGAACACTTTGAAGAACTCCTAAATCCCAACATGCCTTCTATGGTAGAGGCAGAGCCGGAGGATGATGGGGGATCAGATTCTATTTCCCTGGGGGAGGTCACTGAGGTAGTCAAACAACTCCGCAGTGGCAAAGCCCCGGGGATTGATGAGATCCGATCAGAAATGCTGAAAGCTTTGGATGTGGAGGGGTGTCATGGATGACACGCCTCTTCAACATTGCGTGGAAATCTGGGACAGTGCCTAAGGAGTGGCAGAACGGGGTGGTGGTTCCCTCTTCAAAAGGGGGATCAGAGAGTGTGTGCCAACTACAGGGGTATCACACTTCTCAGCCTCCCTGGTAAAGTTTACTCCAAGGTGCTGGAGAGGAGGGTTCGGCCGATTGTCGAACCTCGGATTGAAGAGGAACAATGCAGTTTTCGTCCTGGCCGTGGAACGACGGACCAGATCTTTACTCTCGCAAGGATCCTGGAGGAGGCCTGGGAGTATGCCCATCCAGTCTACATGTGTTTTGTGGATCTGGAGAAGGCATATGACCGGGTCCCCCGGGAGAGACTGTGGGAGGTGCTGCGGGAGTACGGGGTGGGGGGTCCCTTCTTAGGGCTGATCCAATCCCTGTACGTCCAAAGCGATAGCTGTGTCCGGGTCCTCGGCACGAAGTCGAGTTCATCCCATGTGGGGGTTGGTCTCCGCAAGGCTGCGCTTTGTCAACAATCCTGTTTGTGATATTCATGGACAGGATATCGAGGCATAGTCGGGGTGGGGAAGGTGTGCGGTTCGGTGGGCTGGGGATCTCATCGCTGCTTTTTGCAGATGATGTTGTCTTCATGTCATCATCGGTCCGTGACCTTCAGCTCTCACTGGATCGCTTGGCAGTCGAGTGTGAAGCACTCTAAATCTGAGGCCATGGTTCTCAGCAGGAAACCGATGGAGTGCGTACTCCAGGTAGGAAATGAGGTTTTGCCCCAAGTGAAGGAGTTCAGGTACCTCGGGATCTTGTTCACGAGTGAGGGGACAATGGAGCGGGAGGTTGGCCAGAGAATCGGGGCAGCGGGGGCGGTATTGCACTCGCTCTATCGCACCGTTAGTCACGAAAAGAGAGCTGAGCCGAAGGCAAAGCTCTCGATCTACCGGTCAATTTTTGTTCCTACCCTCACCTATGGTCATGAAGGTTGGGTCATGACCGAAAGAACTAGGTCGCGAGTACAAGCGGCCGAAATGGGCTTCCTCAGAAGGGTGGCGGGCTTCTCCCTTAGAGATAGGGTGAGGAGCTCAGTCATCCGTGAGGAGCTCAGAGTAGAGCCACTGCTCCTTTGCGTTAAAAGGAGTCAGTTGAGGTGGTTTGGGCATCTGGTAAGGATGCCCCCTGGCCGCCTCCCTAGGGAGGTGTTTCAGGCACGTCCAGCTGGGAGGAGGCCTCGGGGAAGACCCAGGACTAGGTGGAGAGATTACATCTCCACACTGGCCTGGGAACGCCTCGGGGTCCCCCAGAGTTGGTTAATGTGGCTCGGGATAGGGAAGTTTGGGGCCCCCTGCTGGAGCAGCTGCCCCGCGACCTGACTTCGGATAAGCGGTTGAAGATGGATGGATGGATGGATGGATGGATGGATGGATGTATATGTATATTAAGATGCACATGATTTATGTATTTGTATCCCCCTGTTATATGTTCCAATAAAAATAAAAAATAAATTGAAATGAGTGAGTGAATTCGGATGCTGACCTTCAAGATCAGCAGGTGCCATCCTTCTAAATAACTTTAAAGGTCAAATTGTATCCCATATGGTAGACAAATTTGGTCACTGGTTGATTCTTATCTTAAACATTGATGGGGTGAGGTTCATCTTAATAAAAATGTATGGCTATAACATTGGCAAAGAGAACCAAAACCTACTTGAACAGATTGGCTTGCATTTAGACAACCTCAAATTAACACACTCAACTAATAAAATAATAATATGAGGCGATCTAAATCTAGTCCATGATGAATTTCTTGATAAATATCCCTGTAGATATGCTGTAAGTCATCCAAACACCACATTCACTAACTTTTGCAATGAACACTACCTGATTGATGCTTGGAGGCACTTAAATCCAGGAATATATAAATACTGAAATCTAGAATTGATCACTGGTTAATTGCAAGTCATTTGCTACATTACAATATCAACTCTGACATTTCGGCTGCTCCACTATCTGATCACTCTGTTATTTCACTACAAGTCAAACCTAATGACTGCAATTCACATTCACACAAATATTGGAAGTTTAACTCCAGTCTGCTTAAAAATAATGACTACTGCCAAAAACTTTAATTAATTATTCAAGAAATTATAAACTCCGGGGAGCTATCAGCTCCTACCAAGAAGTGGGAATTCCTAAAGTATAAAGTACGCCAAGTTACCATTTCATTTAGTAAAAGATTGGAAAAAAAGTTTGAAAAGCAAGAATTGGATATTATTAAACAATGAAATATATGCTACAATAAATCTAACCCTACTGAAGACAATAGACAGAAAATATTACATCTTCAACCTAAATTATATGAAATTTACAGTCGAAAAACTCAAGCAGCTTTTATTAGATCTAGAGCTAAGTGGATAGAGGAGGGAAGAAAATTCAGAATATTTTTGTTGACTTGAAAAAAGACGACAAGGAAAAAAATAGCATTTCAGACAAACATGTGATAATCAAATAATGATGGCAGAACTTGATGCAGTAATTGGTCGTCTATCTCTTAACAAAGCTCCTGGTTCGGACGGTCTCACAGGTGACTTTTATAAGCATTTTTGGATAGATATAAGAGAACTACTGCACTAAGTTTTTACTGAAATATTTGAAACCTGTGTCCTTCCACCCACAATGAGACATGGGGTTATCGTCTCAATTCCAAAACCTGAAAAATCTGTTCATTTTAGCTATAGAACTGCTAGCAATCTACCTAAAAAACTGTAATGATATTCTGTCACCAAAGACAGGAATATACTGGATCATTGCTACACAACAATAAAGGATGCATATCGCTCTGTCCCACGTGCAGCTTTGGGACTTTCTGATCACTGTCTGGTTCATCTTCTTCCGACCTACAGGCAGAAACTAAAATCAGCTAAACCTGTAGTAAAGACTATAAAGACATGGACCAATGAAGCAGAGCTGGAACTATATGCCTGCTTTGATTGCACTAATTGGAGATCTGAACTTAAAAGTGCACCTAGTAATTTTTCATTCATTTAAAAAGTTTAACGGCTAAATAAATTAATTGTCATTTTGAAATATATAAAATCATGAGCACTCACATGAGTTGAAGACTCCAGTCATATCAGTAACCTTACAAAAGCTGTTTTATTCTATATGAAGAGCATCCCCTCACAGGGGTTGCCATGTTAGAATCACATGACCAGCTGAATACTACTCACATAATCTCAGTAACCGTCCTGTTATTTGACACTTTCACCCAGGGATAAAATTAATCCTGGCTGATTGTGAATTAATGGCATGAATAACTGAAAACAATTGCATTTGAGTGATGCTTCATCCAAGTCACTAGGTATCAGTGTAAGGCCAGGATGACATATTAAAAAAATTACATAGTGCACCTTTTCAGTTTCAAACATTTCAAACTATGGTTGTAGTGAACATCACAATGCAAAGTCTTCTTATACAGTAAAAGGTCCAGGCAAGGAAAAGTATAAACTGCATTATTAAATTATATCAGAGGAACAGGCTTATATAGCATGGTCTAAATACCATACACACATAATAAATAACGAATAGATCATGAAAAAAATAATGATTGTTTTTTTTCCCCTTTCTCCTTCCTTCTGTGGCGGTAATGCACCAAAAGCTGGTTTGCCAACAACCTATAAACCTCAGAAGAAGCAGATGTGCACACTGTATATATGTGTATATTGATCACATAGGGTGGCAGTAATGCACGAGTTTTGTTGTGATCTGCCATAAAAAACGAGGAAGAAGAAGAAGATGTGCACACTGTGGTTAGCCTGAATCTGTTCAGCATGTGCTGATGGAATGTAGGGGATATGAGGAGGACAGGAAATAATATCAGTATTAAAAAAGCTAAGCTAAATGTCATTACAGGAAACCTCCTGGCAGAGGTATCATGGGGAATATACAGTTACTAATTGAGTATCTGAAGGAAACAGGGCTAATAGAAATTATTTAGTCTTTTTCTTATCTTTTTTTTTCTCTCGCCTCTCTTTTCCTGATAATCTACTGTTCCACACGTCAGTCCGGTAGGTGGCGGTAAGGCAAATGTAAGCTGGTCTGCCAACCACCAATCAAACCAAAAGAAGAAGACTAAACACATGAACAACCGACATCTCTTGTATAGTTTGTAAACTGATCGGATTTTAAATATCATTTGCATCTGAAAAACATGTCAGCAACACTCGAAAAGCCACAAATCATCGCGCACATCCAGAAGAGTTTGAACTACACTGTGTTTGAGAGCAAATGGATTCCCTGCAGCGCAAAGTGTGTTTGTATGGGGAACTTCGCCAGAGGAACAGGAGTCATGCAGATCTACGAGATCCAACACGGGGAGCTGCAGCTTGTCAAAGAGGTTTGCACTGTTTATCTTGACATAAAACAAATGAAGACTGTTCTGCATTTATTCGCTAGTTCGATTAGCTAGTTTCTAGAAAGCTCGTTGTTGTCATGGCGACAGTGAAGCGGTATGAAGACAGTTTGAGCTGGAAACATTATATGCCCCCTTAATAAATAGCAACCATTTTTATCATATAATTATCAAACTGTTCTGAAGACACATTATACAATTCATAAACCTTCAATGAAACGTGAATGTTTCTTTCATAATGTAATTGCACTTAGAGCAAAGCACTGTTTGTTTTTAATGGGGCTAATCTTTGTAACAGTTACAATAAAATAAACATTTTTAATGGTGCACCAAATTACTCCCTATTATTAAAATATCCCTATTATTAACTGACAGATATCACAAAAAAGGTGTCCTGAGATATCATAGCCCTCTTGGTGAACAACAACCAAATGAGTTGGGAAAGCGGACAGCACCTTATTAGCCAACCAGAAAGTCTCTCTGCATGTCAATCATTTTGCCCATTCGGATTGACTGTCATTGGTTGGCTGACATTTCGTTGGAGGGGAGGCTTTTAACAGAGGGTGTGTGGCTGAAGCAATGAGGGAGGTGTAATTATGGTGGAAAATCAAGCAATACGTATGAAATTGTTTCTAGTACCTTTTAAAGGATTAGTTTACACAAAAATGTTAGTTAATTTATTGTTTACCCACCCTCATGTCATATGTTGTTATTTTATTCCAAAAATGTGACATTTCGTAGAATCTTTAATCAGCTATTTTTCATACAACAACTGTTAGTGGTGGCCATGGCTGTCAAAATCCAAGAAAAACCAAGAAATGTCTTGTGCACTATATTCCAAGACTTCTGAAACCTTACGATAGCTTTGTGGGAGGAACAGGATTAAATTTAAGTCATTATTCCCTAAAGAATTTCCCATCCACTGAATGAAATCACTGCAATCACGTGCAGATAAAAAAAAAAAAAGATTGCCTGATCACTTCGTACCAGGTTTGTCATCATTAGCCCCATTTCCACTATCAGGCCAAATGAGGGTGTGCTAGTACATGCCGGTGCCAGTTGTACTCCCACTGTCACTTCTGGGGCTTCATTGGGCCTTGTCTCTGTTTCCTCGAGGCCAATGCCCAAGCACCTTTGCCTGCCAATTACCCTTGGGCCAGTACCAACAGTTCCTTTCAAACACTAGCTAGTCTCCAGAGTCTGATGCCTCATCTTGAGTTTCACGCTTGTTTGTGAAATGGGCGGAGTGTGTGACGTTGGCACCAGGGCGACGTATTAAGGGCAGGTTTTAGGGCAATGCTGCGGGGCTATTGGCCTGATGGTGGGAATGCACATTGATTTTGGTCTCATGGCTCGAGGTCTGAGGCTATTGGCCCCCGGCTGACCAGTTGATAGCCCTGGCTCGCACTGGCCGGGTAGTGGAAAAGCAGCTATTAATGCCAAAACACCACTGGTTCACGTGTGTCATTAGAAGTGTTGGTTGTGTTACTCAAAATGTAAATTACTATGTAAACACCAAATTACTAATAAATTCTGTAAAAAAAAAAATTAACATTACTGTTTACTTCACTGAAAAATGAATCACATTACTAATTACGTTTAAGTTCCTTTCTAAAATACTTTTCACAAAAAAGTGTTTTGTTTTTTGTTTTACAATTTAAAAATAACGATCAAAGGATTTTCAATTAATGGATTGTCGCTTCAAGTCATTCTTCGTGCTCGCACTGATGATGTTATCATAGGATAATCGATTAGAATATCGCATTTTCCAACAACTTATCTCATATCACATTTTTCCTCCATATTATGCAGCCCTAGTACATATGAACATAATTTCTGTTTTAAATTCTACATGAATAATAGTATTTTAGAAATGTGTTAACAAAGTAATGTACTTAAACATAATTCACTTAATTAAAAATACCTGTAATCTGAGGCTGTTTAAAGCCACTTAGAGTAACATTTTTGTCTTAAGTCTGTCAATTTTATGAATGACGTAATTGTTATATAATAGCCTTATTCCAAAATGGATTAAATTCATTATTTTCCTCAAAATTCTACAAACAATACCCCATAATGACAACGTGAAAGAAGTTTGTTTGAAATCTTTGCTAATTTATTAAAAATAAAAAAATCACATGTACATAAGTATTCACAGCCTTTGCTCAGTACTTTGTTGAAGCACCTTTGGCACCAATTACAGCCTCAAGTCTTTTCTGGAGAGAAAGTCCGCAACAGCCATCTGCACCCCAGGTCTGTGGACCACCTCAAACTTAAAAAGATGAAGAACCAGAGACCAACAGGTGATCCACTCATTGGTATCCTTCATGTGATGGAGCCACTGGAGCGGAGTGTGGTCCAAACCGAAGGGTGAGGACCGCCCACTTGATGCCAGACACTCCTTCTCAAAGGTGCTGTACCTCGTCTCTCTTGCCGAAAGCTTCCAGCTGATGTACGGCACTGGGCGCTGCTCTCCCTCAACCACCTGGGATAACACGGCTCCCAGCCCCCTGTCCGATATGTTTATCTGTACATCAAAGGGGAGAGAAAAATCAGGAGCATGTAACAACGGCCCACCACGAAGCGCAGCTTTCACCTGCATAAAAGCCTGTTGGCATGGTTCCGACCACTGGACCGGGTCTGGGGCTCCCTTTTTAGTGAGATTGGTTAGCGGGCTGGTGACGTCTGAATAATTAGGCACAATCCTCCTATAATATCCAGCCAGCCCCATTTCTTAGGGTTTGCCGTGTGTCCCGCCCATCGCAGTGACCTCAGAACGGCCCTCAGATGCTGCATATGCCACTGCCAATCATTAATGTATATAATGATGTCATCCAGATCAGGCAGCAGCATATGCAGAGTGCGGTCTGACGACTCGGTCCATAAGGCACTGAAACTTGGCCAGAGTAAGCCAAACGGAGTGGAGAAGGCTGTTTTTCTTGGGACATGGGTGTCAAGGGGGTCTGCCAATAGCCCTTTGTTAAATCCAGTTTCGACAAAAAGCGAGCCACACCTAAGCGAGCAGTTTAGGTGTGGCTCACAAGGCATTGGGCCCAAAGGCACAAGGCCACTTTACCAAAGTGTTTTTCACACACTCGTTTTTGCTTTACCAATAATCTCTTTAAGAGTACTAAGCAACAAGAAATATTAAAAAAATGTCCAAATTTGTGAAGAGACATTGAATGTCTCATCATTTCTTTTAATAAAATATTACCTTATTGTTTATGAATATCAGAGACCGCAGTTATTGAACTCATTTTAATTCACCAAGAAAACACTTCGACCTAAACATAAACGAGTCCTTTTATTACTTTCTGCTATCAAAGCAACTGCAAGCTTTTTTCTCTCTTCCAAATACATGTTTTCAACGTTTATTGTGCACACGTCCCGCTTTTTTACGTTACGTTTATTTCTCGTAAAATCGCCCCTCTGTGACGCTTTCTGCAACTCTTGTCATGTGGAGGGCAATGATGCGCTTGACGCTGGTATTGAACGGAGCGTTGACGCCTCCACTCAACTCGTGTGAAATGCACTTTACAATGACAAAAGAACATTATTTAAAATCAAAATGATTATTATTTGTATATTATTGTTGCCTTTTCTGATAAAAGCCATTTTCAGCAGTTTAAATAGGCTACTAAAGGAAAATGATACTGTAGATCTGCTTTGTGTTTATAATTCTTGTACTGAAGTCAGTCGATTTGTGGCCATGCAAGTTTTAATAAAGAAGAATGTAAGCACGTTATTGAAACACTATTATTAGACTATTTTTGTTGTCTTTTTGGATGAAAAATAATGCTCTGACTGAAGGAAGACTATAGATCTGTTTTGTTCTTTTAATGCTGAAACACTATAAAGTCTCTTGGTAGATTTCGGTCATGAACGACTCAAAATGATTCACTGACTCACTCATAGCACATAAGGTGCTCATTTGTCGCCACCTAGTGACATTTCCAGAAGGGGTCACTGAACGAATCAGTTAATAAAATTGAACAAATTTGTGAAACAGAAGCAAGCCTCATCAAAATACTCTTTATTTTGCAGTTAGTTCTGCACAATTGTAAAGTTGAATAAACTTGAATCCCAAAAATAGCTGGAATTTGTGCTTTTAGCTAATTCTTTCAAAAAAATATCAACAGAAAAATTGACCAGTGATTCTTACATTTTCCCTTTAATTTGTTGTGGCATTACAAGAATAAATCTACAAATTAGGAAAGAAAATGTGTTGTGTTTTCATTGCGCATTTAAAGCATAAATTGCAACATTACTGGAAATCAGCCTTAGCATAAAGCTATAAAAATGTATTTACGGTTAAAAGTGAGGATAAAGTAGATCAGTCAAATTAACTATGCTATAATGACTACAAACTAGATCCTTGTAGGTCGTTTTTGTCTCGTTATTAGTAGAAAATTTCTAATTTTACCCTTACTAGAAAATAAGACGTTTATCATGTAATATGTAGTAATGACAAAACTGAGAAAGTGTGTGGCAGCACTGCACCATCTACTGTTTAGGAGATTTAACAGAGGACGCGGCTCAGCACATTTGTGAGAAAATCAGGACTGTGGTTGAGAAAATTGTGCCAAAAGTCACTTGACTCACAAGTGGTATGTATTTGTTCACATCGGATTTAATATTTCTTTGTTTACTTTTGGCAGAATTCTGGCACCATATGCGGCATTTCCTGTGAGTGTAGCATACAAGTTATATTTACAATTTTATGGCACTTATTAATATTCATAAAAAATCTCCATTTGTTTTCCTTTGAAAAAAATAGTAGCACATGGGTGTGAGTAAATAATGACAGAATTTTCATTTGGGTGAACTATCCCTTTTTAACTAGAATTGTTAGTCTTTTTAGTCAATTTTGCAGATTTATTTAATTACTTTCATGTATGTATGTACATTTCAGATAGAAAAAGCCAAGCCAATCAAATGTGGAACATTCGGAGCCACATCTCTCCAGCAGAGGCATTTGGCCACAGGAGATTTCGATGGCTGTCTAAATGTTTGGTAGGATTAATGTTTTTTCATTTACATATTTACCATCCAACCCTAAACACTTCTGAGATTGGTATTTGGCTTTGCAGGAATCTTGAAGTACCTGACTGTCCAGTGTACTCTGTGAAAGCGCACAAGGAGATCATAAACAGCGTTGATGGAGTGGGAGGGCTGGGCATTGGAGACGGGGCCCCTGAGATTGTTACTGGAAGTAGAGATGGTAACTAGTCTTATCAATAATCACTTTTGAAAACCTTAACGCTTTATCATTACTTGTGCTTTTGAGACTACCATTGACACTTAATGTTTAGTCTCAACATATTATTGGCCCTGATGTTTGTGTCTGTGTGTGCCGTGTGTGACAGGTACTGTTAAGGTGTGGGACTCCAGGCAGAAAGACACACCTGTGGCAAACATGGAGCCAATGGAGGGAGAAACCAAGAGAGATTGCTGGACTGTTGCCTTTGGTGTGTATTTACATCACTCAAATTCAACATCTCCCAGTCAAACTTGGAATAATAGTTCATTTGTCACATGTTTTGCTCTCATTTAGGGTTCACATGGTTGTGGAAAACACAGGAATATTAGGGAATTTTACAATTGTGATTTCCAAGCCTGGAAAAGTCATGGAATTTAATCAAATCTTAGTTATGGAAAGATCTATAATACATACAGTATATATTTATCTTTTTATGCTCTGCTCTTCAATATCTTGTTGACTATAAAGTGCTAGTTGTGAGTTTTTTGAGAAACTGTATTTATCATTCAATCTCACTGATGTTTTGATAATCTTAGAATATTGTTTTGCAGGTATTATTACTTAGTAATAGTATTTAGTATTATTAGTAGTAATATTGCCTTTGTTCTTGATTCTGGTGTTTTGTAAAATCTGTTGTTCTGTGCTTTTGTAGTGTAAGAAACTCAAGGGTCAGCATTCTCCTGTCAATGCATTTGATTTGGGAAATTGACAAGCGACTAATTGCAAATGTTTTATTTCAAGGCCATGCATTCAACGACCAAGATCGCTGTGTGTGCGCTGGATATGATAACGGTGACATCAAGCTATTTGATCTCAGAAATATGTCTCTACGATGGGAAACTAATATCAAAAATGGCGTAAGTGGATATTCACCTTGGATGTGTTGATTTTATGCATGTTGCTGCTTCACAAATATTTCAAGTCACAATATTAAATACAGGAATGTAAATTATGACATTGTTGACACTGGATGTGAGGTCAAAACGAAATAACTGCCTTCAGTTCACTTCTGCCCTGTTAATGTTTTTATTTATTTTTTATGTGTTCCGGAAATATTCTAACTGTTTGTAAACAAACTTTTAGCATTATTAACTTTCAGCTTCCAGCTGATTTGTCCATGTTAGTGAACTTTCTGTGATGATGTGCAGCTTGGATGCTTCCTGTGTAGACAAACTCATGCTGTTGAAATGCAACACCAGTTGCGTTTGGTCCTGCCCAATTACAGAACAGGATGAAAACTAATTTGACCCTTTTTCTGTGACAGGTATGCTCTCTTGAATTTGACAGAAAAGACATCAACATGAACAAACTTGTGGCAACATCATTAGAAGGGAAATTTCATGTGTTTGACATGAGGACTCAGCATCCCACCAGCGGCTTTGCTTCAGTGTGTGAAAAGGTGTGCCAGCCTGCAGATGAGTTTAACTTACATGGGTGGAAAATGTGTACTCTTTAGGGGTGTAACGGTTCAAGAAGTTAAGATTCAACTTTTTTTTTAAATTATTATTATAACTTTATAGTCATATGCAAAACAGTTTGTTTCCCTAAAAATGTAGGTAAAAGTACTGTTCTTTAAAAGTGCTAAATGATCGGTCAGAGATGTATGGGACAAAACAGTCCAGATCAGGGCAATGGTCATTCTGCTTACTGAGAATACAGAATTATGTTCAATACATGTGCTGCTTACACCGTCACTGATTACAAAAATATTTTAAATTCAAATGATATTTTTCAAAAATAGTCTAAATATTCTTCTAAAAAATACATATTTAATGGAAGTACATTATTAAACATCTGTAAACTTTCATTTTCTCTCGCGCTGTCAGAGCAGATCACTCTTGCGCTTCAAAGGGACGTTCAATCCCTCACGCTATAAAGGCGCGTCTCACTCCTGCTCCTGGATTCACTTTCAGCCAAACTCATGGTACAAGTACAACACCGGTGGCTGCTTGTGTGCATATTTTAGAGCTCCTTGTGTATGCCTGTTATGTAGGCGTAGGAGGTTGCATGTATTGGAGAGAACAGACAGCAAAATAACTTTAAATAAAAAATGGCTCATCTCCATGATGCGCATCATCACATTTTTTAACCCCGATGCATCGTGCCACAATAAACCATTACACCCCTATTACTCTTATCAATTTTAGAGTTTTATATATTTGCTCTTTGTATTTTAGGCTCATAAGTCTACAGTATGGCAAGTGAGGCATTTGCCTCAAAACCGTGACATCTTCATGACAGCTGGCGGAACGGGTAATCTGCACTTATGGAAATAGTAAGTGATTTCTCATATGTAAACTGCAGTTAATCAGAGAGATTCCACAGTTATGGAAAACCTGGAAATGTTAGGTTTATCATATATCAAATTGTGATATACAGGCATGGAAAAGTAATTTAAATAGAAATGTATTTGGTGATTACTAGAGATACAATGCCAAGAAAATGTGAACCCTTTGGAATTACCAGCATTTATGTATACATTTGTCTTAAAATTTGGTTTGATCTTCATCGAAGTTACAATAATGAAACAAACACAATCAGTTTTAACTAATAACACACAAATTATTATATTGTTCTTGGACATATTGAATACATCATTCAAACATTCACAGTGTAGGTTGGAAAAAGTATGTGAACCCATAGGCTAAAGATGTCAACAAAAGCTAATTAGAGTCAGGAATTGGCAAACCTGGCATCCATGAAATGAGATTGGAGGTGTGGGTTAGATCTACTTTGACTTATAAAAAGCACTCGAACATTTTGAGTTTGCTTTTTTCAAGATCTGCTAACGTGGACCATGTTTCGCAAAACAGATCTCAGAAGACCTACGACCAAGAATTATTGCTTTGTATAAAGCTGGAAAGGTTTACAAAGTTATCTTGAAGAGTTTAGATATTCATCTGTCCACAGTTAGGCAAACTGTCTATAAATGGAGAATATTTAGTATCGTTGCTATTCTCCCTGGAAGTGGCTGTCCAGCCAAGATGACTCAAAAGGCACCGCAGAATGCTCAATGAGGTAAAAAAGAACCTAGAGTGACAGCTAAAGATTCAAGGAATCACTGGAACTGTTTAACATCTCTGTTCATGAGTCTGCTATACTGAAAACATTAAACAGGCATGAAGTCCATGACAGGTCATCATGAAAGAAGACACTGCTTTCCATCAAAAAACATTGCTGCGCACCTGAAGTTTGCCAAAGACCACCTTGAAATTCCACAACACTACTGGGAAAATGTTTTTTGATTTGTTTGGGAAGAATACACAGTACTATGTTTAACGTAAAAAGGGCATCACATACCAACATGAAAACATTATTCCAACGGTGAAGTGTCATACAGGATAATGTCAGGGTTGCTGTGTGCCAGTTGAAGGTCAGTAGAAGTTGGGTGATGCAGCAGGACAATGACCCTAAACATCAAAGTAAATCCACTACAGAATGACGTAAAAAAAGAGTCCAGACCTTAACCCAATAGAAATGCTGTGGAATGACCTCAAGAGAGCTGTTCCCATCAGACATCCTAAGAATATGACTGATCTGAAGCAGTTCTGTAAGGAAGAATGATCCTGGTTCTTGCTGCCAAATGAGGATCAACCAGTTATTAAATACAAGGGTTCACTTAAATCTCAAAATCATACTTTCTCGATCTCTTATGCCAAATGTCCAATTCGCACAAAATCTGGCATGTATTTTTATTTTATCAAGGCACATTCTTGACAAAAAGTTATCAAAAGCTGACGGCGAGCTCGTCAAAGTTGTTGTGAATATATTGGCAGTACTTTGGCATATTGAAATGAAACTTGGTAAATACCGTAGCCATCATGACCTGAGGGTACCTGAACAGTTTCAGCACAGCGCCACCTAGTCAAATAATGCTAATCTGTCTGTAATATTGGGCATCGGCCATTTTGAATTTTTTGTAAAATGTATTTTACAAACTCATTATTGCATCATTATAAAACTTGGTCTGTGTCATCGTCACCATGCCCTAAAGGTACCTGAGAAGTTTATGGTAAAATTATAACTAAATGTTTCAAATTCCTTGTAACTTTTCATTTGTTTTGTCCCTGAGACTAGTCTTTTTACATTCCTTGGGTCATGCCGAGTACAATGATACCATTTTGCCATGGTCGGCCATAATTTTCTGTCTGCCATTTTGAATTTAATTGAAAATCTACTTTTTCAAATGCGTTTCCGACAATTATTATTTTTTTAAATCTGCCCCAATCTCTATAAAATGATTGAATGAAATGCCTTATTACAAGACTCTCTAGAAAACTCTGCTCAATGCCTGAATGACCAATCAGACTAGTCAAGTATAGTTGTATAATGACTGCTAAACTATGTATCTGACCGGTGTCCCAGGCAACCTTCACGATTTAGGGTGATACAAGTCCCGATCACCCTGTCTGGGGTTTGAAGTGTGTGAACCATGGTTAATTTCTTGAACATCTAAGAGTTATTTATTTTGCCATGTTGGACTGAGCATTGTTTTTCTATTTTTTTAGTGAGTATCCAGCCCAAAGGAGTAAAAAGGGTGCAGATGATGTAGACATGGGCGTCGCTGGGACTGTTAACCTCCTGCAGAATGTCACTGTGTCCACACAACCCATTTCCAGTCTGGACTGGAGCCCTGACAAACAGGGACTATGTGTTTGCTCTTCGTTTGACCAGTCTGTGCGAGTCCTTATCGTGACCAAACTTAACACAGTCTGAGTGGAGAGTAGGACTGTAGTACTGTAATGCAGTAGTACAGTACAAGATTGCAGAACATTTCTACTATTCCCAAACAAATTGGAATATTGGTTGACTAAGTTTATACTTATACATTAAGTCTTAAGTTCATTTGTGATATATGGAGTTCCTTTAAGAATGTGTTATAATTCTTTGCCATATTAACTGCTTTTGTGCCTTGCTTTATGGTGAAAGTCAAGTTGATATTCTTTAAATAACCAAACCTTAACCTAATTAATAAAGCAATAATCCACACGAGGCAGTACATTATGGTGATTTTTACCTTGTTTGTGGGGTGTTTTCAGGCACGACACAAAACAACAACAATATGATAAAGACATCAATGTTCCATAAATATTTTAATTTAATATTAATGGTAATTTATTTAATATAATAGTAATATATATATATATATATAATTTAAAGTAAATTGTGTTTCCGCTTGCCAAGCAACATAGTAATTTGTCGCAATCAGAACCTGTAATATAACCAGGATTTTAAATTCATAATGAAGTGAAAATGTATCCTATTTACTGCATGTTCCTGGTCTCATTGTGCAGGATGTATCAGTGGATATTATTCCAAGTAAAACACAATGTCTTCATAATCTTATATTAAAATGTAATAACATAAAGAACACTCCTTTTTGGATGTCACAGATTCTATTTTCTTTTCAACCCCTCCCATCCAACCACCTGCTCCATTCTATTTGTGTAGCGTCCACCTTTTCATGATGCAATCAATTCCTGATGAATATGAAATCTCATCCTACATATTGAACTTGATGAATATCCTGTTTGGTTAGGGAACTGCCAGATTACAAAAGTTAATACAGTGTTTCACTTTGTCTTAAATGTTCAAATGTGTAAAGATAAAACATAAGGACTACCATAATAAATACTGTGGTTAGTTAAGATAGTTATAACATGGTAATAAGCAGCGGAATCGGGATAGGAATCGGAATCAAAAGTACATTCCCTCACTGAAAAATCATATCCAGCACTTGAATTTGAAAAAGTCTTGCAGCTCCTTGTTATCCACCGATTTGTCAAATTCTAGCGAAAACTGTCCTCAGGAGTTTGGTCATGAACTTCCCCACAAATCCAATGATACATTTTACTCAACTAGAAAGGAAGATGTTCCCTTGACAAATCCTTATCTGGAATTTTGAAAAGAGTGAAAAAAGAGATTTGGTTGGTTGATTGAAAAACTGAGTGTAATTTTTTTTTTTTTATTAAAGTCTTTGTGAGTTTATGGAATTTGATTGTTAGCAACAGGAAAAAATGAAAGTCTGACCTGTTAAAAACATTAAGAATACTAAGTCAGAACAGGCTGATGGTCTCATTGGTGGATGTGACTTGAAAGCGGGAATCATAGTCGGATTATTTCAATGGAAAAATATGGGATTTTTAGGGACGTTTGTCAGTTATGGGAAAACGGTGTTGGTTAGTAATGGACTACATGTCATATAAACTATGTACTTTGTACTAATATGTTTTTAAATGTGCGCGATCTGCTTACTGTTACTTTTTACGGATTACATATTGATTGCATTCACTCAGGGACCTACAAATAGCAAATTGTTGTTTGATTCACACCTTGGGTATGCATTATTTTTCAACAATTCAATGGTCCATCGTCAATTATTCCTTACATAACATGTAAGGGCAGCCAGTGTAGTTTCTGGTGCCCCCTAGGGAGTTGGTGCCCTACGAAGACTGCATCATATGTGTATGAACTTACAACACTATACATGGGGGACCTTTTTATCTGACCAGTTACTTGTCTTGAGGTAACAGCATTTTGATGCTCCAGGGTGAATTCTACACTATTTTTTCCTCCTGCTGTCCCTCATATGAGAAAAACAAATTTAAGTCATTTGTCAACAAAAAAACACTTTTTGCCCCAAATGGTATCATCTTACAGGGTTTTTATGTTGATCAAAAACATAATTTCAACTAACCTCATCTCATGAATATGAAATGTATTTGGTTTCTTATACGTTTCATGGCAATTCTGAGGTGAAATGTCATCTGTATGTTGCAAAATGAGTTAAAAGTTCTCCAAAACAGGTGAGGTTTTTATGGTCAAAACTCTGTCACAAAAGCAAATGTTAGATGAATAATGCATTTACTGACACAACCACAACATTTTGTGGTGCCTCTATAGGCCTGGACTGGTAGTTAAAATCACCCCTGGAAAAATCCAGCCCATCTGGCCCACATGATCCCACAGTGAGATGTGCAGTACTTATGTGTGTGTGTGTGTGTGCCTGACTTCAAAGCAGCAAGCGATCTTATTTTCATTTCAAAATAATATGAGCTTTTTTTGTTGTTGTTTGAAGTTGTTTAAATCACAGTTTAAATGTTTACAGCATTATGTCATCATGGCAACAAAGTTGTAAAAAGATTAAATGTACATGTAACTGTACACAGAAAAGGGAAGTCATTTTATCACAGTAAAATCATGTTAACATGCATATTGCTTGTCTTGTGGCTATACTTTTGAAACAGCGAGTACTGTAATGTTTACAGAATGCCCCTCTTCACTTCAATTTTAAGTGCCTCTCTGGAACAAAGATTTTTTTTTTAAAAGAGAATGAGAGACAAAATTTTGTTTTGTTGTAATCAAGATTATGCCACAAATGCCGTCGATTGAGCATAATTTGTATTAATCCAGGAATATTCCTTGAATGTACAACATTGATATTGGTAACATATTTATTCTTGAGAAAGAATATAAAAAGAACAGCAGAAAGATGGATGCAACTGTAGAAAAACAAAAACAGACTAATTTTGGCAGACAAGACGTCTCAGTCTTTCCTCAGTGGCACAATCTCTTCTCTAATGCCTTCCTTGGTGATGATACAGATCTTGAGGCCATCTCCAGTATAGACGTCTCTCTCTGCAGCGGAGATGAACACATCCTTCACCAGCTGCACGGCCTTCTCCTGAGTCAGGGGCAGCTGCTCCACATTCTCCATGTTTTTGAATCCAATCTGAGCACATGAAAAACTCATTTAAGGTTTTGGAATGATGTTCACAAATCAAACATCATAATGGCTTGTAAGTTGCTCTACACACAAGAGAAAAATATAGATGATTAAATATCTTAGTGATCAGCAAAACTATAAAACAGCATTGTTGACTAGTAAAATTTCCATACCATCGAACAAATTTTAAGGATTTATTCATTTACATGACTTCTCCAATCTTGGAATGTTCCCTGATATTTCCAGGATTTCCATGAATGTGTGAACCCTGTAGTTAGGGATCAAGCACTGAAAGTGCATAGGCACCTATTGTATTCATTAGTGTTCTTCTTATTATTCCGCCAAAGTCTATGGCAGCCCATAGAACCGTACATAGGAAAGTTATGAAATTTGGCACACTGATAAAGGACACAGTACAGTAACTGACCCAAATTTGAGGTCTCTAGAGCCACAAACTGTTCCAAGTTTCACTTTTGTTTATGCTCATAACTTGTGAACTGTAAGGCCTCTTATTCCTTGGCTCATGTCAACTCGAATGCACACCATGGTTTCAATTTCTGTCTGACTAGATTTTCTGCCATTTAGAATTTTCTGAAAAACCTACTTTTTCAAACTCCTCCAAGACCGTATTTAGATTTGCACTACATTTGTCGTGTATCATCTATGGACACTGGGGACAAAAGTTATGAAAAGCTTTTTGATAGACCAAAGTGTTCTCGAATATTGCTTCAACAAATTTGACAGCGAGCACGCCAAAATGGTCGTGAGGCTGTGTCTTCGCCATGCTTAGGCGTATTGACACCAAACTTGGTATATGTCATAGCCATAATGACTTGAGGGTACCTGCAGTTTCGGGACAGAGCCATCTATTAGTAAGGAAATACGGAAAAACAGCCAGTTAAAAAATTTGATCTCAGTGATTTGGACCGTGGCATGATTATTGGTGCCAGACGGGCTGGTTTGAGTAATTCTGTAACTGCTGATCTTCTGGGATTTTCACACACAACAATCTCCGAATGACGCCAAAAACAAAACTCATCCAGTGAGGGGCAGTTCCGTGGATGAAATGTCTTGTTGATGAGAGAGGTCAACAGAGAATGGCCAGACTGGTTTGAACTGACAAAGTCTACGATAACTCATATTACCGCTCTGTACAATTGTGGTGAGAAGAATAACATCTCAGAATGCTATTCTACGATGTGGATTGGTACAGTTTCGGCATCACAAGGGGGACAAGGGTCATCACAAGGGGGACCTACACAATATTAGGCAGGTGGATTTAATGTTGTGGCTGATCAGTGTGTAATTATATATATATATATATACACACACACACACTCACCTAAAGGATTATTAGGAACACCATACTAATACTGTGTTTGACCCCTTTCGCCTTCAGAACTGCCTTAATTCTACGTGCATTGATTCAACAAGGTGCTGAAAGCATTCTTTAGAAATGTTGGCCCATATTGATAGGATAGCATCTTGCAGTTGATGGAGATTTGTGGGATGCACATCCAGGGCACGAAGCTCCTGTTCCACCACATCCCAAAGATGCTCTATTGGGTTGAGATCTGATGACTGTGGGGGCCATTTTAGTACAGTGAACTCATTGTCATGTTCAAGAAACCAATTTGAAATGATTCGAGCTTTGTGACATGGTGCATTATCCTGCTGGAAGTAGCCATCAGAGGATGGGTACATGGTGGCCATAAAGGGATGGACATGGTCAGAAACAATGCTCAGGTAGGCCGTGGCATTTAAACGATGCCCAATTGGCACTAAGGGGCCTAAAGTGTGCCAAGAAAACATCCCCCACACCATTACACCACCACCACCAGCCTGCACAGTGGTAACAAGGCATGATGGATCCATGTTCTCATTCTGTTTACGCCAAATTCTGACTCTACCATCTGAATGTCTCAACAGAAATCGAGACTCATCAGACCAGGCAACATTTTTCCAGTCTTCAACTGTCCAATTTTGGTGAGCTCTTGCAAATTGTAGCCTCTTTTTCCTATTTGTAGTGGAGATGAGTGGTACCGGTGGGGTCTTCTGCTGTTGTAGCCCATCCGCCTCAAGGTTGTGCGTGTTGTGGCTTCACAAATGCTTTGCTGCATACCTCGGTTGTAACGAGTGGTTATTTCAGGCAAAGTTGCTCTTCTATCAGCTTGAATCAGTCGGCCCATTCTCCTCTGACCTCTAGCATCAACAAGGCATTTTCGCCCACAGGACTGCCGCATACTGGATGTTTTTCCTTTTTCACACCATTCTTTGTAAACCCTAGAAATGGTTGCGCGTGAAAATCCCAGTAACTGAGCAGATTGTGAAATACTCAGACCGGCCCGTCTGGCACCAACAACCACGCCACGCTCAAAATTGCTTAAATCACCTTTCTTTCCCATTCCGACATTCAGTTTGGATTTCAGGAGATTGTCTTGACCAGGACCACACCCCTAAATGCATTGAAGCAACTGCCATGTGATTGGTTGATTAGATAATTGCATTAATGAGAAATTGAACAGGTGTTCCTAATAATCCTTTAGGTGAGTGTAATTATATATATATATATATATATATATATATATGAATGAGAGAGAGAGAGAGAGAGAGAGAGAGAGAGAGAGATAGATAGATAGAGATAGAGATAGAGAGAGAGAGAGAAGCTTATTTATAGGAGCAAATCTAATTTGTAAGCATATTTTATCCCCAAGTTGTAATAACTAATGTGTCGAGATATTTAATTTGTTAAAATTTTCAATCAACTCAGTGGTAGTTTTTGCTGTATTATTACTGTAATACAATTATGCTTTTCATTAAAAATTGCATTTCTTAAAGGCAGTACAATGTATAAATACTTAAATAATACAAATTATTACTATTTGTACAGTCGTTACAAACGATTGTAATGAAAGCAATGCAAAAACCCTTAATGGTTCAAAATGGGTTTCATTTTCTTTAAGGAAAATAATAAGATACATAATCTAGATTAACTTGAATTATTTTACCTGGTTGTCCAGAAGAGGCTGCAGCATTGCACTTGCTGAGCCACCTGCTTTGTAAGTGTCTCTCTGGTAAGATCCAACCGGATCAAAACTATAAACTGCACCTCGACCTTAAATGAAAAAATAAAAAATGTAAATGGGATATTAAAATATCTTTCTTTATAATTTGGACAAGCACTTATTACAAGACAAAATTGTCAGTGTATCTAAGCAAACCATGCTTGTCTGAGTGTCACACACTTACCCTCCTCATCCAGACCACCGATGATGTTGTACACATAGTAAGGGAAGAAACGCCTTCCATACAGGATTGTTGACAGCATAGCTGCGATGGCTCCACTGGTCATGGTCTTATTATTTGAATGCTTGTACATCTATAAGAGGAGGATTGCTTATTAGAAAACACAATGATTATATCAATTAGAAGATATCCCCTTTCATTCTTTCCACAAAATCTTGAATGACTTGACAGGACTGATGTACCAACCCTTAAATCTAAACTAGAAACTTCATAGACACTGCAATAAAGACGGATATCTTGCATTGATATTATTCTATGATTTTTTCGTAAAAGAACAGATGCATAATTTCTGCAATAGTTCCATTTTATTCCACCATTACAGTAACAAAGTTTCACTGCTTAAGAGATTCAGATGTCAACAACACAAATTTAGAGGACATATTGAAACATTACAGTATTTTTGGTGCATATCCCATTAATATAACAAAGCTGCTGCAAACATTTTAGGCTAGTACATAACACCTAAAGTTGCAAGAAAATACTCTTTAAACCATTTAATAATTACATTTGGCCAATACATGTTGCTAAAATTCAAGTTTAATTTCAGACTGCACTGAACGAAGCAAAATGACATTCTATTTTTTTAATTAAATCTGTGAGATGTAAATATGTACTGTTAACTTGATTACATACCCTTCATAAAGCCCTACTCAGATGGGATTGGTTTAATATAAGGATGTGTGATAATGTAATAAAAACCAGAGCTTTTCTGAAATTTTATTCCTGTGAATCAGTCATATCAGTAACTTTTTCAGACTTTAGATGAATTGTGTGTTCCTGTGGCACTAAAAATGACTAATCCCGTTCAAACTGATATCAATATTACCTAATCTCCAGTGAGAAATTACTTTTAAATATATATTTTAACCTTATTGCAGTTATTGTGACAATAAAGCTCCAATACTTAATAAATATCAGACCTCTTTTAGGTTTAAGAATATTTCTGAGCTGTTCCAACATGAACACGTAAATTACGAAGACATGCAGTTTCTGCAGACACTGCTTATCTTGTGCGAATTGACAGTAAACATTGCAGGCATCCTCAAATAGGGCTTAAAGGATTAGTTCACCCAACATTTTTAATTCAGTCATTGTTTACTCACCACTGTGTTGTTATAACCCTATATGACTTTCTTTTTCTTAACATAAAGGGAGAAATTGAGAAAAAAGTGCTGTGCTCAGTGGTCATACAATGGCAGTTTTTTTTTTCTTTTCACACAGGGGATGGTCAAAAATGGAAAAAGCGGTTGCCTTCGCTTCTGAGACCATCAATCTGTGCATCTTATCACGTGGCTCATTGTGCACTGCGGAGACTCACAGCATGTGGAGGCTCATGCTACTCTCCGAGATCCACACACACAACTTACCACGCACCCCCATTGAGAGCGAGAACCTCTAATCGAGACCATGAGAAGGTTACCTCAAGCGACTTTACCCTCCCTAGCAACCAGGCCAATTTGGTTGATTAGGAGACCTGGCAGGAGCATGCCCTAGATTCAAACTTGCGACTCCAGGGGTGGTAGTCAGCGTCTTTACTAACCGAGTTACCCAGGACCCTCTGATAGACTTACATTGACGGAAGGTTAAAACAGGCCAACGTAATGCTCTTTAATCAAACTTGAATCGTCAAAAAATTCAAAAGTAAACAAACCCACAAAAGGCCTTTAATCTGCTTTATCAAAGTCTTTCAAGCAAGTCAGTCCACTGGCGGCCATCTTTGGAACAATACTGCGCAGCTATTTTTCTATGTAAACAAGCAGCATGCAAGAGCAGCTCCTATCTACTTGAATGAGGTAAGACCAAAATCTCAAAAATGGTTGGCAAGTCCCCCCTGTAAGGTGGGACTTCCTTTCTACATCCGTTGTCCATTCCAATTTCTCTCATTCAGTTTAATAGAAGTGACCGGTCTCTTCTAAATAGT
Organism: Xyrauchen texanus; assembly: GCF_025860055.1. NCBI lineage: Eukaryota > Metazoa > Chordata > Actinopteri > Cypriniformes > Catostomidae > Xyrauchen > Xyrauchen texanus. The sequence goes on from NC_068295.1 coordinate 40,421,743, forward strand.
CTCTGCTTCTATGCAGATCTAAGTTGCCTGACAATCTGTGTGAGAGTCCATCTAACTAGCTAGCTAGGTGTTTTTCTTACTGCAACGTGTAACAATCAAACTTCTAAAACTAGTTTAAACTTTAAGACATGGCTTTGTCAAGCCAACATCAAATTCAGTCTTGACAAGCATTTACCAATCTAGTTGGAAACTGATGTGCGTGCAATGCATGCACACACAATCAACATTACAAAATTATGTACTTTTCTAGTCCACTGTCAAACCCACCTTCAGTCTTGCCTCAATGATTTTGGTTAGGGTCAAGCAGTCGCCATGGAAACCACTGCAGCCGAGCACAGTAGTGTTCGTCCTTTATGGAAATGAACCAAACAGATCAGATTCAGCTTTCAGTATATGATGCATCTCATCTTTATGAATTGTCTGTAGAGTATCTACACAAAATCATGTTGAACACGCTGTCACTTACAATTTGTAGCATTTAGGGGAATCACGGCTGTGGATGCTGTATCCCTCGCTTAAACGTGTGTCTGAAGCCACAATAGCAAAGTCTTCACCAGCCACGGCCAGCACAGTCCTGAAAAATATCATAATAAAGTCTTACAGAAGAGTTTGCGAAACTTAACTGCAACTATTGTGAGAAGACATGTTACTTAGATGGGGGAATAGGCATAAAATAATCGTTTTAATCCACATTTAAACCATGAAATGATATAGCAAAATCCAGGCAAGGTGTGATTCTCTTTATTCCCCATCACATACGGCGCTTTTCATAGTGAAAGTAAAACAGACATTAGTTCACATCAACTCAACCCGTATTTACAGAGTTGTGATTTTACATCAGTGGCTCAATTTAATTCTCGAAATGGCCATTGCTTTTGAAGCTTGCAGAATCCTGAATCACATCAACAAACAGACTTTATAAAGCGTTTATAAATGACATTCTGTTATGAATTGAAGTGTCACGTTCGCTAGCTGTGGCTAAAGAAGACAAACTGGAGCCTGAGAATATCGCGTTTTGCAGTGTTCTTACCCTCCGTTGAAGGCATAAGGAGAGAATTTATGCTCCACTGGTCCCGCGTAGTGATATTCTTTCATCTTTCCATTCTCACCATAAGTTTGTGCAGACAGCATGATGAACCGAACACAATAAACCCGCTGTATCACCGCAATATGGCCACCGGAAGAGGACAGCTCATGTGTTCCTGCGCAACGTCACAGTTTGTAGTCACGTGGTGAATATGCCGCCGTCTATTGGTATTTAATTTAATTTGTTTAACTTATTTATACAGGTAGATGCAGAAGTTATAATTACAATATTAACCAAATTAATATTTTAATATATACAATTATAAAATAAACTTTAACTAAATATAATAAATTAACTATATTTAATATATGCAATAATAATATCATTCTTTTCTTTTATGTTAATTTTATATTTATAAATTGTAAGTGCCTCACTGTAACTTTTTTTTTTTTTTTTTTTTTAAGAAAAGGAAGAGCAAGTCAAGATTAAACACACATGTCAAGTTCATATACGTCATCTTTGAGTTTGTCATGATAAAAAAAAAAAAAAAAGGAAATAAATATTATTTAAAAAAAGTTATTTAATGAAAAAAAATCATTATTTTGCCATATCATAAAATATACATATACATATTTCATGATATGACAAAATAATGATTTGTTTTTTCTTGCAGGTCTAAAGAGATCTGTTTTATGAACAAAATTTCTACCTACATATTGGTTTCAAATTTTAAGATAAAATGGATTCACTACTTATTAAAAACAAAAAAATAAAAAACATTATTGAGGACAACTCATGCCAATAATTCTTTTTTTTAAAATGTCAGCTTTTAATGAGACTTTTTTGACTGCCTCCAGACGGTTACACCACATGACATTTTTTACTTTAAGCCCAGGAAAAATATTAAAATGACTTTGAACTCTGTAATTGAAAACATGTTCAAGTATTTGTTTTGTGTGAATTGCATTTGTAATGTATATTTGAATAATACATTAGATTAGAAATTAGATATTTGCATCACGTCATTGACACATATATCGATATATTTATACAATGTTTATATACATTTTAAATATTTATTTTTTATTTTTATTGTACTATATTATTAATATTAACCTTATTTTACATATTTATTTTTTATTTTTATTGTACTATACTATTATTATTAACCTTTAAATGTAAAATGTTATATTCCTTTTACATTTATATTTATTTGTGTTGTTTGGTTCTATGAGGTATATCTTTGTATAACAAATAAATGTTTAGGCCTTGTTAATACATACAAATAAAAGTGTTAAAAAAAAGGCTTTTCACAACACACATCGTTTCAAATCCACTTTACAGAGTCATGCTGTAACAGAAAAAGAAGCTGTAATGTCTGTAATGTCTTAAAGTAATCATTGACTTAAATTAAAAACAAGATTATGCCACAATTTATTTTTTAATTATACAGGCTTGCTTACTGTCAGTTGACATATAAACATATATGCAGTACATATATACTGTACTGTATATACAGTATGTCTATATGTCAACCTGTATACATATTTTCTTGTTCTCAAATGTAATATAATTATGAGGTATATCATTACTGTGCATAAATAAGCAATCTATTAGTAAAAATAAAATAAATCGTTTAAATGATTCTTCAAGTCAAAATGAAGTCATTTTTATTTGTATAGCACATTTCACAACACACATTGTTTACAAAGGAGCTTTACAGAAGATCAGGCATTAACAGAAGATTATACTGTAATATCTATAAAATATTAGAGTGATCATTGTGTAGTTTGATTAAATATGATTGTGAATTGTGTTTAAAAATAAGTAATGAAATAATAATTGTATTTATAACCCCAGTGAGCAAGCTGAAGGTGACTGTGGCAAGGAACACAAAACTCCATAAGATGTTAATTAATGGAGAAAAATAACCTTGGGAGAAACCAGACTCACTGTGGGGGCCAGTTCCCCTCTGGATAACATCATGAATATAATGTAAATATTACTTATGTATAGTTAAAGTCATGGCTTAAAATTATTAAACTAAGTAAGTGTTAAGGGTCAGTGATTAAACACAGATTTTGTATGAACTGTAAGATTAATGACTAATGTCTTTGAAGTCCATCCTGGATTAACTGCAGAAGTTCACATAGATGCAATTGTTCTTGTTAGTTGGCTGATGAAGGGTTTTATTGGCAATTGATTGATAGTCTATATTCCATTTCAAGAGTGCAGTCCATCATTAGAGCGAGGTGATGCAGGCAGAGATCAGTGAGGTGCATCACAGTTCAACTGGCCGGTCATTTCGGTGAGGTCTATCCTAAGTCCAAGGTTCAGACAATGACATATAAAGTATCCCATGTCTTATGGTTGCAGTTGGCATCAGTTCATCCTCTGAAGACTGAAGTAATGTCTGGCTAGCACCGGCTGTAGTTTAATCAGACAAGGTCAAATGACAATCTCTTTTCATTTTCACTGGACTCGGGTTAAAGGGGACAGAGAAAGTGTGAAGGTCCTGCCAAATGTCTGGGCTGGATTGTTAATGAGAAGCTTTACACTGAAGTAACGGGAGAAGCTGCTGTTATTGATATCCACCAATTCAAATAATATAGCATTTTTATAGCAATAACTATTACAACAAAATGTAAAATTGCTCCAAAATATAAATTGTATCTATAATCTTTTATTATTATTCAAATCACCCTTAAGCTATTTGATAGAAATTCATATTTTGTTTGCCATTATAGAAGTGATGTGGTAGAGCTGCTTGTATTCTCTGTATAGCTCTCATCATCAACAACAACAACAACAACAACAAATCCTATATTTATATCACAGGTGAACCTGGTGAGAAACACATCAAGAAATTCACCAACCTGTGACTAGTCCAAAACTGTTTTGTCCATTTTAGTTATTAAATAATAACTTGATTTACACTAATTTTACAACTCTTGTATTCTAAAATATATATACTGTAAAACATCTATAAGAAATGGTCTGAAATATCCTGACACAGGCATTCTAAACTTCTTGTGAAATTTGTCGGTCATTCACAACAATACCATAGCTTCCCACCTAACAGGGAACGTTCCAACAACTTTGGCTAACATTATTTAAAGGTTTGGAACAAATGTTGTATATAAAATGTTAATGGAACATCCTTATAACGTTATTAACCTTAAAAAACGCTTTTTCATGTTCCCACAACCACAATGTTATGTTTGGAAAATGTTTTAAGAACATGAATTTGCTAGCTGGGTTGTTGCATACCCTAAAATTACAGTACAATTCAGCTTTATTGAGTGTGTCACCTTAATATCTGCAGGCGCATTTTGGTGTTGATACTGTAAAAAATGATGGTAGAACTTGTCGAACCAGGGAGTGTTAAGCTGAAGCTGTCTCCACCCTCTCCGCTGAAGTGTTTCCTGAATCATTTGAACATTTAGTCTTTAATTAGATGATGTCACCACACCCACCAATGTGCCCCATGCTCTTCTCACCTCTGATTCACATGAAATCGTGAGTGCAGGAATTATTCCGCACCAGAGTTTCTATATGAGTGGACGAAAAGGGTGGACATGGGCAGTTTCAGGACCTCAGGCCTAAACAAATGATTTGATTCATCTGCAAAGATCTCCATATAATAAAAGCATATAGTGGATGTGTCAGAAAAACATGCACAAAACAATACCATGTGCAGTGAGATAAAAAAAAGTTGGGATGTGGAGGGAATTGTGACCAGTTACAGTTACCAGTTGTGAAAGATTTATGCATTTCAATTTCATAATACATTTCTGTAAAGCAGTCAGTGGAAAGGAGGCGAGAACCGGCTTGACAATATAAATAATAGTTTTAATGATAAACTTAAAAAGACACAAACACACACACATGACGGACATGTCCGTAAACATTTTCTCTCTCCTGCACCATCCTCCGCAGTCGGTCTTTATCCCTCTCGGAGGCTTGATTAGCCTGATAAAGGACCGGGTGTGTAGAATCACGACCCGGCCCCGCCCTCCACCCTGTCACAATTTCTATTATACTCAATTGAGTAAAACAAGGTAATTAATAAGATTGCACAATTTAATCTTATGGGAATTTGTTATGAAATGGAAATGCATAAATCTTAAAAATATTTTTATTAAGCGCTAGAAGCAGTTTTTTAAAGCTTTTTTCCTGCTAATAAAGAATGGAATATATTTTCATCATCTTTCTATTTTAGTCAAAACGGTACAAAATTATCAAATGCATGTGACATCAGTTAAACAAGTATTAGGTCAGAAGTAATCAATAAGTAATCCAAATGTAATTAGATCAGATTACCTCAAATATAATCTAAAATATGACATTACTGATAAGAAATTTACACAAATATTTTAATAAGTATCGGATTACAAGTAATCTGCCCTGTGCTGCACATGTAACTTCTTGAAAAAAAGCTCCATTTAAACTTGTTCCCTAGACTTCCAGCTGCATCATGAACAGCCAATAGTTTACAGGACACAAGCTTCTCACTGCCATCAGATAAACCTGAACAGGCTATTAATTTACATGAACAATGCTTCTGTACACTGTACATCTAAAGAAAGCAACAACAACACATTGCTACTCATATCATTGTCTTTTAGAATATATAAAACATTTAGCTAGAATTTGAAAAACAGAAAGACAAGAAAATATATCCTCCACTTTCACAATTTATCTCTGCCGCATATGAAAATACACTATAATATGTTGCAAGGATTTTAAGGCAATATTTACAATTAAATACTGTATTCAGAAGTTTACTGTGAAATAAATGGAGGCTAGTCATTTTCCATTTTTCTTACTTAGCAAATTACTTAAAACAAAAAAAGAACATAATTGTTGCACTGTGGGATCCCATAATATATTTAGAACGAAGTTAGTAAATAACTTGTTAAAATAATTTACATTTCTTTATACAATTAACATCTAACATATCTTATTAAAGACACACCTCTCAGTGGGATTCTATAGAACAATACTACAAATATTTATCAAACACTGATTGTATATGTACCCACACAATAATGGCAAAAATATCTTTAAATAGGCATGCACTTTTCAGAAGGATTATTATTATCCATGAATGCCTATAGTAATGTTCTTTACAGTGATGTTTGAGTCTTAACATGTCAAAATTTATTACATTTCATAAAGGCTAAATACATATATTCACAAATAATTATATGTAATGTAGATATTTTCAAGGAGGACTTGAATGAAGCGTGATATCAAGTTGAAATTTAAAAAAATATAAAGTTAAAAAGTCATGAAATATCAACCGGATATGTTTATGTTAATAACGGCTTTTCAGCCGGGGGCCTTTCAGTCGCCCAAACAGAGCATTAAGTATTTGGGTATTTTATTCCCATAAAATTTGTCTGATTCAGTTAGAGTTAATTTTGATCCCCTAATAAAAAGGTTTTCGAGTGATGTGGGCAGGTGGGCTTCATTATATTTATCAGTGATTGGGCAGGTTAATGTAATCTTATTTCAACAACAAACAATTGGATAGCATAGCGAAGCCCTTCATTTGGAATAGTAAACGTCCCAGATTACATTTCACTAAGCTGCATAGGCTGTTTGACAAATTGGGCTAGGCATACCCAAGATTTTGTTATATTATTATGCATTCGGTCTCAGAAATTTGGCTCAGTGGTCACTTTCACCTGAGAGAGCCCGTTATCCACCAAGTTACACCTCGTTATCTCGCATTTGCACTCAGTATGGACAAAGGTGCCATTCAGAGATTTATTTAAATGTTACCTACAGCATGGGTTTTCAAATTGGGTGAAAGGGAGCCTCCCCCTAGAGAACTTGAAGACAGCCGCTAGACTTTTTCTTTAAGTTTCATTATTGTGACAACAAAGTTTCACTATCATCAGAATAGTATACAAAACAGATTTAAGTGCAACAAGAATTGTAAATAATTATTATAATTTTTTATTTTTAGTGACTGGTTAAGTGCTTTTGTAAAGGATGTGTTTTTAGCCATTTTTTGAAGATAGAGAGTGAGTCAGCTTCACGGATTGAGTTGGGAAGGTAATTCCACCAACGTGGAATGATGAAACTGAAAGTCCGGGAAAGTATATTGGTGCCTCTTTGTTTTGGTACGACAAGGCGACGTTCCTTAGCCGACCGCAGGCTTCTGGTGGGAATGTAGCTCTGCATAAATGTTTTTAGGTATGCTGGAGCAGACCCAGTGACTGTCTTTTATGCCAGCATCAGGGCCTTGAAATTAGTACGTGCATGAACCGGCAGCCAGTGCAGAGAGACAAAGAGTGGTGTAACATGTGCTCTCTTAGGTACATTAAAGACCAGACATGCTGCTGCATTCTGAATCATTTGGAGAGGTCTAATAGCACATGCAGGAAGGCCTGCAATGAGAGTGTTACAGTAGTCCAGTCTAGTTATGACAAGGGACTGAACGAGCAGTTGTGTGGCATGTACAGAGAGGAAGTGTCTTATCTTCCTGATATTGTAGAGTGTAAATCTACATGATCTTGCAGTCTTTGAGATTTAACTCATCATCAGTGGTTACCCCTAGATTTCTGACCGTTTTGGAAGGCGAAACTGTAGTTGGACCCAGCTGCACGGTGATGTTGTGTTCAACAGCAGGGTTGGCTGGAAAGTCAAGGAGTTCGGTCTTGGCTGGGTTGAGTTGCAGGTGGTGTTCCTTCATCCAGGCTGAGATGTCTGCCAGACAGGCAGCGATTAGAGCGGTCACTGTGGTGTCGTTGGGCTGGAAAGACAAGTAGAGTTGCGTGTCATCAGCGTAGCAGTGGTGAGAGAATCCATGTGACTGGATGATGGGTCCTAATGACGTTGTGTATATGGAGAAGAGAGTGGCCCAAGCACTGATCCCTGAGGTACCCCAGTAAGTAACTGATGTGGCTTGGATACCTCCCCTCTCCAGGCTACCTCAAAGGAACTTTCTGAGAGATAGGAGTTGAACCAGCCAAGCACATTTCCAGTGATGCCCAGTTTAGAGAGGGTGGAGAGTAGGATCTGATGGTTGACTGTGTCAAAGGCAGCAGAAAGGTCCAGCAGAATCAGAATGGATGATCTGGATTCAGCTTTCGCCTGTCTCAGCGACTCCGTGACAGACAGCAAGGCAGTCTCAGTGGAGTGTCCACTTTTGAAGCCTGACTGATTGTCATCCAGCAGCTTGTTCTGTGAGAGATAGGCAGAGATCTGAAAAACTGCCCTTTCAAGTGTTTTTGGCATGAATGGGATGAGAGAGACTGGTCTGTAGTGTTCTATCTGTGTGGGGTTAAGTGCAGGTTTTTTCAGCAGTGGGGTTACTCAAGCCTGCTTAAATGTAGTGGGAAAAGTGCCTGCAAGAAGAGATGTGTTAATTATGTGTGTAAGTGCAGGTAGGATGGACAGAGAGATGGCCTGGAGAAGGTGTGATGAAATGGTGTCGAGGGAACAGGTGGTGGGGTGGTTGGAGAGGAGGAGTTTAGAGACCTCAGTGTCAGCTAAAGGAGATAACATAGAGAAAGAAGAGTTGCATACAGGAGGTGGGTGTTTGACAGGGTGTGGTGCTGTGAATGTATTGCTGATGGCTGTAACCTTCAGCAATCAAATATTCAGCATAAATATGGTAACCACTGGTCCCAATCGGACCCAGTGTCACTCACAAATTTACGGAGCATTTGAACAAGAGTTTGATTAAATCTTTCAACCAGCTCATCTGTTTCTGGATGATAAGGTGTGGTCTTCAAACCTTTTATCCCCAACAACTGATAAATCTGTCAGTGAAATTAGACCCTCTATGAAACATCCTGGAGGAAACCCCACTCTAGCAAAAAACTGAACCAAACAGAAGGCTACCGATTTGGCTTTAATGTTCTTCAAAGGAAAAAACTCAGGATATCGAGTTGCATAATCACAAATTACCAACATATATTTGTTACCAGCTTTACTTCTTTCTAGAGGGCCTACATTATCCATGTCCAATCGTTGAAAGGGCACGTCTATTATTGGCAAAGTAATTCAAGGAGCTTTCGGGGGGCCTCGAGGGGCAGTCCACTGGCACTCTGGACATGCCTTACAAAATTCAGCTATATCCTTGGTCATTCCTGGCCAAAACAAATGTTTACTGATTTGGTGATACATTTTACTGCGCCCCAGATGACCCGCCAGGGTATAGAATGTCCCATTTTTAACACTGTTTTACGCACACTCAGAGGGAGAACCATTTGTTGTCTCCCTTGGGTCCTACGATATAGAAGGTTATTGTCTAAACAAAAAGCAAAACCTCTAAAAGAGACTATCTCCATACCCTGCTCTGCTTGTTTTGCAGCTCTGGCATATATTTTAGAAATTTCAGAATCTGCTTTTTGCTGTTCAGACATGTCAGTTGGTAGTTGACACTTAGTGCTCAAATCATCTGGACCCTCCCTGTCAGTAGTTCCCTGGAACTTGTTTAACCTCTTCTCTGCTTTGGACTTAACAGGTTTCACTGGAAGGGTTGGTAAATCACAATCATATAAAGGTAGACAAGTCAAAGGGTTTTCTTCATTCACATTCTGACCCCTTTTGGATTTAACCCCAGTTAACGCCACATTACAGGTATTATTGGGGAGCAATAAATCCATCAAAACAGGACAATCATGGCCAATTATCACAGGGTATGGTAATTTTGGGGCTAGTCCCACTTTCATTAAATAGGACTGCCCTTTAACCTCTAAATATACCTCAGCAGTTGGATAAGATTGTTCTTCCCCATGAATACATTTGACCATGACAGGGCAATCAATTTTTGTGAAGCATTTAGATACAAGATAGGTTTCTACTAAGGTCTGTGTGCAACCTGTGTCTACCAAAGCAACTACCTTCTGACCATTCAATTCCACAGGAATTGTAATATCATTTGGCATAGGAATAATACTAGGCTCAGGTTTTATCACACGAGGAACATAACAAACATTAGTAACCTTTTTAGTCAGGTTTGGACACATGGGTTTCTTATGGCCTAACTGGCCACAACTATAGCACCTAATTGTCCCAACTGTAGTTAAACTAGAATTTTCAGTTTGTATCAGATGTCCCTCACCCATTCTCTTACCCCCTTCTGGCGGGAAGGATGCCTTGTGGGAAGGAGGCCTCTCCCTTCCTTTCCACTGGGCACAACTCCAAGGCTCCGTCCTCCGTCTAGCTGCTACAAAGACATCTGCAAGTCGAGCTGCCTCCTCGGCAGAAGGCGGATCATGCTCTTTAATCCAGGTTTGCAGTTCAGGACTCAACATTCTCAAAATCGGTTCCAAAACAATAGTCTCTCCAATCTGCTGCACCGTTTTTCCAGTGGGTTCAACCCACTTGTAGAACAAATCCTTCAACCGGACATACAATTCCTTAGGGGTTTCTTCTGCCAACACCTCTATGGAACGGAACCTCTGTCTGTAGGTCTCAGCATTGATTGAATATTTCTTCAATATGGCCTCTTTCACCTGCCCGTAATTGTTCACTTCCGCTACATCCATAGCCACATAGGCCGCAATGGCCTTGCCAGTGAGCAGGGGAACCAGGCGTATCGCCCAATCCTCTTGAGGCCATTTGCAAGCTCCCGCAATACTGTGGATTTCCCAGTGAGGTGCGCTGACTAACTTCCCCTTGAAGTAACTGGAACTGATGTTGCATGGACCTCCATCTTGTTTCTTGTTGCGCTGTTTCTTGTTCTTGATGAGCCTGTCTTTCTTGTTGATCTACCAGAAATTTCTGGAACATATCCTTTAGCTCAACAATATCTCTAGGTATATGCAGGGATGTCTGCTCTGCAGCCCTTCCACTAACACCTTGCAGTTCTTCTTCCTCTGAACCAGGCTCCACCTGTGTTAGCATCTCAACACGTGCTACCCGCTTTGGTGCCATCACACCTGAAGATTTAGCAAAGCACTGCTCCCACCATATTGTGGGGTGTTGACCAGAAAGGCATCAGGAGACAATGCTCATAAACAATAAACAATTTATTGTAATTTTTTCCTCTTTGCATATATATGTCTATTGGGCAAATGTACATACCATGGAGAAAGATCTTTGACCCTCCTCATGGAGGGTCCACTTCAGGACTGATTAATCAGACAAAGACACCACATTTTTAACCCAAGGATCAAACCATTTTACCCTCCCAGTGGAAAAATAATAAACACAACACAAGATAAATACATAAATAAACAAGCTCTTAACAATTAACATTAAAACATACAATAATCATCAACATAAATACAGAAAATAACAAATACACCATAAACTACCACATCTAACATTAACAATACTTCTACTATAATCAGTGAATGCTCCTCAACAGAAGGCCTGACCCATAATTCCATGATTACTGTATAAAACAGGAAACAGATAGGCCGGACATTCTCTTAAAACCCACCCCTGGAACCATGCTGCAGTCATGAACCAAGAGAAAGGTAAGAAGAAGAAGAATCAAACAAACTTCAAATTAATAAAACAAATGAAAAACTTTTGTTATAATTCTTTCTTGCCTAATGTGCACCCTTAGACAGCAAAAAGACAACAAATACATATCATACAACTTATCACTTAAACATATAATGTGGGCATGTACTACTCAAAAACAACCCATCACATCCTCACAATTTTGAAATAGGTTATATTTTGTATTAACATTTCAAAAACGTTTGTCTTACTTTTTAAAACGCAACACATTTTTACCACATTCAAGAAATTGGGAAACTGTTAAAATTAGCCTTCTGAACAGGATCCTCCACAGACAAAAAACTAAACTAGAACGTAAGTATTCTCAACATAGACAGACAGAACAGATATAGAAAGAATTCAGCACGATGGACAGCTCTATTTTCTGATCACTGAACAAATAACTCTCGAAGGTCAAATAACTAAACTGGAAACATTAGTAGTTTAATTAACTACTAATGTTATCTCAACTGAATAAGAGCTATTTTTGAGATTTTAGGCTACTTAAGCCAATTCAGCTTTGAAAACGTCAACATCAGACATCAAACAACATCAGCAAGATGGACAGCGCTGTTTTGTCACAGTATCAAATGCATAAAAATCACTTCCATATAGGCCTACGTTAACCAAAATGTTTTTTTAAATCTGATTGCCGATTTTGCCTCTTCATTTTCATCGCCCCAACATCAGTGGGAACAATGAGTCTGAATTTTTGATGCACACAGGTGATCGATGCGGGGCTGCACGGTAGAAAGGAATAAAGGTAAATCATCCTCCACCTGCAGCCTTGACCGGTATTTACTTTTAAGCAGGGTCAAAGCGGAAAACCCACACTCACATGGAGGTGAAGGGTATGAGGACTTTCATAGCCTTTCGAGAGAGGTGGGGAAACTCAGTCCTATACGTAAAGCAACGCAATATGATGCTTCAGTCGCCTTAGTATTAACAGAGCTAAAAGTCTGGATTACTCTCTTTTGTGTTTGGAGTGTGGGCTAGGATTTTAAAAACCGTCAAGTCTGCCTCTAGAGATGCATCAGAATCCAATCAGAAGACACAACACATGTTTTTTTGGTGGTGTGATAAGATCCAAGAATTTTGGTTGAAGGTTCAGAGATTTATGTGTGACGTATTGGGCACTCAAATTTCATTTTGCCCTTGACTCGATTGGGCAGTCATCAATATAGGGGATAAATATATATATATAGGGGATATATATATATATATATATATATATATATATATATATATATATATATATATATATATATATATTTACATTTTCTGTAATGGCATGATTTGTACACCCAATTTTACTAAATGTACCTTATTCACGTAATCCATCTCTTCTTACAATATTTTTTTTATTAATTGTGATAAGCCATTAATTGTACTGATGAAGAATGTATCAATACACTCAATTAAAGTGGACATTTGTAAAAAACAAAAAAACAAAAAGGATGGTAACTTGATGTTAAATATATATTTAAATTAATAGTTGTCATTAAAATTCCTTTTATTAGGCTACTATGAAACTTGTAAATACTTTATTATTGCTCAAACTAATAAACGAATTCATAGTACACAATAAATTGTTAGCATTGTAGCTAATATGAGTGTAGTAATGTTCACGTCAACATGTTATCTTGAAATACCATATACTGTATAGTCAACATAAACATTTATGATTGTTTGTTTTATTCGTGTACTATAATGTGCTTTTCTGTGTATAGTGAAATTGTTTCTACTTAGAAATATAAATGTAACTGATTTGATATCACGAGAAAAAGGCACCACCGACAGCATTAAAAGGCAAAAAGAAAAAAGAAAATCCATCCATCCATCCATCTTCAACTGCTTATCCGAAGTCGGGTCGCGGGGGCAGCAGCTTCAGCAGGGGGCCCCAAACTTCCCTATCCATTCACCTTAACCAGCTCTGACTGGGTGACCCTGAGGCATTCCCAGGCCAGTGTGGAGATGTAATCTCTCCACCTAATCCTTAGTCTTCCCCGAGGCCTCCTCCCAGCTGGACGCGCCTGAAACACCCCTAGGGAGGCGGCCAGGGGGCATCCTTACCAGATGCCCAAACCACCTCAACTGACTCCTTTCGATGCAAAGGAGCAGCGGCTCTACTTCGAGCTCCTCACGGATGACTGAGCTCCTCACCCTATCTCTAAGGGAGAAGCCCGCCACCCTTCTGAGGAAGCCCATTTCGGCCGCTTGTACTCGCAACCTAGTTTTTTCAGTCATGATCCAGCCTTCATGACAATAGGTGAGGGTAGGAACAAAAATTGACTGGTAGATCGAGAGCTTTGCCTTCCAGCTCAGCTCTCTTTTCGTGACAACGGTGCGATAGAGCGAGTGCTATACCACCCCCGCTGCCCCGATTCTCCAGCCAACCTCCCGCTCCATTGTCCCCTCACTCGTGAACAAGACTCCGAGGTACTTGAACTCCTTCATTTGGGGCAATACCTCCTTCCCTACCTGGAGTACGCACTCCATCGGTTTCCTTCTGAGAACCATGGCCTCAGATTTAGAGGTGCTAATCCTCATCCCAGCCGTTTCACACTCGACTGCCAAGTGATCAGTGAGAGCTGAAGGTCACGGACCGATGATGACATGAAGACAACATCATCTGCAAAAAGCAGCGATGAGATCCCCAGCCCAACGAACCGCACACCTTCCTCACCCCGACTACGCCTCGATATCTGGTCCATGAATATCACAAACAGGATTGGTTACAAAGCGCAGCCTTGGCGGAGACCAACCCCCACATAGAACGAACAGGGATTGATCTCATCAATCCCCGGGGATTTGTCACTGCGGAATTGTTTGACTACCTCAGTGACCTCCCCCAGGGAAATAGAATCTGATCCCCCATCAGCCTCCAGCTCTGCCTCTAGCATAGAGGGCATGTTGGGATTTAGGAGTTCTTCAAAGTGTTCCTTCCACCACCCAATAACCTCCTTGGTTGAGGTCAACATAGTCCCATCTTTGCTGTATACAGCTTGGATGGTTCCCCGTTTCCCCCTCCTAAGGTGGCGGACGGTTTTCCAGAAGCACTTTGTGCGGACCGAAAGTCCTTCTCCATGGCTTCTCCGAACTTTTCCCACACCCACTGCTTTGCCTCCCTCATGGCCGAGGCCGCAGCCCTTCGGGCCTGTCAGTACCTTGCAACTGCCTCCGGAGACCTCCGGGACAACAAATCCCAGAAGGCTTCTTTCTTCAGTCGGATGGCTTCCCTGACCACTAGTGTCCACCACGGTGTTCGAGGGTTACAACCCCTTGCGGCACCTAAAACCTTGAGGCCGCAGCTCTCCACGGCGGCTTCGGCAATGGAAGCTTTGAACATTGCCCACTCTGGTTCAATGTCCCCAACCTCCGCAGGGTTGCCTAAAAAACTCCGCCGGAGGTGTGAGTTGAAGATCTGCGGACAGGGACCTCCTCCAAACGTTCCCAGTTCACCCGCACTACTCGCTTGGGCTTCCCAGGTCTGTCCAGAGTCTTTCCCCACCCCCTGACCCAACTCACCACCAGATGGTGATTGGTTGACAGCTCTGCCCCTCTCTTCACCCAAGTGTCCAAAACATATGGCCTCAGATCCAACGACAAGATTACAAAATCGATCATCGACCTTCGGCCTAGGGTGCTCTGGTACCACGTACACTTATGAGCATCCTTATGTTCGAACATGGTGTTATAGATAATCCATGACTAGCACAGAAGTCTAATAACAAATATCCACTAGAGTTCAGATCGGGGAGGCCGTTCCTCCCAATCACGCCTTTCCAGGTGTCCCTGTCATTTCCCATGTGCGCGTTGAAGTCACCCAGCATCACTATGGAGTCCCCTACTGGGGCCCTATTCAGGACTCCATTCAGGGTCTCCAAGAAGGCCGAAAAAAGAAAAGAAAGAAAAAAGAAAAGTGCATCAAAATCTAGCAGGGGTGCAATAACACGCAGTATTTTCAAAAGGTTTAATTGCATAAGTTATATATATATATATATATATATGGAATAATGTACAACTAAACAAGAGGATAAGTACATCAGAGTCTCTAGTTTGAGAAATAGATTCCTCACATGTCCTCAGCTGACAGCTTCATTGAATTCTACCCGCTCAACACCAGTTTCATGTACAACAGTAAAGACAAGACTCAGGCGTAAGGGCCTTAAGGGAAGAATTGCAAAGAAAAATCCACTTTTGAAACAGAAAAACAAAAATAAAAGGTTAGAGTGGGCAAAGAAACACAGATATTGGACAACAGATAATTGGAAAAGAGTGTTATGGATACCCCATTGAGCTTTTGTAGGAGAAATGGTAATTTAAGTGGGGATTTAAGTTCTCAGTGGAAAAGACCCAGTCTGTGTTCTTCACAAATAAAAGAATAGATAACGAGTTTAAATTAAATTTGTACAATCAGACATTAGAAAGGGTAAATAAGATAAGGTTTCTTGGAATATGGTTAGACAGCAGACTCACATGGAAAAGGCATATAGAAAAGATGGAAGAGAAATGTAAAAGAGTTTTGAATATAATGCGGTGTGTGTCCGGTCAAGACTGGGGGATGGACAGATTGGCTTTAAAAACCATATACATAACACTAATTAGATCAATGATGGATTGTGGAAGTATTGTTTATGGATCTGCAGCTAAAACTAATTTAGCAAAATTAGATAAAATTCAGGCAGAAGCATTAATGATTTGTTGTGGAGCATATCCATCATCTCCAGTTTCAGCATTACAGGTAGAAGTAGGTGAAATGCCTCTTCAAATAAGAAGACAACAGTTGATAGTGGTCTACTGGGCAAATCTTAAGGGACAGGACAAATCACATCCCACCTTAAAATTATTAGATCAGTGTTGGGAGTATGGGTGGTAGGGGATCTCATAAATTATTTTAGAATTACACCAAGAGTGATCCTTCCAGCTGTTCCGTTGTGGATTTTGCCTCAACCTCTAGTAGATTTGACACTACTGGAATGCAGACAAAAAGAAGGTCAGAGTGAGCATGAGGTAATCCAAGTAAGGGAGTATTTGGGTAGAAAGTATGGACACATTACTCAAAATATTTACAGATACATCAAAGATTCTAAGTAGCAGAAAAGTAGGTATAGCATTTGTTATACCAACATTACAAATCTCAAGGGAGGTATATCAGATAGGCTATCAGTGTTCACGGGGGAAATGTTGGCAATTGTGATTGCTTTTATATGGATTAATGAAACAGGAGTGAAGGATGTAGTAGTATGTTCAGATTCCAGTGCAGCCCTCTCAAGTATCGATGCCCAACAGTCTGACACAAGACAAGATTTAGTAATGGAGATTCTCCATGAATTATATTTGTTGCAAAAAACAAATGTGAGGGTACAGTTTTTGTGGGTTCCTACACATGTGGGTGTGAAAGGGTATGAGGTAGCAGATAAGCTGGTAAAACAAGCAGTACAGGATACAAATGTGGAAATAGATATATCATATAGTAGATCAGAAATCAAAGCAATAGTTATAAAGGAAATGTATCAAAGATGGCAGCAGTATTGGGATTCTGAAACTAAAGGATGGCATTTGCATGCAATACAGCCAAAAGTAGGGAAAGGAAGGCATTCTAGCAGAAATAGAAGAGAGGAAAATATTTTATCAAGACTCAGACAGGGCTAAATAAGACAATGCAATTAATATCCAAGCATCCAACAGGGCTTTGTGAATGGTGTGGAAACACGTCATTATGCATTGTGGAAGGCACACAGAGGAGAGAGTATTTCTAGTAGAGGAGATAAGGAGAAATGGGGAACAAGATATTTCCTTAAAAAATATTTGAAATCCGAAGATAGGAGGTAATGCAATAACAATATTGTTCAAGTTTCTGGAGTGTACAGGCCTAATTGATAGGATATAGGTAGTTAAGTATATGAGAGTATTAAAACCCTATTAAAAATATAGGAGTGTGAGGGTATGTATGTGTGTGTGTGTGTGTGTGTGTGTGTGTGTGTGTGTGTGTGTGTGTGTGTGTGTGTGTGTGTGTATATATATATATAAAAAATGTATTTAATGTTTTCCCCCTCTACCCCATCCCTCTGGTCTAAGAAGGGTTACGAGCGAAAGCTAGAGGAGCTGAACACGCAGCGCTGGCTGAAGCAATGACTCTTGTTGGGCTGGAGGAAGGGGGGAGGAGAGGTAGTGGTTAGAGTCTCTGGTTCATGATCACAGAGGGTGGCAGTAATGCACCAGTTTTGTTGCGAGCTGCCATTAAAAAACGAGGAAGAAAAAGAAGAAGAAAGAGCTTTTGTGAGATCAGCTAGACTGTAAGGTGGGTGAGAAGTGCCCGACAAGACAGTCACATCTATGGCAAGTGTTACAGGAAGTATGGGGTGAAATGTCACCTGAGTATCTGGACAAACTGACAGCTAGAATGTCAAGGATCTGCAAAGCTGTCATTGCTGCATGTGTTTTTTTTTAAATGAGAACTCTATGAAGTAGTTTAAGAAGTTCTGAATATTTTTCAGTAATTTTTCACGTTATTAATGTCCTGACTTTAAATTGTGATCAGTTGAATGCCACTTTGGTGAATAAAAGCACCAATTTCTTTCCATAAGAGTAAAATCTGGACATTATCCGCCAGTGTGTGTGTGTGTGTGTGTGTGTGTGTGTGTGTGTGTGTGTGTGTGTGTGAGCGTGTATTTATCACTTTGTGGGGACCAAATGTCCCCATAAGGATAGTAAAACCCGAAATTTTTGACCTTGTGGGGACATTTTGTCGGTCTCCATGAGGAAAACAGCTTATAAATCATACTAAATTATGTTTTTTGAAAATGTAAAAATGCAGAAAGTTTTCTGTGAGGGTTAGGTTTAGGGGTAGGGTTAGGTTTAGGGGATAGAATATAAAGTTTGTACAATATAAAAACCATTATGTCTATGGAAAGTCCCCATAAAACATGGAAACACAACGTGTGTGTGTGTGTGTGTGTGTGTGTGTGTGTGTGTGTGTGAGCGTGTATTTATCACTTTGTGGGGACCAAATGTCCCCATAAGGATAGTAAAACCCGACATTTTTGACCTTGTGGGGACATTTTGTCGGTCCCCATGAGGAAAACAGCTTATAAATCTTACTAAATTATGTTTTTTGAAAATGTAAAAATGCAGAAAGTTTTCTGTGAGGGTTAGGTTTAGGGGTAGGGTTAGGTTTAGGGGATATAATATAAAGTTTGTACAGTATAAAAACCATTATGTCTATGGAAAGTCCCCATAAAACATGGAAACACAACATGTGTGTGTGTGAGTGTGTGTGTGTGTGTGTGTGTGTGTGGCCGACACACTGGCGGCCAAAAGTTTGGAATAACTGATCACAAAGTATATTTGCACTATAAATTTATTTCCCTGCTAAACGTATAAACGAAATACATTTATAGAGCAAATTATGATTACTCCAGGGATCAGACGCTGGAAATGTCCCGCCCCTTACTAAAACAGAAAATATGATTGTTAGCAAATGTCCAATCGCATCTGAAATGAACGCTCTTATTGGTGGAGCAGCTTAAAAGTCAGACTGTCTGTCTTGCCAGTGCTATCAGGACTTGAATGAAGCGTGATGTCAAGTTGAAATTTAAAAAAATATAAAGTTAAAAAGTCATGAAATATCAACCGGATACGTTTATGTTAATAACGGCTTTTCAGCCGGGGGCCTTTCAGTCGCCCAAACAGAGCATTAAGTATTTGGGTATTTTATTCCCATAAAATTTGTCTGATTCAGTTAGAGTTAATTTTGATCCCCTAATAAAAAAGGTTTTCGAGTGATGTGGGCAGGTGGGCTTCATTATATTTATCAATGATTGGGCAGGTTAATGTAATCTTATTTCAACAACAAACAATTGGATAGCATAGCGAAGCCCTTCATTTGGAATAGTAAACGTCCCAGATTACATTTCACTAAGCTGCATAGGCTGTTTGACAAATTGGGCTAGGCATACCCAAGATTTTGTTATATTATTATGCATTCGGTCTCAGAAATTTGGCTCAGTGGTCACTTTCACCTGAGAGAGCCCGTTATCCACCAAGTTACACCTCGTTATCTCGCATTTGCACTCAGTATGGACAAAGGTGCCATTCAGAGATTTATTTAAATGTTACCTACAGCATGGGTTTTCAAATTGGGTGAAAGGGAGCCTCCCCTAGAGAACTTGAAGACAGCAGCCAGACTTTTTCTTTAAGTTTCATTATTGTGACAACAAAGTTTCACTATCATCAGAATAGTATACAAAACAGATTTAAGTGCAACAAGAATTGTAAATAATTATTATAATTTTTTATTTTTAGTGACTGGTTAAGTGCTTTTGTAAAGGATGTGTTTTTAGCCATTTTTTGAAGATAGAGAGTGAGTCAGCTTCACGGATTGAGTTGGGAAGGTAATTCCACCAACGTGGAATGATGAAACTGAAAGTCCGGGAAAGTATATTGGTGCCTCTTTGTTTTGGTACGACAAGGCGACGTTCCTTAGCCGACCGCAGGCTTCTGGTGGGAATGTAGCTCTGCATAAATGTTTTTAGGTATGCTGGAGCAGACCCAGTGACTGTCTTTTATGCCAGCATCAGGGCCTTGAAATTAGTACGTGCATGAACCGGCAGCCAGTGCAGAGAGACAAAGAGTGGTGTAACATGTGCTCTCTTAGGTTCATTAAAGACCAGACATGCTGCTGCATTCTGAATCATTTGGAGAGGTCTAATAGCACATGCAGGAAGGCCTGCAATGAGAGTGTTACAGTAGTCCAGTCTAGTTATGACAAGGGACTGAACGAGCATTTGTGTGGCATGTACAGAGAGGAAGGGTCTTATCTTCCTGATATTGTAGAGTGTAAATCTACATGATCTTGCAGTCTTTGAGATTTAACTCATCATCAGTGGTTACCCCTAGATTTCTGACCGTTTTGGAAGGCGAAACTGTAGTTGGACCCAGCTGCACGGTGATGTTGTGTTCAACAGCAGGGTTGGCTGGAAAGACAAGGAGTTCGGTCTTGGCTGGGTTGAGTTGCAGGTGGTGTCCCTTCATCCAGGCTGAGATGTCTGCCAGACAGGCAGCGATTAGAGCGGTCACTGTGGTGTCGTTGGGCTGGAAAGACAAGTGGAGTTGCGTGTCATCAGCATAGCAGTGGTGAGAGAATCCATGTGACTGGATGATGGGTCCTAATGACGTTGTGTATATGGAGAAGAGAGTGGCCCAAGCACTGATCCCTGAGGTACCCCAGTAAGTAACTGATGTGGCTTGGATACCTCCCCTCTCCAGGCTACCTCAAAGGACCTTTCTGAGAGATAGGAGTTGAACCAGCCAAGCACATTTCCAGTGATGCCCAGTTTAGAGAGGGTGGAGAGTAGGATCTGATGGTTGACTGTGTCAAAGGCAGCAGAAAGGTCCAGCAGAATCAGAATGGATGATCTGGATTCAGCTTTCGCCTGTCTCAGCGACTCCGTGACAGACAGCAAGGCAGTCTCAGTGGAGTGTCCACTTTTGAAGCCTGACTGATTGTCATCCAGCAGCTTGTTCTGTGAGAGATAGGCAGAGATCTGAAAAACTGCCCTTTCAAGTGTTTTTGGCATGAATGGGATGAGAGAGACTGGTCTGTAGTGTTCTATCTGTGTGGGGTTAAGTGCAGGTTTTTTCAGCAGTGGGGTTACTCAAGCCTGCTTAAATGTAGTGGGAAAAGTGCCTGCAAGAAGAGATGTGTTAATTATGTGTGTAAGTGCAGGTAGGATGGACAGAGAGATGGCCTGGAGAAGGTGTGATGAAATGGTGTCGAGGGAACAGGTGGTGGGGTGGTTGGAGAGGAGGAGTTTAGAGACCTCAGTGTCAGCTAAAGGAGATAACATAGAGAAAGAAGAGTTGCATACAGGAGGTGGGTGTTTGACAGGGTGTGGTGCTGTGAATGTATTGCTGATGGCTGTAACCTTCAGCAATCAAATATTCAGCATAAATATGGTAACCACTGGTCCCAATCGGACCCAGTGTCACTCACAAATTTACGGAGCATTTGAACAAGAGTTTGATTAAATCTTTCAACCAGCTCATCTGTTTCTGGATGATAAGGTGTGGTCTTCAAACCTTTTATCCCCAACAACTGATAAATCTGTCAGTGAAATTAGACCCTCTATGAAACATCCTGGAGGAAACCCCACTCTAGCAAAAAACTGAACCAAACAGAAGGCTACCGATTTGGCTTTAATGTTCTTCAAAGGAAAAAACTCAGGATATCGAGTTGCATAATCACAAATTACCAACATATATTTGTTACCAGCTTTACTTCTTTCTAGAGGGCCTACATTATCCATGTCCAATCGTTGAAAGGGCACGTCTATTATTGGCAAAGTAATTCAAGGAGCTTCGGGGGCCTCGAGGGGCAGTCCACTGGCACTCTGGACATGCCTTACAAAATTCAGCTATATCCTTGGTCATTCCTGGCCAAAACAAATGTTTACTGATTTGGTGATACATTTTACTAGCCCCAGATGACCCGCCAGGGTATAGAATGTCCCATTTTTAACACTGTTTTACGCACACTCAGAGGGAGAACCATTTGTTGTCTCCCTTGGGTCCTACGATATAGAAGGTTATTGTCTAAACAAAAAGCAAAACCTCTAAAAGAGACTATCTCCATACCCTGCTCTGCTTGTTTTGCAGCTCTGGCATATATTTTAGAAATTTCAGAATCTGCTTTTTGCTGTTCAGACATGTCAGTTGGTAGTTGACACTTAGTGCTCAAATCATCTGGACCCTCCCTGTCAGTAGTTCCCTGGAACTTGTTTAACCTCTTCTCTGCTTTGGACTTAACAGGTTTCACTGGAAGGGTTGGTAAATCACAATCATATAAAGGTAGACAAGTCAAAGGGTTTTCTTCATTCACATTCTGACCCCTTTTGGATTTAACCCCAGTTAACGCCACATTACAGGTATTATTGGGGAGCAATAAATCCATCAAAACAGGACAATCATGGCCAATTATCACAGGGTATGGTAATTTTGGGGCTAGTCCCACTTTCATTAAATAGGACTGCCCTTTAACCTCTAAATATACCTCAGCAGTTGGATAAGATTGTTCTTCCCCATGAATACATTTGACCATGACAGGGCAATCAATTTTTGTGAAGCATTTAGATACAAGATAGGTTTCTACTAAGGTCTGTGTGCAACCTGTGTCTACCAAAGCAACTACCTTCTGACCATTCAATTCCACAGGAATTGTAATATCATTTGGCATAGGAATAATACTAGGCTCAGGTTTTATCACACGAGAAACATAACAAACATTAGTAACCTTTTTAGTCAGGTTTGGACACATGGGTTTCTTATGGCCTAACTGGCCACAACTATAGCACCTAATTGTCCCAACTGTAGTTAAACTAGAATTTTCAGTTTGTATCAGATGTCCCTCACCCATTCTCTTACCCCCTTCTGGCGGGAAGGATGCCTTGCGGGAAGGAGGCCTCTCCCTTCCTTTCCACTGGGCACAACTCCAAGGCTCCGTCTAGCTGCTACAAAGACATCTGCAATTCGAGCTGCCTCCTCGGCAGAAGGCGGATCATGCTCTTTAATCCAGGTTTGCAGTTCAGGACTCAACATTCTCAAAATCGGTTCCAAAACAATAGTCTCTCCAATCTGCTGCACCGTTTTTCCAGTGGGTTCAACCCACTTGTAGAACAAATCCTTCAACCGGACATACAATTCCTTAGGGGTTTCTTCTGCCAACACCTCTATGGAACGGAACCTCTGTCTGTAGGTCTCAGCATTGATTGAATATTTCTTCAATATGGCCTCTTTCACCTGCCCGTAATTGTTCACTTCCGCTACATCCATAGCCACATAGGCCGCACGGGCCTTGCCAGTGAGCAGGGGAACCAGGCGTATCGCCCAATCCTCTTGAGGCCATTTGCAAGCTCCCGCAATACTGTGGATTTCCCAGTGAGGTGCGCTGACTAACTTCCCCTTGAAGTAACTGGAACTGATGTTGCATGGACTTCCATCTTGTTTCTTGTTGCGCTGTTTCTTGTTCTTGATGAGCCTGTCTTTCTTGTTGATCTACCAGAAACAGAAAAACAAAAAGAAAAGGTTAGAGTGGGCAAAGAAACACAGATATTGGACAACATATAATTGAAAAAGAGTGTTATGGATACCCCATTGAGCTTTTGTAGGAGAAATGGTAATTTAAGTGGGGATTTAAGTTCTCAGTGGAAAAGACCCAGTCTGTGTTCTTCACAAATAAAAGAATAGATAACGAGTTTAAATTAAATTTGTACAATCAGACATTAGAAAGGGTAAATAAGATAAGGTTTCTTGGAATATGGTTAGACAGCAGACTCACATGGAAAAGGCATATAGAAAAGATGGAAGAGAAATGTAAAAGAGTTTTGAATATAATGCGGTGTGTGTCCGGTCAAGACTGGGGGATGGACAGATTGGCTTTAAAAACCATATACATAACACTAATTAGATCAATGATGGATTATGGAAGTATTGTTTATGGATCTGCAGCTAAAACTAATTTAGCAAAATTAGATAAAATTCAGGCAGAAGCATTAATGATTTGTTGTGGAGCATATCCATCATCTCCAGTTTCAGCATTACAGGTAGAAGTAGGTGAAATGCCTCTTCAAATAAGAAGACAACAGTTGATAGTGGTCTACTGGGCAAATCTTAAGGGACAGGACAAATCACATCCCACCTTAAAATTATTAGATCAGTGTTGGGAGTATGGGTGGTAGGGGATCTCATAAATTATTTTAGAATTACACCAAGAGTGATCCTTCCAGCTGTTCCGTTGTGGATTTTGCCTCAACCTCTAGTAGATTTGACACTACTGGAATGCAGACAAAAAGAAGGTCAGAGTGAGCATGAGGTAATCCAAGTAAGGGAGTATTTGGGTAGAAAGTATGGACACATTACTCAAAATATTTACAGATGCATCAAAGAATCTAAGTAGTAGAAAAGTAGGTATAGCATTTGTTATACCAACATTACAAATCTCAAAGGAGGTATATCAGATAGGCTATCAGTGTTCACGGGGGAAATGTTGGCAATTGTGATTGCTTTTATATGGATTAATGAAACAGGAGTGAAGGATGTAGTAGTATGTTCAGATTCCAGTGCAGCCCTCTCAAGTATCGATGCCCAACAGTCTGACACAAGACAAGATTTAGTAATGGAGATTCTCCATGAATTATATTTGTTGCAAAAAACAAATGTGAGGGTACAGTTTTTGTGGGTTCCTATACATGTGGGTGTGAAAGGGTATGAGGTAGCAGATAAGCTGGTAAAACAAGCAGTACAGGATACAAATGTGGAAATAGATATATCATATAGTAGATCAGAAATCAAAGCAATAGTTATAAAGGAAATGTATCAAAGATGGCAGCAGTATTGGGATTCTGAAACTAAAGGATGGCATTTGCATGCAATACAGCCAAAAGTAGGGAAAGGAAGGCATTCTAGCAGAAATAGGAGAGAGGAAAATATTTTATCAAGACTCAGACTGGGGCATACAGGGCTAAATAAGACAATGCAATTAATATCCAAGCATCCAACAGGGCTTTGTGAATGGTGTGGAAACACGTCACTATGCATTGTGGAAGGCACACAGAGGAGAGAGTATTTCTAGTAGAGGAGATAAGGAGAAATGGGGAACAAGATATTTCCTTAAAAAATATTTGAAATCCGAAGATATGAGGTAATGCAATAACAATATTGTTCAAGTTTCTGGAGTGTACAGGCCTAATTGATAGGATATAGGTAGTTAAGGATATGAGAGTATTAAAACCCTATTAAAAATATAGGAGTGTGAGGGTATGTATGTGTGTGTGTGTGTGCGTGTGTGTGTGTGTGTGTGCGTGTGTGTATATATATATATATAAAAATTTTATTTAATGTTTTCCCCCTCTACCCCATCCCTCTGGTCTAAGAAGGGTTACGAGCGAAAGCTAGAGGAGCTGAACACGCAGCGCTGGCTGAAGCAATGACTCTTGTTGGGCTGGAGGATGGGGGGAGGGGTGCAGGGGCGGAGCTAGGGGGTGGCCAGGGGTGGCCACGGCCACCATGGAAATAATCGCGGCCACCCCACTGGCCACCCCGATCGTAATTACGATCTATTATAAAAAAGAAAGACTAAACAGAGCTCAAAGCTCCATGGATATGTTACAATGTCCCAACTAGCTGGCCGTTCTGAAAGTACTAAAGACACTTTTCGGACCAGTATATTCTACCCCGTGCTTGACAAGATGCTGAGTGAGTTAAACAGACGATTCTCAAAACCAAACTGTGAAATTATGATGGGAATCCAAGCTCTGAACCCAACTAGTGCAACATTTTGCCATGAGAAAGAACTTTTTCCATTTGCCTCTATCTACTCATGCAACATAGATGACCTAAGACATGAACTTCACCAAATGAAAAGAATTCTGGAGAGGAAAGTGCAAGCTGGCATACAGAAGCCCACTAGTGTTGTAGATTTGACTGTGCTCATTGAGCCATTTAAAGAGGTATTCCACGAGCTCTTTAGATTGTGCAAAATTGCAGTTGCCATTCCTGTGAGTACAGCTGCATGTGAACGCAGCTTCTCTACTCTCAAACTGGTAAAGAGTTACCTGCGCTCAACCATGCATGATAGACTGAGCAATCTAGGTGTCTTAAGTGTGGAGTCCACAAGAGCCAAGTCTCTGAACCTTGATGAATTTGTGAATTTCTTTGCTTTAAACCACAATAACCGTGAGAATCCAACTAATGTAGGTTGTTTGTACTAGTGTCATGTAATTTGGAAACAGCTTGTAAGTTTGCTGAGTTTTCATAGTTTGCACTTACATAATTGACATGTACATAATCTTTTTATTATAGATATTGATTGCTATTTGTTAAATAGGTTTGGTCAGCCTTTTGGCTGTTGTAATTGTGCTAAATAAAAAATAAATAAATAAAGTGATCTTGAACATGATTTTCTGGTCCTGTTTAAACTGTTTTTTTTTTTTTCAGCATTGGGAAATATGTATTCTGTTTTCAAAGTGAATTTCCTAAGTTTTATTTGATTAAATAACTTGAGGGTGAGTAAAATTATGACACACAGTTATTTGGTGAACTTTAATAAAAATGTCATTGTAGGCTAGCTATTGTACATTATACATCATTGTGATTTTGGGCACCTACAATACTTTAAAAATTATTTTAAGGTTGGATGAGTGCCATGTTTGTTTGCAAAAT
Source organism: Xyrauchen texanus (assembly GCF_025860055.1). Classification (NCBI taxonomy): domain Eukaryota; kingdom Metazoa; phylum Chordata; class Actinopteri; order Cypriniformes; family Catostomidae; genus Xyrauchen; species Xyrauchen texanus. The sequence continues at coordinate 40,448,465 of NC_068295.1, forward strand.
TATGTTTTTTGTGCCACCCCAGAGTAAATGCTGGCCCCTGCCCGGCCACCCCTATGAAAAATTCCTGGCTCCGCCACTGGAGGGGAGGTAGTGGTTAGAGTCTCTGGTTCATGATCACAGAGGGTGGCAGTAATGCACCAGTTTTGTTGCGATCTGCCATTAAAAAACGAGGAAGAAAAAGAAGAAGAAAGAGCTTTTGTGAGATCAGCTAGACTGTAAGGTGGGTGAGAAGTGCCCGACAAGACAGTCACATCTATGGCAAGTGTTACAGGAAGTATGGGGTGAAATGTCACCTGAGTATCTGGACAAACTGACAGCTAGAATGTCAAGGATCTGCAAAGCTGTCATTGCTGCATGTGTTTTTTTTTTAAAATGAGAACTCTATGAAGTAGTTTAAGAAGTTCTGAATATTTTTCAGTAATTTTTCACGTTATTAATGTCCTGACTTTAAATTGTGATCAGTTGAATGCCACTTTGGTGAATAAAAGCACCAATTTCTTTCCATAAGAGTAAAATCTGGACATTATCCGCCAGTGAGTGTGTGTGTGTGTGTGTGTGTGTGTGTGTGTGTGTGTGTGGCCGACACACTGGCGGACAAAAGTTTGGAATAACTGATCACAAAGTATATTTGCACTATAAATTTATTTCCCTGCTAAACGTATAAACGAAATACATTTATAGAGCAAATTATGTTTACTCCAGGGATCAGACGCTGGAAATGTCCCGCCCCTTACTGAAACAGAAAATATGATTGTTAGCAAATGTCCAATCGCATCTGAAATGAACGCTCTTATTGGTGGAGCAGCTTAAAAGTCAGACTGTCTGTCTTGCCAGTGCTATCAGTTACGCTCCTAAACCTTTTTATTTCATTTTGAAGCTTATGATTATGTTCACGGTAACCAAATAATAATATCCCTAGTTAAAAAACAAATAGAATCGATATTTTTGTGCGAGGATCGATATATTGTTTATACGATTTCAGTATCGGAAGTATCAATACTTTAGGATCGATCCACCCATGCCTACTTCAGACACAAATAAAGCATGAGGGTGAATACAAAACGATTTAACTATTACGGAAAATACTGTAAAAGTGATATATTTTTTTACAGTGTATTATGATTAAGAGTGTGTCATATTCGTTCTCATTGATGGCCCAACCCTCAGAGCTTTTAAACAGGTTGGGTTCCTCCAGGTCAGGTCAGATTTCACTGTCTGCGTGGTGGAGCTCCAGGAGTGTTTAGAAACACACTTGGCACCAAAACACCCAACACAGCGGCTGTACACATCGGTTAAGACACACAAATCTGCGTTATTGGCGAAAATGTTTCGTTGTGGAATCTCTTATCCAAGATGCAGGTGGATCCTTCCTCTGCTTCTGCTGTTCGCGGTGATTTTTGACATTATTGCCATCGCAGCGCAGTCTGGATGGGTTGAAGACCAGGACGCCAAATCCCACTACGCCAGCATGTGGCAACAGTGTCGAGGCCGCAACGATAATTGGGAATGCAGATCCCTCATGGAGTTCTGTAAGTATTTCATCGTAATACTTAGAGGAAGTCTAACGAATACTTTTAGTATTTAGGATTAATGCTAAACGGTAGATTGTTGTACGAGCCAAATTTTTTTAAATAATAATTATTGGAATATTTCCACCGGAAGATTGTCTTGTGTTTGTTATCATAGTTCTGGATATTCCGAGAATATATTTTCCTTTGCTTTTCCTTCGAGACGAGAGTTGAAGTGGAAAGGACATTAAAGTTTGAACAACTACTTTTAAACGTAATAGGCTTATATTATGGCACTGAGGTGTCGTTTTCTGACGAGGTCATGGGGTCAGATGCTTATGCACTTAAATTACACCGATGTTTAATATCTATGTTATAACTAAGGCTTATTGTCTTGTTACCATGTATTAAACACGAATAATCATTCATTGTAATGAAACCTCTCATTAGACTATTTAAATCAGTATAATCAGACTTTTGTTTTTAATGATTCAATCATATTAAATGAGCCTATATGCTGACAATTTGACTTCAGACTGTGGGATTCAAGTGCAGTTTTGTCTGTTAATATTGTATGACTCACACATCCATATATTGTACCCTCAGAAAACAACCCTATGTGTTTCAGAAAAGTAAATTATTTTTCAAATGTACAATTTTTTTTTATTAAAATACTCAGATTTGACTTTGAAATTGTTCACTTGTAAGCAAGTAGTAATCACATTGATGGATTATGTAATTACATTGGTTTAGGGTTTGGGGAATATTTGAGAAAAGGGGAAAAATAAAAGAGTTTGACAAAGTTTGCAAATAGAGTCGCACATAACCAGTTGAACTAGTCAATCAATCTGTTAATGTCAAGGTAGATTGAGACTGTTGACAGCTTTACAAAGAGGTTAAGCGCTAGGCCTAAACCGGCATTTTGTTTTATTTGTAATCAACGGGAAACCGTTTCTCAATTGATAGTTTTGTTATTTTCAAAACTTTGTCAGTAGAACATGTTGCATTTAAAAACTCAGACCTATCCGTGGAGTTCTGTTCAATACTATAAAGTAAAATGTAGCAGTTGTTTACAGAATAGACTGAACACTTTTACAGAAAGTATTTTTAATGAGGAAATAGCATGGATTAGTACAAGAAAACCTCCGTTTTGGGACCACAGTGTCGATTGAAAGCTGTTTTATTTCGTAGCCTTTCCTGCCACAGATCACTGCCTGAGCCATGTGATCTGGAGTCAGACCAAAAATTACTACTTGTATTTATCAGATCTTTTTGTCATACCCAACCACACCCTTACTCTCCCCCGCCCGCCTGCCTCCACCTCAGGCGCAGGGTGTAACTGTATTCCGGCAACTTGGAGCAAAAACACATTCCTGTGAAGTTTAGGAAGCCAAACATTGTATCTACAAATTCTCAAATTCTTAGTGAAACTGATTCATCACTGAGAGAAACGAGATAATCATTGCTGTTGATCTGTTAATGTGTAACCAGCAATATCATTGAAATGTTCCTGTTGTATTCATTTTTGTTTCGTTTTGAAGTTCATCATGTTAAGGTTGCTGATGACATCAATCATATAATTATAATCTATATATATATATATATATATATATATATATATTTTTTTTATCTTTTTCCTATTTCTTCCATCAATCAGTTTTTAGCTGTTTGGCTAGATGGTCTTAATGGGTGTAGAATTGGGTATGGATGATGGTAAGGATTAGAGTTAAGAGACTACTGAATTATCCCAACCAATATTTCTGGCAAACACACTTGTGACTGAATTCAATGTAAGGATAGTTAGTTAATGAGTTATTGTCTAGCACACTACAGTGCATAAAGCCTTTTTATACTTACAGCGGCTGTGTCAAGTATAAACCAGGCTTTACTCGTGCTTTGTTTATGTTTGTTTGGCACAAACCACTGCAGACGTTGTGCACACCTCAAAAGAATCTAGATTTTTAAATATAAAATCATCCTCTTTGTATTGTTTGGACATTTTTATTCAGTGTACAAAAGGTAGTGGACAGACTACATACTTATATAAACACTTTCTTAACAAAAACAACTAAACTCATGAACTCGCATTTTTTAATATGATTACACAGGAAATCGGCAAGCTGTTTACGAATGTTCATGTACCCTGAAATCGACAACATTCTGCTGAATTACTGACAAACGCCATCCCCCATCAGACGATGTGGCGTCAATTCAAATGTATTTACAGGTGAAACTCGAAAAATTAGAATATCGTGCAAAAGTTCATTAATTTCAGTAATTCAACTTAAAAGGTGAAACTAATATATTATATAGACTCATTACAAGCAAAGTAAGATATTTCAAGCCTTTATTTGATATAATTTTGATGATTATGGCTTACAGCTTATGAAAACCCCAAATTCAGAATCTCAGAAAATTTGAATATTGTGAAAAGGTTCAGTATTGTAGGCTCAAAGTGTCTCACACTAATCAGCTAAACACCTGCAAAGGGTTCCTGAGCCTTTAAATGGTCTCTCAGTCTGGTTCAGTTGAATTCACAATCATGGGGAAGACTGCTGACCTGACAGTTGTGCAGAAAACCATCATTGACACCCTCCACAAGGAGGGAAAGCCTCAAAAGGTAATTGCAAAAGAAGTTGGATGTTCTCAAAGTGCTGTATCAAAGCACATTAATAGAAAGTTAAGTGGAAGGGAAAAGTGTGGAAGAAAAAGGTGCACAAGCAGCAGGGATGACCGTAGCCTGGAGAGGATTGTCAGGAAAAGGCCATTCAAATGTGTGGGGAGCTTCACAAGGAGTGGACTGAGGCTGGAGTTACTGCATCAATAGCCACCACACACAGACGGGTCCTGGACATGGGCTTCAAATGTCAAACGTCTTACCTGGGCTAAAGAAAAAAGAACTGGTCTGTTGCTCAGTGGTCCAAAGTCCTCTCTTCTGATGAGAGCAAATTTTGCATCTCATTTGGAAACCAAGGTCCCAGAGTCTGGAGGAAGAATGGAGAGGCACACAATCCAAGATGCTTGAAGTCCAGTGTGAAGATTCCACAGTCTGTGTTGGTTTGGGGAGCAATGTCATCGGCTGGTGTTGGTCCACTGTGCTTTATTAAGTCCAGAGTCAACGCAGCCGTCTACCGGGACATTTTAGAGCACTTCATGCTTCTTTCAGCAGACAAGCTTTATGGAGATGCCGACTTCATTTTCCAGCAGGACTTGGCACCTGCCCACACTGCCAAAAGTACCAAAACCTGGTTCAATGACCATGGTATTACTGTGCTTGATTGGCCAGCAAACTCGCTTGACCTGAACCCCATAGAGAATCTATGGGGCATTGCCAAGAGAAAGATGAGAGACATGAGACCAAACAATGCAGAAGAGCTGAAGGCCGCTATTGAAGCATCTTGGTCTTCCATAACACCTCAGCAGTGCCACAGGCTGATAGCATCCATGCCACGCCGCATTGAGGCAGTAATTAATGCAAAAGGGGCCCAAACCAAGTACTGAGTACATATGCATGATTATACTTTTCAGAGGGCCGACATTTCTGTATTTAAAATCCTTTTTTTATTGATTTCATGTAATATTCTAATTTTCTGAGATTCTGAATTTGGGGTTTTCATAAGCTGTAAGCCATAATCATAAAAATTATATCAAATAAAGGCTTGAAATATCTTATTTTGCTTGTAATGAGTGTATATAATATATTAGTTTCACCTTTTAAGTTGAATTACTGAAATTAATGAACTTTTGCACGATATTCTAATTTTTCGAGTTTCACCTGTATCTTTCCCTAAGGCGTATTGCACAATCTTTGAGACATGTGTTACCAGGAAAAAATCACATTCGTTCGGTTACATGGGAACCAGGAAGTAATCGCGTTCAAATAAAAATTGATGAGCATGATTCGGAGGTGGCATTTTTTCTTTAAAATGAAATGTTTTCACAGTGATGGTTAGGTTTAGGGACATTTCGTGACATTTCACCTCAACACCTTCAGCTTAGTCTACTGGGGGCAGTAGTATGAATTTTGGGAAGAGCAGACCAATTTAAACTTCAGAACACATTGTTAGCCTGGCATCGTTATCCACCTTATTTTTCAGTGTAACTGGGGCACCAACATTATAAACTTTGAATGTGGACCGCTTCCGGTATAAGCCATCTCCTGCTGTTTCAGCGATACAAAAATAAAATATTATGCAAATTTATATTGCAGGCTGGTAATATATGCTATCATATTATGATCAATAATTGTTATTTTAACATATACTGTAGATGTACTGTTAATCACATTTTGCCATTGTTTCATCACACATTATTAATAACTATTAATGAAAGAGATCAGGAGCTGAAACGAACAGTCCTTAGCTCTTTTTGTCATGGCTAGCCTACCACAAACGTAACACAACCAGGAGAGAGCTTAGCTTGCACTTTTATAAAATAATAATGCATTGTCACGCTCTTGGTAATGTAAGAAGCACATTTTTTTAATCATATTTTCAATACAACACCCAACAACAACTGAACGATCCACCTTTTTTTACTGTGAATGCTTTTCTTGGAAAATGATCCTACATAACCATATTATTCTGATGTATTTCCCACATTAAATTCTGGTATTATTCTACTCCTAGTAATTTACATTGCAGCCAATAATACCAAAACCAGCCAGAAATGCATCTGCAAGCTTATTTCTGCATTACAAAAATTGGTGGATAGTCCTTACCAAACCTACACCCTTGGTTTAAGCTGCCAACCCACAGAGGGTCTCTCTCTCTCTCTCTCTCTCTCTCTCTCTCTCTCTCTCTCTCTATATTTTTTTTTTACAGTTTTATAATATTTTATTTTGGTTATTCACATTTAATTAAATAAGTGATTTGTCATTGAAAAGTGTTTCTCTTGGTTCTTCTTCAGCATGGGCTCAGGCTGTGGCTGCTCTGATGATCATCGGCCTCATCATCGTCATCGTCGCCTTCTTCATCTCATTCGTCGCTCTCTGTTGTAGTCTCAATATTTCTCTGCTGCCTGTAATTGGAAGCCTCCTTATTCTGGCTGGTAAGAGCATTTGTTTACTTTGGTGGTTGGAAATAAAGGTGTGAAATTGGCAAGAACTCAATATCCAAATGTGCACCTGTGCAAAGATCTGCATTGTGTGTGTGTGTGTGTGTGTGTGTGTGTGTGTTTGTGGAACAAGACTATTTTATACAAATAACATATAATGTCCATATAATGGTCATGCAGTGTGACAAATTGTTTTTGCAATTACAAATATTTCCTGTAGGTTCTTATTTAATATGAGGTCATAAAAACTGCTTGAGGTGTTAACCTGCAATCGTTAACTTTAGGAGCTATTTCTTCCCTATATTGTAATGTACATTTAAAAAAAATACATTTTCCTGTAATGTAGTCAGGCATGTTAAATAATATTCTTTACTTCAATAAAACCATTTCATTTAGATGTTACCACATGAAGCACATTTTCAGTGTCTATTACATTTGTTTAGTGTGTTTAGTTATTGAAGAAGAATAAGAAACATTTAGTTTAAATCAGTTTTAGATTTTAGATCATTCTAGTATTTTACACTGCAGGTCACTGCTGAAACTGCTGTAAATTTGAACTCAACTCTTTGTAAGGAAATTCCATTGAATACAATACACTGGAAGAACATTCCCATCACTTTGATGACTTGAGGGTCTTCCCAATAATACACTGGCATAGGCTGGGGCAGTATGACAGTATATATTGTGCAATGGTAGAAATGTGCCAACTGGTAGTTTATATATTTGTGTGGGTATTAATGGCCAGACTGCTTTATTACGTTATTTTAATGTGAGAGAGATGGAAAAACATGAGTAATGTAAAAATACAGAGTGGGGTGTGTCTCAAACAATGTAATGCAGTGTTTAGATATTTATGGTGGCCAAGCAGCGTCGAGCTTGTCGGATTATAATACGCTGAAAAAATGTTGACTGTAAACAATGAAGTATTATTGCATAAACTGAAACTTCAAAACTATTTCTTTTTTTAATATCACAAATAAAAGTTTGATACATTTCTAAATATATAAATCCAGATGCATAGTTTGCGATTAATATAATCCAAATGTAAAATTAGTGCATGAGTTACAACAAGCAATCAGACCACACAGTATCTGCAGCAATCTACTGGTTATTATTGTTATGACATCATTTTCTAGTCTTGTAATTGTTCTTTTTTCCCACCATATGTCAGCAATCTGCCCCCAATACATATTTTCTTCATGTTTAAACATTTAGAAGTGTAGGTTATTACTTAATTGAAATTTACATACATTTGCATATGCAAATTAATGGTGTAATTGAGAAATGTTCAAGTAAATCGGCATATCTTAATAGCATGAAATCCCAAAAGAATTGTTATAATGTTATAGTTTGTTATAAAAAGTGTCCTGGATAACACTTTGTTGTGGTGTTGCCATGACTGCATGATTCCAGAGCACAGCTTTCACCCCTCCCCCATCCACTTCACTAGTATTCAGTTGTGAAATTTGTGAGGCTCATTCCTCACCAGAATGTATCATAAGGGGGGTTTTCCACTGCACAGTACAACTTGACTCAACTTGACTCTGCTCGCCTTTTTTGGGTTTTCCATTGTGGATAGTACCTGATACTTTTTTTAATACCACCTGTGTCGAGGTTCCAAGCGAGCTGAGCCGATACTAAATGTGACGTTGGACGTTTGGATTTCACATTAAAGTTAGTAAGAGTGATAGCAGTATAATTTGTTCACGTGACTTTCGAATTGTGAAAAAAGGAATGGCTGTGCGCAAAACCACGCCGTGGTCAATAAACGAGGTCAGACAGTCTACTCATTAGCGATGAGCAAAACTAAAAAGTCTCCCAGTAAGTGTCTCAGCTGTTGGCTGCCCACGGCTACCATCAGACCTACCAACAGTGTAGGGAAAACTTAAAATAAATAAATAAATGTAACTACAGAACCATCAAGGGAAAGTGGAAGTGGTTCGACCAAATTTACGCTATCTAAACTGGCGAGCAATGGGAGGGAGAGTGCCCTGGACTCAGCCATGATGGAGGATGGTAATTTGTTACGTTAACTCTATACTCTGCTTGAAAGCTTCACTTTATTTAGTTGACCAGCTACTGGAAGTGTGCTTCTAAAACAAACAGGCCAATTTAACTGATACACTTGTGTAAAATCACCATGCAACAACTGCTTTATGCAGTACAATGAGCTAGTAGCTAACAGCTAGTGGTTGTGTTATTGTTTTGGTCAGTTAGTGTTGTGTTTAAAGGGGTCATGACATGGGTTTTTTTATTGTATTATTATGTTCCCTTAGGTGCAATTATAGTATTAATATATTTTTTTTTAAGAAAAACTTTTAAAATCTAGTGATTTATGACCTTTTCCCACCCTGTTTCTCATCCTCTGATTCAAACAGTCTGTTTTGGGGGCGTTTTCCATTTAAGACTTCAGTGTTAACGCCCACTGTTATGATTGGCTAACGTCAGTCCCTATGTATCAATTATTGACGCTCCCAGCCAGAACAATATGCAAGTAAACTAAGTAAAAACACTGTGATTATTCATAATGAATGAAATTGCGCTTTAAAAAGTAGTTTAAAGTTTAAAATAGATTACTTACAGTTTGCGTCGTCGTTGTTCCCAGAATAGTCGGCACGGACTTATCTTTGAGCAACAGTTTTCTGGCAAAGCCAGCATCATATTGAGATTTGTTCTCAAAACAGTCATCCTTAAAATGTACAGAACAAACGCTTAAGTTAACACTGCCGTGACTGGAACGTCCGCAAAAAATAAACTGCATCCATTTTTCCCTGACGTCTGGATCTTTCGGCAGCTTATTCAGAGGTTTTGTTTGACCACAGCCAGGAACAGCACATCTGTGTGGCATCGTAATTTTCCTGTGCACAAGTAGTCTCTGTCAGAGCTCGCTGTCCATCGACTGAACACTTGTGAGGCGACGGCGATACTGAAATGAGCGTAGTTGTCTTGGGCTTAAAGCGTAGTTATCTTGTGCTGGAGGCGGTCATATGCAAACGCTGTTACGTCACTTCTAACCGACACGTCACTTCTAACCATGAATCCAGAACGAGCTGTATTTTGAGCTTGATTAAATAAATGATTCGTTTAGAATGGGGAGGACGTCTTAAAATATTAAACTTGCAGGACGTGTTAATGATACAAAGACCTCTTATATACCAAAAGATCAAGGCAAATTTGGTTTCTCATGTCATGACCCCTTTAAGATGATGTCACGGCAGTAGAGGCTGCGTAACTATGATGATCAGCCTATAATCCCACCCACGTTGAGGGGACACTACAGCGGTGGAAATGCAAGCTCTGAAAAGTAAAGCGAGTAGAGTTGAGGCGAGTCAAACCGTAACGTGCAGTGGAAAAGTGCCAATAGCCTCTCCTATCTGATCTTTTGGGATGTCACGTCTTAACGATAGTACACCCAAAAATTTACCTGACATCATTTACTCACCCTCATGTTGTTCGAAACCTGCTAACATATGACATAGTACATTTTGGCTTAACATTCATATTTGCGTGAATTATCCCTCGGCATTTAAAATAGCACTTTCTGTTGACTGGAAGTGAAAAACATTTATTTTTTTTTTGCTTTCATAATATCAGACATATTGTTCCACTCCTTAAATCCACACCCTTAGGTTTCATTATGAAGTACAGTATGTACTACTGTAACCTAGACTAATTTTAAGTTGTTAATAGAAGTGTTGTTACAATAAAAACATGGCCAAGAGCTTCTGTGAACTATGCCTGTTTAAACAATAGTTAATTTCCCTTGAATTAGATGATTACAGTGTTGTTTGCTGGAAGCATCAGACAATGAAAGTTCCCCACATACCCAAACAGGGCTCGTCCTCACTCACATGTACCTGCAGCACTCTGCGTTACGCCCTTCAATCTCACAGGGAATAATGACTTTGTGGAGCCCTGCATGTGTGCAAGTGATCTCATTAGTGCTTGTATGTCAAGTGTGGTTCTAGCACAACAAATGTCTGTTGAAGGATACAATATCAAAGCAGTTACAGCATTTATAATGTAAAGCCTTTTATGTATAAACAGCTTTAGTGATGTAAAAATGTTTATGAATTGTTTCATTAAGAATATTGAGTTCATAGGTTGATATTATTGTGTTTGTTAGGGCTGGGTAAAAATATACATTTTCCGACTTAATGCGATCTTCAGTTGAGCAATCCTGATATCAATTTTTACAATCCCAAGATCAATATTTTACTCCACTACAATGCATCAAAATTTCATGCTAAACCCCTAAAATCTCTGTGATTCGCAACTGTTCAGATTTCTTGCCAGATGCCCTTCCTGACGCAACCCCCAGTGGCGGGATCCTTTTACTGCGTGTTAAGCCAAGCGTACACTACACGACTTGCAGTCAGCGTCCTGCGAGTCACAGTCCGTTTTCTGTCATGCTGATGCGAACACTTCAGGACTGTAGTGTATCAACAACGTGACCATTCGTCCATGTGCACACCTGGTATTAAGATGAGTTTTGGGTGATCTAGTCACAAATATAAAAGCGAGACATCACCTTTACACCTTGTCGTCTCTTTTGAACACTTGTGTTCGGATTTCGAGGACAAACATCAGTCATTACGTCTGCGATTTACTGAAGTCTGCGTGGAACTGGCAAATAACCATCCGTTTCAGCTGCCTTTAGTGTCGTCCCAATTCAAATGGATCGCCAAAAATGCACCTTAAAATGAAGATAACGAAATTCATTCAGAAACTCACGCAGTTTATTCTTAATACATGTAAAAAAATGGAAGAGTGGCTCTTGCCTGTTTTCGTGATTCATTGTCACCATTTGCAAAGGGAAAAAAACTGCTAAAAATAATAAAGACACCAGGTGGATAATTTGTTATTTTATTTTCTAATTATTGTTTGTCTCCTGCTATCCAAATCTTGCTCTACTCTTTCAACAAACACGAAAGAACGGCACGTGCCCATTTTGCTATTTGCGAAAGGAAACATTTAAGAAAAACAGCTGAAAATAATTTAAGAAGTTTCATATTATTATATTTAAATTCGTTTTTGTCTTCCGCTTCCTAATACCTTGTCCTCCTCTTGCGTTCTTTCTGTATTTCATTGGATGTAGCTCATTGTCTGTCTTTTGCTTTTTGGGACAGTGCGCATACATGACGACAAGATGTCTAGATATCAAGCAGTTTTGAAAACTGTCGCAGTCATCTCGGCCTGTCGCAGGAGTGCGCACACATCAAGACCTTTCTTTGTGTGATCAAACTCAAAACATCAGTGGAGACGAGTTTGATTCGTGTAGGCATTAAGAGTAAAAGTTTGGTTTGACTCGTTCTGTGTAATGTGTGTGCAAAGACAAGATAGCTATAATGTGACCAAACTGATTTATAAAATTAATATTTTCATTATGTACCAAGTTAGAAGGTCCCCTGTATAATTAACAGCATTAGCAGAGAATTTCCTTCATATGTAAGCAAAATAGACATTAGAGCTGAAATATACCCAAAGAATCTGAATTTAATCAGAATCGAATCGAGAGCTTGTGAATTGGAATCTATTTGAAGATATATTTGATTCTAGATATATTCTGTTAATAATGTTTATAATAAATGAGATCAATTAAAGGGATAGTTCACCCAAAAATGAAAGTTCTCTCTTAATTTACTCATGGATTACTTTTATGCTGACTTTAGCTCCTTTTTGGAGCATCAAAAGTCTGGTCACCATTCACTTGCATTGTATGGACCTACACAGCTGAAAAATCCTTCTAAAAATCTTCGTTTGTTTTCTGCAGAAGAAAGAAAGTCAAACATATCTGGGATGGCATGAGGTTGAGTAAATAATGAGCATTTAGATTTTCGGGTGAACTTTCCCTTGAAATATGTTTAATGCCATTTATATTTGTTTATTTTATAAAATATTACAGAGCAGATTAATCTTGTTCTCTGTAGTTTTGTGTTCTGACTGCATGCCTGTATCTTTCATTACAGTAATCATCCAGGTAATCGCTCTGATCATCTACCCATTCAAGTTCAACGAGATCATCTATGAAGGATATTATAACTACACCTGGGCGTACGGCTTTGGTTGGGGCGCCACCATCCTGATGCTGGGGTGTGGTATCATCTTCTGCTGTCTTCCCCATCATGAGGATGAGCTCGCCGACAAGGAAAAGATCAAATACCTCTACGACTCTGAGCGCTAAAGGACTGTGTTTTGCTACCCAAACCTTAATGTCAATGCTCACCTCACCACATTGTGCAAAATCTCCAAAAGCATTGTCATTTTAACCAAAACAGTGTGTAGAAGCTTACTGACTTTGATGAGGGCTGTGGTGATGCCCTTGTTCGTTACTCTCGGGACTAATGCAAACACCTTTTGCTTTTATTTTAGCTTTTTAATTTTTGATGATTCACAAACAGACTGGGCTTTTGTATTTTGGCATGAGAATCCCCATGAAGTATTTTTTCCTGTATATATTTTTTATTACAGTGTCCATGCAAATGTAATGAATTATAATAGTAGTAACCCTATCAAAATGCATTTCCAAGCACCACTGAACATGTAGTTTGGTTGTATTACTCAGTGCATACTAATGGAATTACTCTGTAACTGTAACACGAACACTGCAATGCAATTTATTTTATTTGTGTATCTCTTCAACATGTTTAAATATCAGCGTTAAGAAACACTTTTTGAAATGTTTATGCAGTTTTACATAAATGTGTCATTCCATGCAGCCCCTGTTTTGTTTATCATCATAGCAGTCATGTATAATATTTTGCACACTTGAATATCTCCAAAGTGCTCTTACTGTCAGCAGATAATTCATGGTTTGTGTGTGACTGGCCAAGGTCAGTGTGAATGAATGAATAGGTTTTTAAGCTTAGTTATTTTCAGCAAAATAGGTGATAAAAAAACTTTCTGATTTATTTTAAGCTTAAAAAATATCTTGACACATTTGTGCCTTGATAAGTGTGTGATTCTCTCGATGCTTGTGTGGAAAAGAAAAATACTGCCACAAGGAGATTTTTTTATAAAAGTATACTCTGCTAGATTTGTAAACTATGCAACGCTGTAGGGTTTCTCTACATTCTGACTAAATGTTTTCACTGTTGTAAACCAATCTTCAATAAAAAGGGATTTTTACTATTAAGATACCAGTTTCTTCTTTCTTTAATTAGAGCCCAAGCATTGAAGGTGCAGGACACCTGTTATATCTGGTTATGGTTTTATTTTTATTATTCTGCATTTTATATTTTTCTAATTAAAATTAAACTTGTAAAGTTATGTTCCATTCCACAAGGCATTATACCAAACCAAAGTTCGTCAAACATGTTCACAAATCGTTACAACTTAACTAGCAATAACATGCTTCTTGGCATGATTTGACTTTCAAAAAACTGTGATTTTCACTTTTCCTCGTGTCATGATTCAGTGTTGTTTGCCTTGAGTTTCTCCCCTGTCATCTGTTCCTCCCGGACTACATTTCCCATAATCCCCTGCTCTGATCACTTCCAGTTGTTCCCCATTGTTTCCCACTTGTGTTTCATTTACCTCGTTATCCTTGTGTATATATTGCCCTAATGTCTGTTTTTCCTTTGTCAGTTGTTCTGTGTTTTGACCTCCTGTGTTTTACCGATGCCCTTCGTGGATGTTTCCTATGTTCCTGTTTTTAAATCGTTGCGTTGTACTTTGTTTATTTAATAAAACGAATCGGTTACCTAATGTAACCTCGGTTCTCTCTAGATGAGGGAACGAGTATTGCGTAAGCTAGCTTACGCTACGGGAAAGATTAATCTTTTCTGAAATATTGAAGCCAAAAAAATTATCCTTAATTTTGTATCATTTGTCAACGCAGTGCAGCAACTGCAGACCTTGAGCGGGCTAGCTAGCGAGCTCATTGGTTGCTCTGCGGCAACTGCTGCAGCCTATAGACGAACTTGGGCGAACTCGCGTCCAATGAGAGGCGTCAGCGCGCTTACTGCATCAAAGCCCGCCAAAATGGGCGTGGCTAGAGTGCATATAAGCGTAGTTCGTGAGGCTGGAACCCTGGTTTTCATTGAATGAAGCGAAAAGTCGCCGTGGCGCTGAAAGCACGGCCGGCTACGCTAATACTCGTTCCCTCATCTAGAGAGAACCGAGGTTACGTTAGGTAACCGATTCGTTCTCTTACGAGAGGTTCTCTTGTATTAGCGTAAGCTAGCTTACGCTACTGGAACCCACTGTCAACGCCGTGCGCTGCCAAGCATCCACTGCATGAGCTCCGGGGTGGGGGACCCGGGGAGCCCTTGTGAGTGGGGAAATAATATTTGGCCGGCAAGAGTGCGGGCCAGTGTGTGTGTAATACATAAGCACATAGTGGGAAGGGAACGACAGAGCGGCGGTTCCGGTCTGTGTGGAATGAGTCCCATCAGTGCAGCTCACCAGGGGAGCTGTAGCGTGATTAAACCGCTAGTAGTTTTGCCTGCAGGGCGGGCACTTCCAGATTGTAAAATCTGACAAAGGTGGAGGGGAAGCCCAGCCCGCTGCCACACATATGTCGTGAATGGAAATCCCGCTGGACCATGCCCACGATGAGGCCATGCCTCTAGTGGAGTGAGCCCTAATGCCCAACGGGCATGGCAGGTCTTTTGACGCGTATGCGGCAGCAATAGCGTCCACTATCCATCTAGACAGTGTCTGTTTCGAGGCGGCGAGACCTTTGGTGCGCCCTCCGAACGAAACGAAAAGCTGCTCAGAGCGTCTGAAAGAGGCGGAGCGCGCAGTATACAATCTCAGTGCTCTGACTGGGCAAAGGAGATTGGCGTCGCGTTCGCTATCAGATGCTGGCAGCGGCGATAGGGAAATGACCTGTGCTCTGAAAGGAGTACCAGGGCGGTGTCAGCAGGATCTGACACCGCCCTGATGGTTTAGGTAGGATACCACAGATCTGTTGTCCGAACGGACCAGGACGTGGTGACCCTGAATGACCGGGAGAAAGCGCACAAACGCGTACTCGACCGCTATCATTTCCAGACAATTTATGTGAAGGAGCTTTTCCTGAACTGACCATAGGCCAAAAACCGGAGAGCCCTCGCAGACCGCGCCCCAACCAGTGTTGGACGCGTCTGTCGAGATGACTTTTCGGCGAGATACAGCTCCCATCGTCACTCCCCGCTGATACCATTCGGCCACTGTCCAGGGCTGCAGAGCTGAAATACAGGTCTGAGTCACCTTGATCGGCTGGCGGCCTGTGGCCCAAGCCCGGCGAGACGCTGGTGTTTAGCCAATGCTGAAGCGGGCGATGCGCAGTAAACCCAGCTGAAGTACTGCTGCGGCTGAGGCCATGTAACCTAGCACTCTCTGAAATTTTTTCAGAGGCATGAGGCTGTTCATCTGAAAGGACGCTGCTAGTCGCTGAACACGGCGCTGGCTGTGTAGATAAGCGAGCCGTCATTGCCACGGAGTCTAGTTCTATTCCAAGGAAGGAAATTGCCTGACTGGGCTGTAGTGAGCTCTTGGTCCAATTGACTGCAAGACCCAAACTGTTCAGATGGCTGAGGAGAAGTGTTCTGTGAGACAGAAGCTCCGTATGTGACTGTGCAATAATCAGCCAGTCGTCCAAATAGTTCAGAATTCGCAAGCCTTGACTCCGCAGGGGTGCGAGCGCTGCATCCATGCACTTCATGAAAGTACGGGGTGCTAAAGACAGGCCGAACGGAAGGACGGTGTATTGATAAACCTGGCCGTCGGCTGAATCTCAAGAATGGCCTGTGACGGGATTTATCTGAATCTGAAAGTAGGCATCTTTCAGATCGAGAGAGATAAACCAGTCCCCTGGCGCGTATGCGCTGAGGAGTTTCCTGATTGTAAGCATTTTGAACGGTCTTTTGCAAGCACCTTGTTCAAACCCTTGAGATCTAATATTGGTCTGAGGCCGCCGTCTTTCTTGGGAACAAGAAAATAACGGCTGTAAAACCCAGACTCAGCTCAGCTAGGCGGCACTTTCTCTATGGCCCTTTTGCACAGAAGGTTTGCTATTTCTGAACGAAGCATGCAGGCTGCTTCCGTGTTCACAATAGTTTCGAGCAGCTCTGAAGCGGGAGGGCGGCGATCGAACTGTAGCAAATAGCCCTGTTTTATTGTGCTTAACACCCATTTGGATATCCCTGGGATAGCTTCCCACGCTTTGAAGCATAACGCTAGAGGGTGAATGGCCAAATCGCCCTGATTGCTGCACACAGCAGCTGAACAGAATGTGTGAGCGCTTACTGTGCTTATGCATGACTGCTCGCAGACAGCAGGGACAGGCTGTTCTGTGAGTGACTTCCGATTGAGGTGAATGGGGAGTCACATCTGTTAAGTGATGCGTGAGCATAGTCACGGGCACGGGACTTACATACAGAGAAGTGTTTGCTGGCCGTGTGACAGAGCGGGCAGAGAATGGGCGCCGCGACGTATTGCGTGAGCGTTTATTGACTCTAACACTCAAGCGGGCTGTGTCCGCTTTATGTGACTGGGCTCCGATCGGGACACGGGAAGTGTAATGCTTGTGTGTAGAGGTGAACACTGGATTGTGGGCACATTTTCTACACATAAGGCTGGTCGTGTGACAGAGCGGCCAGAGAAGGGGCGCGCGCACGGATTTGTGGGCGCGTTTATTGACTCTAACACTCCAGCGGGCTGTGTCCGCTTTATGTGAGTGGGCTCTGATCGGGACACGGGAAGTGTAATGCTTGTGTGTAGAGGTGAACACTGGATTGTGGGCACATTTTCTACACATAAGGCTGGACGTGTGACAGAGCGGCCAGAGAAGGGGCGTGCGCACGGATTCGTGGGCGCGTTTATTGACTCTAACACTCGAGCGGGCTGTGTCCGCTTTATGTGAGTGGGCTCTGATAGGAACATGGGAAGTGTAATGCTTGTGTGTAGGGGTGAACACTGGATTGTGAGCACATTTTCTACACATATGGCATGCTTGCTCTTTACAAGATTTCTTTGGGTCGCCGTGAAAACGGCGTTTGAGTGCAGGCAAGCGGGCAGTATCACCGGCTTGTTGGCTGCTGAATCCACCACTGTAGTAGCCTGAGAGAGGGGGACTGACAGGGGGCGAAGCTTTGACGGTGGTCCGGCCGCGGTGGTCCGGTTGTTTTTTCAACAAGGCTAGGAGGACTTCGGTTGCTCAGGTTTCAGCGCAACCTTAGACCGAGGCCCGCGGGGGGGCGGCGGTCTGCGGTGGCTGTCTGAGCGCGATCGAGGGCGGTCGCCCTGTCGACGCTGAGAAGTCTGACTTTGTTGAGCTAGGCGCTGTGAAGAGGCTGGTCATGTGGGCAGCCTGCAGAGGAGCTAGCGCGACGCAGCAGGAAGAGGTTCATGGCTTGGGTGGCTTTCTGGACTTCTGAAAAGCGGTCAACAATGCCACTCACCGCGGAGCCGAAGAGACCGGTCGCAGAGAGCGGTGCGTTGAGGAACGTGGAGCGCTCTGCTTCTACCATGTCAGCTAGCGTTAGCCACAGGTGTCTCTCGGTCACAGTCAGCGAGGCCATGCACTTCCCTAGAGCTTGGGCTGCAGCTTTGGTGGCGCGAAGGGCGAGGTCCGTCGCGCTTCTTAGATCTGTGCGCGGCGACGGCTCTGAAGAAAGCAGCCGTCGAGTCTGTTGGGAGCCTGCTCAGGGGGCGGTGACCACTCGAGCCCGAGGCGGTTGACGGCCTGTGTGAGGAGGCGTGTTAGTTCCCCTTCGACTCCGGCGCGGGTCCTGCTGGATTCCTGGGCCGAGGAGGAGGCGTGGGAGCCTGACCACTCCTCGCTGTCCGAAGCCATGATGGAACAGCCCTTATCCTCCGCCTCGTCCTCCGAGATGGCCGCTGGGCGGCAACTGCGCGTCCCGGGGGGGCGGGGAGGGTGAGAGCGATGTTCGAGGGAGAGGCTCCGGCGAGGCAGTCGCTTCTATCACCGGTTCTGGCAGCCTTTGGGAGCGGCGCTTTTTCCTGCGTGGCGGAACGGAAAGCGGCGCGGCGGCTTCGGTTCTGAGCGCTTCGAGTCAAGCCCGCAGGGTCGACATCGGAAGCTCCTCGCAGAGGTCGCATCCGCCTTCAGCGAGGGGGAGCTCTGCATGCCCCAGTCCCAGGCAGAGAGCACAGATGATGGGGCGGTCTCCGGCGCTGAGAGGGGCGCGGCATGAAGCGCAAGTGGTGCGAGGCATCTTAAAAAAGACGCTCGTTACTCTTTTGTGAAGTTCGTTAAGAACTAGCTTGCTCTAAAAAGGATACGTCGCCGGATGGCGTAGCTCGCAGGATGGCTGAAGGTGGCGGAGACGGCCGGCTTCTTCGAGCGCTGTCCAAGCTTGCTAGATGCCCCTCGAACGGCGACGCGGCTTCCAGTTCAGAGATGCGAAGAGCTTCGCTGAAGAGATGAAAATCAGGGTTCCAGCCTACGAACTACGCTTATATGCACTCTAGCCACGCCCATTTTGGCGGGCTTTGATGCAGTAAGCGCGCGGACGCCTCTCATTGGACGCGAGTTCGCCCAAGTTCGTCTACCAGAGCAACCAATGAGCTCGCTAGCTAGCCCGCTCAAGGTCTGCAGTTGCTGCACTGCATTGAAAAATGATACAAAATTAAGGATAATTTTTTGGCTTCAATATCTCAGAAAAGATGAATCTTTCCCGTAGCGTAAGCTAGCTTACGCAATACGAGAGAACCTCTCGTAAGAGAACTGTTTAGCCGCAGTTAGATCCAACTCTCGTGAGTGACATCCTTCCAAACGTTATACCTCCATATTAAACTATTCTTTTCTTTTCAAGTCTTCTCCAAAAAAAATCAAAATAAAAAAAATGCATTTGGTGCGCTTCTATGAAGGATACAGTGTTCCGTATTAATAAATAAATATGTAATTAAATGCATCAATATAGATGCCTAAAGAATTTTCATTAAATAAATACATCATGAAATGCAGCAATAATCAACATGTAAAATTTCCTTTGGTCTCTTTTTGACATTATTTATTGACATTTATTTGAAGTATTTTAGGGTTTATTTATCTACAAACAGAATGTGTTTATTGACACATTTCATTATTTATTTATGAATATGTCAAACTGAATCCTCCATATTGTTAAAGCTGCCTACATAAATGAAACCCTGAATTGTGATTCAGGCACATAAATGGAGGCGGAGTTTTCTGTTGAAGATGATGAGACACACCTGCTATCACCTCTTACAATACAACACTATCAAAACAATGAGCAGAATGGAAAACTGAAAACAAAGGAAAATAAACTGATATTCTCATTATTTTCCATCATGTCTAAATATCACATTCCTCTTCGGTTTTAAAGATGGGCTACAATAACTAAACCAGAACCACAACTTAAAAACTCACTTTTAATTAAAATGTCAATATTTTTAAAACACAGATTCAACCAAACACAGATCTGCCCAACCCCTGCCTGAATAACTCCAGAACTCTTTGAAGAAAATCAACCTTGTGCTAACAAACATAATTAAAGCTAAATTATTTGTTGATGACAAAAACTGAACATTAAAAAAAAATAAAAATCTCTAGAATTTACTCAGAATGGTGCCAAAAACAAAAAACGTCCAGTGAGTGGAAGTTCTATGGATAGAAATGTCTTGTTGATGAGAGAGGTCAACAGAGAATGGTCAGACTGGTTTGAACTGACAAAGTCTATAGTAACTCAGATAACCACTCTTTACAATTGTAGTGAGAAGAATATAATCAGAATGCTATTGTGAGATGCAGGTTGGTGCTGTTTTGGCGGCACAAGGGGACCTACCCAATATTAGGCAGGTGGTTTTAATGTTGTGGCTGATCGGTTTATAGTACCATATACTGTTAATTTTAACCTAAAATAATTGATGTTGGGGGGAGTCGTTGAACGTGTTGTATGTCAACTTCCCTGCTATATGTGTTTTTAATTTTATTTGAGTGCTTTCTCTTAAAAACACTTGTCATTTCTTGATGTTGTTCTATGAATGTTGTTATTTTGTGACCATTTGTATACAGGTGGGGTCCATTACACGTTAGTATCACTTTCAGCCACAAGGTGCCAGTAATGCTCTGTGTAATATGATGTAACATCATCCAACTGGAGAACTGTGAGATCAGTGAAAGTGTCACAGGCACATGTTGAAAACTTCTGGAATGATACTTGGGCAAGTATTCATTGCTCTTGAATTTCTTTTCTTTTTATCTTTAGAATAAACAAGAACATTTGCTGTGAGTTAAAAGTACAGTTTGCATTTACAGGGTTCACACACCTTTTGACCAACGACTACTTTCATTACTCTATGAGAAAAACGTCTTTCCATGGAAATATGTAATATTTTAAATATTTCACTATGACATAGAAATATGCATAACTTTAAATAAGTTTCAATGAATTTAGAAGATTGTATTTGTTACCTTGACTTAAATATTCCCTGATATTTCCATTTCTTTCAGTTTTCATTAACTGTGGCAACACTATTAAAGACGTCAACAACTTTTTTGGAAATTACACTCTTCTTCAAACGATCGCATTAGATGTAAGAACCAACCCACACTTTTTGTAATATTGAAAAATGTCCTCCTTTGAAGCTGATTGCTGGGGGAACTTGAGCTGATATAGTTGACCCCACTAATGGGTGCCAACAAGTTGAATAGGGGCGGATACCCACAGATTCAAACACAACCCACACTTTTCATTTATTATTTGCACGAAAACCCGGGAAGTCTATAAAAATCAGCCTTTGCTCTCGTCACCGGCAGTTTACTACTAAAACATTTTTATAATCAGGCTTTATTGTTCATGCCTTCCTTGTGGGAGATGTGCTCATGCTCATTTTTAAAAGGGCAAATCAACCATAATTCAGTTTATAAACTGCAGCAGGGCTGGCGTATGCATGGATGAATATTCATGAAGCTTCCACAAGCTGCCACAGCACGGTGATTCATTAGGCATATGTAAATATCACTCACTTTAATTGCCCCTAAACTGACTCAACATAATGTTGTCATTAGCAAATTATTACTTATTTGTTATACTAATCGTACAGTATGGCATGAATGCGGCATCTCTACATATATGATTACAATTATAAAGCTCTTTCTCATAGACTGCGCTCATGATGTGTGCTGTCCTCTCTCCAGTGACGGATTGCGGGTGTAGACTGTGGGCAGTAATGAGTGAAGTTAGCTTAGTGTTCATAGATGTTGTTTGGTTCAATTCAACAAACTGCCACTTTTATGGGTTTTAGGCCCATTGTGTTCCATCTCCAGCACCAGCCAATCACCAAACACTGAAGACATCACATCTCCTGTCACTGTGAAAAATCATCTCCTAAAAGACGATGATTATAATGATGATCTTCTTGTACAGGATATAATGGTGGTACTTTTTCATTGAAATTGTTGTGGTAATAGAAGGTCCTTTTTGTTGATGAGAAATACAATTCATACAGAAAAAAGCAAAGCAAATGATTGATGACAAGCATAATGTTCAAATCAACAATGATGAAGATGTAGAAATATTTGAGTTGTTCTCAGTAACATTTATCTCTAGCATGTGTGCTTATAGCATGTAAATATTCGGAATTATACATTTACATTTACACCCACCCATAATTGATTGAAATTAGTGTATAGAATAAATTATAGTATTATTTTGTATTACTTTAAGAGGCAGCAATATATAAATACTGAGTCAATTTTCAAGTTCTCTATGGATGTGCAGAATAATCAAATCAGTATTTGCATTTGAAACTCACTCGGTTACTGATAGCGACAAAACATGAAGGTAATTAGACACTCTCATCTGTCACAGCCGCTCACAACAGCACTGTTTAGTAGTCAAAGCATGATCACAGGTTCATGGTAACAAGCCTTCCACTGACCCCGCCAGACACCCAAACTCATAATTGCTGCTGATTTGATTGATTCATGGGGGAATTCATTTGCACCAGTAGCTACTTTCCCAACTTCCACTCTCCATTGTGTCCTTATTCCTCTGCACCCGATTTACTCTACGTCTCCTGTATCCCAAACTCACTCTGCCTGTATATGCAATTTATTTATTTTTACAACCTTTCAAAGCAGTTTAGAGATCTTTATGGGACCAGCTGTGCTCAGTAAGCCTGACAAAATAGGGCCTGCTCAAATATATATATATTGTTTCTTTCATCGACTTTTCACAACTACTCGTGTCTTGTAGCACTCGTAATTACTTAAGTTTAAACACAGACATAATGAGCAGTGGATATTCTGAATGTTTACATGACATAGAATAAAAGTTATATGAAGTTTATAATATAAAAATCAACTTGAAGAGTGGACACGATTAACAAATTAAATACTGTGAAATTGAATTTCAGATTAATTGTAAAATTGGCGACTACACCAAGGGGCACATTAATGGATTAAGCCCAGGTCCCTCAACTCCCAGTGGGACCCCATTCGCGGCATCCGCCACCTATTCTCCACCGTCGGCATTCACGGGAGGAGTGCATGTAAATCCGGAGACCATGTTGTGGAGACCACGTCTGAACATGTTGAGACATTGAATGTTCATGGTATATTCATGGTGATTTTGCTTGAATAAATTTTTTTTAAGTTTACACTTTACTTGAGAAATATCTGAAGAGACAAAGACTATTGTGCAACAAGCTGCCCAATTTAAATCTGAAAAACAAATCCTGATATATATTAATAATCATCTAGAACAAGGTCATTGATCCCAAGCCTACTGATTCATTTATTGTAAAATGTACCCACAGCTAAGCCAGCCCTTAAAAGCATTTCTGACAATCCTATTTTAGCAACTGTTGCCGTCTTTCATTTCTCTGACAATCGTTTGCTTTTTTCAACGAGAGTCTACATGAGTCATGTGTGACTAATTTGTTACAGAATTTTATAGAAATAATCCAAAACATTTAAAAAATGTTGTTGCTGGGTCATTTGTAATAGTGACACAAGGTAATAGAGAAGATACATGCCTCGTTTTTGCTTTCTTTTAAAAAAAATCTTTCAATAATTCTAAAGAAGAGCATGCTATGGATTCAACTGTCAGCCCCCATTTCCAAATGAACATGTATAACATCAGCAAGGACACCTACAAGGTAAATCAAAGCTAATAACTTAATGTTGATTCATTTATGGTCTTAGAAAAGGCCATAGTAAATAAAGATTTACAGCATCATAGTGAGTGTACTTTTCTCTTTTTAAGTGAATGTGATAATCGGTTGATTCAATTCTGATTCACAGTCTCCACATTATTCAATGTAATTAAACAATTTCGTTTACAAAAAACATCAGATAAATATGCTTTAAAATGTTATTCTTCATTCCAGCCCATGTAAGAATATTATAAATTCTGCTAATATTAATATTTTGCCAAAAAATGCGATATTCACTGCACTCTCCCATTCATTCCTATGGGTACTTCTGCAAAGCTTGTCAGAGCAAGCAATGATAACCAAGGGGCGGAGCTTAGCAAAGGGTCAATTATTAGTATTTACAACATTACTAATTACTTTACTTTTAAGTTACTTTCTAAAATATTTTGCACAAAAAAAATGTGTGTGTTTGCTCAACGAATTCAAAATAATTGCTCATTGTCGCACAAAGTCATACACACAACATCACACCTTTCTCCCTTTCAGTTACCTAAAACAAAATTCATGTTTTAAATTCTGCACAAACAATACTATTTTAAAAATGTGTAACTTAAGTAATGTAATTTAAGTAATTATCTTAATAGAAAGTCAGTAACTGTAATTTGATTACTAGAATTTAAAATGCAATGCACTACACTACTTTTTTATTTGTATAACAGTAACTAATTACTTTGTAATCAGATTACACCTAACACTGATTTTTACTGCAATTTACTTGCATTAACTATTTTCAATATAAATATTGGGATTATTATTAGGGCTGTCAATCGATAAAAATTTATAATCGAATTAATTACACGGTGTCCCGATTAATTAATCGCGATTAATCGCATATACAAATATTTGCTGAGAAAGCCCCTCATATAACAATAATTCAATATACACTCACCTAAAGCATTATTAAGAACACCTGTTCAATTTCTCATTAATGCAATTATCTAATCAACCAATCACATGGCAGTTGCTTCAATGCATTTAGGGGTGTGGTCCTGGTCAAGACAATCTCCTGAACTCCAAACTGAATGTCAGAATGGGAAAGAAAGGTGATTTAAGCAATTTTGAGCGTGGCATGGTTGTTGGTGCCAGACGGGCCGGTCTGAGTATTTCACAATCTGCTCAGTTACTGGGATTTTCACGCACAACCATTTCTAGGGCTTACAAAGAATGGTGTGAAAAGGGAAAAACATCCAGTATGCGGCAGTCCTGTGGGTGAAAATGCCTTGTTGATGCTAGAGGTCAGAGGAGAATGGGCTGACTGATTCAAGCTGATAGAAGAGCAACTTTGCCTGAAATAACCACTCGTTACAACCGAGGTATGCAGCAAAGCATTTGTGAAGCCACAACACGCACAACCTTGAGGCGGATGGGCTACAACAGCAGAAGACCCCACCGGGTACCACTCATCTCCACTACAAATAGGAAAAAGAGGCTACAATTTGCAAGAGCTCACCAAAATTGGACAGTTGAAGACTGGAAAAATGTTGCCTGGTCTGATGAGTCTCGATTTCTGTTGAGACATTCAGATGGTAGAGTCAGAATTTGGCGTAAACAGAATGAGAACATGGATCCATCATGCCTTGTTATCACTGTGCAGGCTGCTGGTGGTGGTGTAATGGTGTGGGGGATGTTTTCTTGGAACACTTTAGGCCCCTTAGTGCCAATTGGGCATCGTTTAAATGCCACGGCCTACCTAGCTCGAATCATTTCAAATTGGTACTTGAACATGACAATGAGTTCACTGTACTAAAATGGCCCCCCACAGTTACCAGATCTCAACCCAATAGAGCATCTTTGGGATGTGGTGGAACGGGAGCTTCGTGTCCTGGATGTGCATCCCACAAATCTCCATCAACTGCAAGATGCTATCCTATCAATATGGGCCAACATTTCTAAAGAATGCTTTCAGCACCTTGTTGAATCAATGCCACGTAGAATTAAGGCAGTTCTGAAGGCGAAAGGGGGTCAAACACAGTATTAGTATGGTGTTCCTAATAATCCTTTAGGTTGACACATAGTTATCTTTAAATATTTAAAAATTATATATATACTGGGGCATTGCGATTAATGGTGTTCATTTTTTTAACGCATTATTTTTAGTCAAATTAATCGCACTGAATTAACGTGTTAAATCGACAGCCCTTATTATTTTATATAATTGTTTTATATGTAGGCTATATTGCCCAGCTCTACTACACCTCCTCTTTTCTATCGCTAACTTGCACCCTCCTGTACATGCAATGTATTCATTTTTACACCCTTACAATTAAGCTGTTTAGAGTTCTTTATGGGGGCAGTTGTGCTCGGTACAACAAGCATGACAAAAGAGATCCTGAAAAAAGTGAAAGGCTACACTGAATAAGAGAGGGTGGAAAGCTAATAAAGTAAGTGATGGATGGACCGTTCTCCCCAAAGCCTTCCACACCATGTAAATTGGCCCAGACAATGCATTATGGATAAGGCGTTTGAGATTATAGCTTGTTAATGTGTTTCCCCCTCCTTCTCTTCTCTTGGCCCCTCTGCTTGTGTGCAGGCAGGGACATGGCTACCTCATTGTTGGGGCATGAGGGTCTTTAGGTCCAGATGGGGAGTTTTTTTTGGGGGGGGGGGGTCCAGTGCAGCAATCTGCCAGGCACTACAGCAGCAGTGAATGTGTGTGTGTGTGTGTGTGTGTGTGTGTGTGTGTGTGTGTAGTCAGGCTGAGGCCGAGCTGACAAGCGTTCAGCAGGGGACAGGGCTGCAGCCATATGCCTCTGCATCACCCCCTCCCTCCAGAAGAGCCGGTAAGTTGCATACAAGCCCTGGAGTCCTTAGAGACTGCGGGCCATCTGTTTAAGGTGTGGCTTTCTTCCAGCCCACGGAGGGTGTAAAGTGGGGTTATGGATGCTCAGGCCTCCATAGAGAATAGATTGATGGTGTCTTATAGATTACAGTGGGTCATGTGCACCATTGTCTTTATAATGGTTAAGATTACAGTATGTTCAGTGTTCAATATGGCAGCACCAGTAGCCCTGTGTTTGTGTCATCAGTGTGAATTGAAGGTACAAGGAATAATATACTGTACAAATACACTCACTTAGCACTTTTTTAGAAACACCTGTACACCTACGTATTCATATAATTATTGATATATTAAGTATTATGATAGCCTTCTACAGTATAAAGATAGAAATGCACTAAAATAGCACCAATTCAAGTAACATTAAACATTTCCCAAAGTCTAAATGGGAGTTTGACTAATTGAACTTGTCCCAGTGGCCATGTTTGGAATGGCATACTACCCAGTCTACTCTTACTGCTTCTGTCAAATCTATGTGTAACAGAATAGTAAGAGTAGTATGCTTGTGTGCCACTCTGAAAATGACCAATCTCTTGTTCTACTTATAACACTGACACTGCCCATCAGAATTGGAATTGGATATTTGATCAGATTGTCCAGGAATAATTAGCGGAGGCTTTGAAATCTTTGTGGCAACAGGTGCAAAGAAAAAATTATATGAACTTTGAGTGGAGCATCAACAGACCATCCACAGGAGAACTCCAACAACCTGCACAGCGGTCTCTCATCAGTGCCATACATTGTGTTTGGCTTATAGGTGATAGTTATGATTTGTGATATGATAGTGCTTCTGTGGAAAAATTCTGACATCCAAAGGATGTGAAGTTCTTTATTTTTGTCACAAGTCCTATCTGGGTTTGTTTTGTAAGAGGTCCTTTTTCCATCACTTGATCAATGGCAGATAATTGCTGTTGAGTGTTTCTGGTGTGTACATTAGTGTAATGTCTCCAGTGGACAGATCTTTGGTACATCCAGAGCCTTCGTTGGGCTGTTTTTAAGCACTTTTTGGTGTAACATTAAAGTAGTGTGTGTGTGTGTGTGTGTGTGTGTGTGTGTGTGTGTGTGTGTGTGTGTGTGTGTAGAGAGAGAGAGAGAGATAAATGATGGCAAGAGATATAGCACTCGGGGGGGTGTTTACGTACATCTGTCTGCTGAAACTGTCAGTTGAAACATCACTTCAAATCATGAAGCTGTTACTTTAACTACACTTCTCAGCAGCAGGGTAACATCAACCATTCTTATTTGTAGCTTTTCAGTTGCTAAACTGTTTTATTAAGTCGCTGGGGTGGGTTAACATCAATGCTCTGTGTGTTGCCTGTGAGTGTCTATGTGTGTGCGGATGTACAGTGTGAGTGTGTGTGCGTGTGTGTGAGTAAGAGTGAAAGAGAAAGAGAGAGAGTACGAGAGAGGGAGCGCAAGGGTGCTTTCCACAAATATTAAAAATAAATGAAGGATGTTATAGTCACTGATTGTCAAGCTTATCCGATTTACTTAGCCAGTGTCTTTGTTTTATTTGGTTATTTTACTATACAGTTCTTTGAAACAACTGAAATCATTTGGTGAAGTGATATGGATCCGAGATGTGGTCAAGACCTGGAACTACTTCATAGCTGTGCGTTTACTGAATAATAATTGCACACCTTAGAACTTCTGTCAACCAATCAGAATCAAGCATTCATCGGCCTTGTGGTAACGTGTTAATTTTGACAGCTCTAGTTAATATAATAATTCATTTAAACACAATTTATACATGTAAATAAAATCACATCATTAACTAATAGATACTGTAAAATTGTTCCTTTTAAGCTGAAGTGTGTAATTTTTATTTTCAATATTATTATTAGGGCTGATATGATCTACCGATTAGTATCTGCCAATTAGTAAAGATAATGTAACTGATATAAATTGATGAAGCTTAAAGATAATGTAGTATATACTAATTAAAATATGAATTAATAAGTAAATAATAAATATTATAATCCAGATTATTCAAATATATTACATCATTTAGTAAACCATTTAGACCAGGGGTCACCAACCTTTTTGATACTGAGAGCTACTTCATGGGTACTGAGTCATACGAAGGGCTACCAGTTTGATACACTCTTCTGAAATAACAAATTTGCTTAGTTTGCCTTATACATTATCAATAATGTGAAGACTCTGATCACGTTAATGATTTCTCACAATAATTACCAACAATGACAAGGTGGGAAACAGATATCAATATTCAGCACTTTATTTCTATTTATCTCATTAATTGTAAAATGTTCAGATGATCACTTCCATTACATTTCTTAGGAAAAATGTCCCATTTTCACAAGCCTCTGACAAACCTTTTAAACAAATCATGAACTATGTTGCACCATGTTTCAAAAAGTTATCAATTATGTACATTGAAATGTCTGTAATGTAGTGAAAAAAATATTTTTAAATAAATCTTTTCACATTTTGATCTAATGACCAAATCTGCTGTATTTTTAATAAAATAATAACTGTTACATGTCATGAACACACATTTTAATTTGAACAATTCTTCAATATTTTAATTAAACTTTGCCATGGCACTGACATGTTGCCACTGACATCTGGTATAATTTTCTTTGTTAGTGTCTACAAAGAAAATTGGCATTGCATGCTGTTTACCATTGTATTGTAATCTGGTGTGTAACTTCAACTTACACACCTTTGGACACTGCAACTGTGAGTAACTCTTTCAGATGTGCATCAGTGAGGCGTGTTCTGTGTTTGTTCTTGATGAAGTTCATGTCAGAAAATGCTGATTCACATAGATAGGTAGAACCAAACAGGCTGGCAACCTTCATAGCTGCTGTACACACACCACTGTACTTCTCTGTGTCAACAAGGCACCAAAATTTTGGTGCAGCCTGGTAGGCTTTGAGGTGGAGGTCATTTTGCAATGTTATGATTTCAATCTCCACCTGTCCAGCATCCAAGTTGAACGTTGTACTTAGTTGCTCAGCAAAGCTTGTTGTGTCCACATTCATGAAAGGATTGGAAATGAATGATACACATGGCTCAAGCTGATCAAGGTCACAAAACCTATTCTCAAACTCTTGCCCAAGTCTGTTTATGACTTCATAGTACTTGTCTGCAACTTTGTCAAATGTATCAGATGCAGAAGCATTGTCTTTCAGCACTGACTGCACAGAGGGAAAGTGCAGCACCTTTTTTCTCTGTAGATCCACAGAGAAAATTTTCATTTTGGCTTTAAATGCATTTAAAGCACTTATCATATTAACAACAGTCTTGCCTTTACCTTGCAGCTCGCAGTTCAATTGGTTTAGTTTCCCAGTAATGTCTGTCAAAAATGCAAGGTCAAGTGTCCACTCTGTGTCCTCTAGCAGTGAGACGTCTTTGCCTTTGGACTGCATGAACTCTTTGATTTCACCCAAAAGTGACAAAAAACGAAGTAAAACTCGTCCTCTGCTGAGCCATCTGATTTCTGTGTGTAGTAGCAGGTCACCATATTCAGCTGCCATCTCCTCCAATAGCACTTTGAAAATCCTGTGCTGTTTTGCTTTGGAGCGGATATTGTTTATGATTTTCACAACGGAGTCATCACGTGCCCAGAGCCGATCACTTTGGCACACAATGCCTGCTGGTGAATGATGCAGTGGTAATGCAGAAATTTTGGGAAGTCTGGGTCACCTTTACAGTGAGCTGATGAAACCTGCATGTCGGCCAATCATAGCAGGAGCCCTATATGTGGTCACCGCTACCAGCTTTTCCAATGGTACCTTTTTCTGCACGAAAAACTCCTTCACTGTGTTATAAATGTCAACTCCCTCGTAGTTGTCTTTATGGGCAGTAGTGTCAGGAGTTCTTCTCTTGTGGAGAAATCTTCAAACACCATCCAGATAAAACCATCAGCTGCGCTGTGCTGTCCACGGACTCGTCGCACTGGATGCTAAACCACCTGCACCTCGCCAGATCCCGGTCCAGCTGATCGACCAAGTTACTGGACAAAGCTGACACTCGTCTAGCCATCGTAGATGCCCCCAGTTGGACGTCGGAGAGAGTGGCGATTACATCGCTTCCATATTTCTCGTCTTTAAGTACAGTGTTAGCAATTATCATCATTGCTTCTTTGACAACTTCTCCGTCTGAAAATGCCTTCTTCTTCTTGATTAGGAAATGCGTAGCTCTAAAAGAGGCTTCGGTTGCTTTTTGTGACTTTTTCGCCAGCCTTGTGAAAAAAGCTTGTTGCTTACCCAAAGCTGCCTTTAGCTCAAGGGCTTTTTCTGCCCGTAGTGCGCTTCCCGGTGGGTAGTTAGCGTTGTAGTTTTTGTGATTCGTATTAAAGTCTCTCCACATTTTGCTTTGCCGTTGCCACAGTCGCTCCGCATATAAGACACACGCAGGTTTCTTTCACAGTCGTAAAAAAGAACTCTCGACTCCCATTCGTTGTGAAAGTGATACGTTTTCTTTCTTTTTTCTGCCATGTTTTTGGGGGTAAGAAACTGCGTTCAGCGCCAATCTTCGCTGCGCCTTCTAGCTTACTCTCCACGAGCACTGTATTGTCACACGCACAATACTGACCGTACTGGAGTACGTCAGAGTTCACCTAAACTTATCTAAACTTCATGTATAAGAAACATATTTTTAAGATATTGTCATTTTTTTAATCTATATAAATGCAAGTGTGATTAAAAAAAAAAGAATAGCAACAGAATAAAATAAAATTTTATACGCAGCTGAGTTGTGCTATTTTTAGAACAGGCCTGCGGGCGACTCATGTGGTCTTTGGGGGCGACCTGGTGCCCGCGGGCACCGTGTTGGTTACCCCTGATTTAGACAATACAAAAAGTGGTTTCATAAGTCAAAATATTGTTTAAATTATTTCCATATCATTGTACGTAAACCTATTATTGGACTAATTCCATCAGCACTATTTTTTTAATATGGTCTAAGTACTAATGTGTCAGACGGATGCTTTTGGAGCATCTCACTTTGGTTGCATTACATCTCACTACTGTGCCTCTGAGTGATGATGACTAAATGCATCCGATGCCAGCCAAACATCACTTCAGTCTATTATGATGGACTTCAGATGATGAACTGATGCCAACTCCAACAATAAGACATGGGATACTTCACATGTCATTGTCTGAACCTTGTACTTATGATAGACCTCACCGAAATGACCGGCCAGTTGAACTGTGATGCACCTCATTGATCTCTGCCTGCATCACCTCGGTCTATTGAAGGACTACACTCATATAATGGAATACACAGACTATCAATTAATTCCCAACAAAACCCTTCATCAACCAACTAACAAGCATAATGCATCTATGTGAACTGCTGCAGTTAATCCAGGATGGACTTCAAATACATCAGTCATTAATCTTACAGTTCATACAAAATCTGTGTTTAAACATTGACCCTTAACACTTAATTACATTTACAGATGTAATAAACTAACCACACACAACTTGAGCAGATCCAGCAAACTGTGGAATGTCTCTCCTCAACAGTTCCCTGTAACTTTTAACTTTCTTTTCTAATGATAAAAGGCAAATATCAATAAAACTTTTATTATATACCATTTGCAAACATGCAGATATCTCGTTTAAACCAATGTAATTCACGAACCTCACAAAAATACAGCATTTTCTTCCCGTCGAGCGTTCATCTACAGTAAAATCTTCCTCTGAAGCGCGTATTCCATCAGTCAAAACTTCAGTATCAGGATGAAAAGTTCCTCTGATTCACAAATCATGATGGTCACTCTGTGATGATCCAAGCAGGTGATCCAGGCCCTTACTGTCAGGAGATTTCTGATATTAATATCAGCATGAAACAGAATTTTAATTTGTCTGTGCATGTATAACAACATAATTCTGAAGGCAGGAGTTGTCAAGCAAAATGTGAAATGTCATGCACACATTTTGCAGTGAGTAATAAATACAAATTCAAACATTAACAGAAGTGAAAATAAAATCAAGATAGCCTACAAAAATATATTTTTAATATTATTTAGATAAATAATAATAATAATGTAAAATGTATATAGTGCCTTACTGGAGGTAGCGCAGTTTAAAGAAGAAGGAAAAAAAAGACGTTTCAGATTCTTTGTTTTACATAAGCAGGAATTTTCTGAATAGATGAATACTCTATGTATTTAAACCTTTATGGAGCATTTTAACTTTTCTTTAGAATAAAATCTTAAACAGTTAATTACCTTAATCACTGATGTGAATATAAATGTGGTCAACTTTAAGAGATGTCTAGATGAGCTCCGACATGAAATCATCACTTCAGGTCAGGAATTTAACATTGTGCTCAGGTTTAGCTATAAATGAATACATGAGTATCACATGTGAATCTTGTGATACATTAACATATACATTTCAAGAAGTGGAAAGTGTATAGGATGTCATATCTTAGATACTCCAGATACTTACAATTAACAGAAACCACAAACGGAGTCGAGACCATGCCCATCCGATCTGAAATCATTAAAATAGTTTTTATATTATTCGTATTAATCTGTTATTCATTTTAAAGTCCTTATTCATGCCTTTCTGAATAAGGTATTCGACTTCAGGCACATCCATAGTATATGCCTATCGGCCACCCTGCTCACTGGATATTGGCATCGGCCATTAAAAACCCATATTGGTCGATCACTAATAAACTCAATTAATTTAGATCAACATCAGTGGCGATATAAAACATGAATAAATGAGCATTGTTGAAAGCAACTTTATAGAAATGAACAGTGTTGTGTAGCTTAGACTGTCTGACTGATGGCCTATTACGTAAGGGTTGTTTCGGCTCATGAAACTCACCTGTGATTGGCTGGATGGTCGCTCAATCAGCCCAAAGTAACAAAACGCAAAGTATACTGTATACATATCCACCATTTGTATTTGTTATGGGTTTAGCATGGAAAAGTGCGGGTGACAAAAATCACCTTTTTAAAGAGAGTGGGGGATGTGTCTCCCACGTCCGCCGTGTTTGCTACGCCCTTGCTCTAACCCAATACTAAACCTAACCGCCAGTGGTAGTATAAATGTCATTTAAAAGCAAAATTGCAATCTCTGTATCATGCTCACCACTGTTTATGTGAACTTCATGATTCCCACTAGATCAGAACCCATGTCTCAGAGAGAGTTCATACAATGCACTATCAATAAACACTAGAGGGATAGTTGACTACGATTCAAATCATGCAAAAATGTCTGATGGGGGGATGACAGTATTTCGGCTGAATGGGGTTTATTTCAGAGTACATGAAAAGCAACATCAGAAGCAACGGAGAGCTTAGCAACATGTGGATTTCCCATGTGATCAGACAGACAGAGATGTCTGTTTAATATGTACACAGACAAACAACAACAATAATAATAATAAACAAAATAGCAGACATAAACAAGATTGAAGATTGTTTTTCTATTTGAATGGCTTCTTAGAAATTCATACTAATTCCAACAAATGTCAAGTTAGTTGTAAGGCCTACAGTCTTGCTGATCATATCAATGTGCTCCGTTTAATGGTTTTGGTCAACCAATAATAAAAATACTCACCCTAATGCCATCTCAAATTTATATCACTATTTATTACACAAATAAAAATATTTTGAAGATGGATGTGCGTTTTCATGTTCTCGCAAGAACTTTTGGTTGTATTGCACATCAGTTCTTGCAAGAACATGAAAACACGCTTGTGTCTAGGGCAAGGACATGTGCACAAGATTCTCTCATGAATGTGCATAGATTAGCTGGGCGGAAGTGAAGATTTTTGCTGAACAAGTCATTTGTTTTTGCTTTGTTTCTCACCCAAAACTGTCATATTGCTTGAGAAGACATGCATTTAACCAGTCAAGTGGATTACTTTTATGCTAGCTTTATGTACTTTTTGGAGCTAGAAAGTTTTGGACCCCACTGACTTACATTGGGGTCAAAACAAAAACACATCATACATTCTTCTAAATATCTTTGTTTGTGTTCCACAGAAGAAAAATGTTAGATACCGTGTTAGTAAATGATGAGAGAATTATCATTATTATCGGTAATCGAGACAATTATTGTGAACTATCCCTTTATTGGTAAATAATAATATTTTAAAATTAATTTAAACACTAATCAACAGTTAATATTGAACTGTTATAATAACCATACCATTCATACCATGTTAGTTTGATACTTTCATCGTACACACAGCTACTCTAGTAGCATGTCTTTAACACTAGCAATTAAAAGTTGTTTTCAAGCTTTTAAGTTTCTAACTAATTGCCGTAAACAATTATTAATATGATGACATTTAGACTGTTCCAGCCGCGTCTGACACTTCCAGCAAATGTTCAAATGGGTTGGTTTGATGGAATTGGTGTGCCATATGCTAGCAAAGCCAGACAGCTTCATTTGCCTGAACAACCTTACTGCAGCAGTTAACGGCGACATCATTTTGGCTTGTTTATCTAATGTGTCTGTTAATGTAATTTATTGCATTGTTTTGCGCCTCTTGCTGCACCAGCGCATGCTAAGGAGAAAGGCATAAGATATGCTAATGTCTTTGTAAGCCCAACTTTGCAGCAGTAAAACAAAACATTTGCATTTGATAGAACACGTAATAAAGTGGGCATTAGCATTTTAAATGTGTACAAATAAAAAGATGGGGATAAAAGCGATTTAGACTGTTGACAAGTTAAATACCTAGCTTCATGTTGTAATTGTATTACAGTGTCGCTAAACAGCAGGCTAAACCTCCATATCCATAGCTCCAGCTCAAGACCAACTTTAAACCACTGCTCTGATCTTATCCTGCTGGGCATCTGAACCCAACTGACCTGGCCCTACAAAGGCAAAATGCACACATTTTCACAAAATTGATTGGAATTAGGTCTCTTACGATATGATTTGTCCTGTGACAGAGATTTAAGCTCAGATTCAGAGATGACGGAGTGTGGAAATGGCAGTATTGTACACTAGGCCAATTTCAAACCAAAGCTTAGAAATGTGAAGTTTAAACTTCTTTAGCCATGAACATATCAAAGCTTCAGCAGCATCAGTCTGTCCCAAGTGGTTACACATCAACATGATCACACATGAAGACAGTACCCTGACATCAGCCCTATTGTTAATGACAAAAGGCATCTCCCATCAGAGATGTTTTTCATCGGCTCAGTCATGTTTACCTCCTCTTGAGGTGTGACTGGAAGCATATTGTGTCACCCGTGTGGGAGAGCTGGGTTCTCATCCTAGGTTGTCCCGCAATGAAAATCCTTCCCTCTAAGATTATATTTTCACTGGTTAGGATTTTGTTTGGGGGTTGAGTTAATAAAATATTCATTCCTCTTCATCTTTACAGCTAAAAACATACACTTTATGTATACTTTCTATACAACTAGCTTTTGGCGCCCCTCTGTGGGCATTTCACCTGGACACTGAAGCTCACACATGCCCTTACTTTCAGAAACACTACCTGCTTCAGCTACCTGGGGCAGCACTTCAATTCACTGTGAGATCAGTCTGCACACATTGTTACCATGGTGGAGATTTGTAAAGTCAATATAAGGGCTATCAGTCGGTTGATTAAATTGTTTTATTAAACTAATTACTTGACATACCATTTAATCAATCAAATTAATCGCAATTAATTGTATACATTAATATTTGCTTACAATGCCCCCAAATAAAAACAATTCAATATATATAATAAAAAAAATATAATATTTAAATAATAGAGCTGTCAGAATTAACCCATGCATTTAATTACAGTTATATAAAGTTTCACTTTTTTCTTAATCGCAATTAACACATTTACCTTTAATACAGATGTTATGTGTGTGTGGGAAGCAGGAGAAGGCAGACGGGGGGTGCGGATCCAAACGCGGTTTTATTAACAAACAAATAATAATAATACAAACACAGGAACAAAGGAAAAGTCCACGATGGGAAAACTAAACTCAAATACAAAACGACACACAGGAGAACACAGGTTGGGAAAAACATCCACGAAGGGTAAGTGGAAGACAGCAATCACAGGGTACTTTGGCAAAGAACATGACATGTCAATGAACGACAAAGGAAAGGGAAAACAAGTGGGTTTAAATACACGAGGTGATGGAACTAAACAATAAGCAGGTGAAAACAATGAGTGAGTGCTGGCAGGTGGTGAGGGCAAGGAAAGATGGGAAGTGTAGTTTTCTTATACAAGGACTGGTGAAAACACGGGCCGGACCACAAGGAACGTGACATGGAGTGTGACGTGCTGAGTAAAACAGAAAACACGGGGCAGACAACAAGGGAACGTGACAACAGCATGAACCAGCATAAACACCATTTGGAAGGGCGGAAACTTTGTGATGTGGCTGCCCAGAGTCATTACACTAACTCACACACCGCAAACACAAATACAACAGTGCTTCCATATCAGTGATACAATTATGGAGAAAGGACTTCAAAGCGGCAACTGATGCTGGTGTTGATGCCCTGACTCGAATCATGAATGCAGCTTCACAATTGCTGTAGCAAAGCGGATAGCCACAGTCTAATGGCAGATTAATATTTTAGAGGATGAGAGTTTAAGAGATTTAATGCCCATTGCAATGAAAATGTAACCTATGTGTGGACTAGTTCTTTCAATTAGTCAAACTCCCACTTACACAGTAAAAACAGAAGTGTTAATTTAACTCCTATAGAGTTGAATTTGACTCTGTTTCAGATAACATTTGGTCCCACTCGAAATCAGTGTAAAATTTACTCGTTGGTCAGTGTCAAGTTTTTAGAGTTAATTATACTCAATTTTGTGTAAAAAATAACAATGAAATGTGTAAAAGTATTTAACACTGTAGTTTAATCACACTGTTAAGAGTAATATGATTACACTGTATAGAGTTAATTTAACTACAATTTTACTTTAAAAAAGATGACACTTTAAGTGTAATATTTACTTTTAATTTCTCTACAGTGTTTAAAAAAAAAATCATAAGATGCAGCGTTACTGAATTATAGAACTATCAACTACTATCAAATGAAAACAAGCACAATAACATTAGATCACAGCACTCACAATTTATTGTAAAAAAACGCATTTCAATGTCAGTGAATTTACATTGCAAACCCTTTGCCTTGTCTCTGACAGAAACATGTATAACATCATAAAAATGTTTACCAGAGAAAGCAATATGGCACGACAAGGAGAGTTGTGTCATTCCCTCCATATGACATTTGTATGTCAAAAGGCCTAGGGTAATGCAGGTTGTCGACATGAAAAAACGAAATCCTGCTTTGATCTGATCACCTCATATGCATGGAAATGTTCTTGAAAAGTTACTGTAACTAAAGGCACTGTGAGTAGCAACAGTTTTTCACACATTATCAGAACTGACTCAATCTGATAAAACACGGGCACTTCAGATTCAACTTTGCCACAGATAACCAATGGGCGATAAACAAACCCATTATGTTTAGCCCAATTAACCTTCATAACCTGAATGCTACTGGGCACTTGCATTGCCATAGCAATTCCAGAACCTCCTTTTACCATATTTAAAGACACCATTTTTCCAGGACCAATGTCTAACCGACTAAAAGTTGTTGAACTTCGCCAACTATATGCCGTATGATTTTGATGCTTTTTTGCCAGCGTTTTGGTAATCTTTTTAAACGATTTAAGCTGTTTTTTGAAAAAATTATGCTTGCCTTCATACCTCATACACCAACTATGAAGGACAGGCCCAATTTTCTGGATGCAGCGGGGATAGTGGATAAGAAAATGGTGCTTTGGTAAAAGGTTTTTCTGAGGATACAACTTCTTAAACAGTGTGTAGTGATCCACAATTAAATGTTTTAAATATACACATAAACCTTGAGATAACATGGGCGAGAATATAATGTTCATTATTTGAAGTAGTAAAAGAAGCAGGTCCCAGTGTTGGTCAGTAGAAGTTACCAAATCTCCAAAGATAAGAGGAACATTCCTAAGTAAGCACCAGGACTGAACTGCATTCAGTCCCAGATCATTAGATCCTTCACCTAAAGTAACAGCTACAGGCCTGTTGTTTCTCTCCATGAAACCATAATCAAAACTTTGTATTCTTGAATGTATTTCTGCTGATGTAACATGTTTTTCCTTCAAATACAGAAATAATACCTTCAATTCGTACTGGCCCACCCCTTCTAACACATCATGCATCACATCAACTGAGAAGTTCTCTGTTGTGTGAAAATACTCCAATGAATTTAATATGCATGACCTTTTCACACCAAAAACGTATGGAAGGGATGGATTACAAGCCATTTCTTGACAGTGAGCAGTGTGTATATCTTTGGTGCGCAAAACTATTTTGGAAGAATCTTCAGAGAATTCTGTCTGAAAGTCCTCCTTTTCCGCTAAACAGAACCTGCAACAGTACCTTGCACTGAACGACTCCACCAGACCAAACAAACTATGCAAACCCAAATTATCACCAGTAACCTGTACTACAGCGCCACAAACATAACCATCGTATAATGGAATCTCAATATCATCACTCTCTAACACTTTAATATCTCGAACAATGGGAGCAAAAATTTCACTAAAACCATACCGTTTAACATCTTGAGTATGAAATAAAGCGCACAGGTGTATGTTAGCCAAAAAAGAATTCCATTTTGGAAAGAAGTTTCTTAAAGTAAAATATACTCCACCCAATTTATGAATACCTCGCTTAGGACCCAGAGGGTTGGCGACCTCAAAGTCATCATAGAACATCTGGATCTGTATTGTCTGCTTCTCAGTTGAGAAGAGGGGGTGACTTTTAAAAAATGATCCATCACAAATATCTCTCAGTCTAGAGTCGCTGGTAGCTGAGCTTTGCAACATTTCTGCAACATACTGACTTTTAAATATTGACTGCAGTGTAGATAAAATTGGAATATACATGAATTTATCTTGAACTACTACCTGATCATATGTTCCAGCCTTTTATTTCGTCTTGAACCAATCACACATTCAACTGGTTCTACTATTTCCCACTTGTCTCATTCATAAATTTTGATCGCTTGTATTCCGAATTTAAAATTGTGAAAGGATTCTCTAACCCCTCAAAACATGCCTCAACTTTCTTGCACATTTCTGTTTCTCTTTCATTACTAAATACATGCTTTATCACTGTCTCTTTAGCATGCTGATGGATATCTTGAACAATCTCTTCCATGGAAATCACTACAGAATTAAGTGTACTTTGACCAACTCCTGCTGCCTTTAGATCAGAAATTACAGCTGAACAACTATTTACAATGTATGGGGAAGATAACTGTGACTCAGTCTCTAAATATTCAGTCAACTCTTCAACATGAAAAACATGACTTGTATTGACGGTACTTTGAGGAAATGAAAGATCATATTCTACAGAATCAACTAAACTGCTTCCATGGCACTTATTAAGATGCTTTCTTAAACCAGAAAAACTACCAAAAGAACGTGAGCATCCTTCTTGACCACACTTCAGAAAAAGATTCCTGCCTGTACATAGCCCATGAATTATCTTAAAGTGCTTAACAAGGTTGTTTGGACTTCCATGGTCACTTTTGCAAAGAAAACGCTTCATAGTTTTATCTCAACTAACGCACCATTCTTGCTCGCAACTCTGCAACTCTAGGAGTCTCCTTTGTTTCCCCCATGTCGATGTTATAGATGGTTGTTTGCACAAAAGTGAAAAAGCTGCTCAGGGAAGAACTGTATGACGTACCAAAGACGTAATGGGCTTTAAAGAGTTCGTCAAAAGCTCCAACTGAACCTTTTGCCTTGCATGGAAGTGCATGCTTGTCAACCACAATGAAGTAGGAGTGAATGGTGCTCTGTGTGGATCCCTGGGCGAGAAGGTAGGGCTGACTGTTTTGGGTGATGTTGTCTAGATGCTGCTGCACACTGGTTCCAACCTACAACAAAACACATTCAACAGAATTGTTTTGGTGACTAACTTCTGACAATGGATCAGATTACATCAAACTGTGCACAAGATTGAGGTGATGGAAGATATATTTTAAACAACTGTTAAAGGATGTTCACTTTGAGAAAATTTTTTGCTGATAATTTACTCACCCCCATGTCATCCAAGATGTTCATGTCTTTCTTTCTTTCTTCAGTCGAAAAGAAATTAAGATTTTTGAAGAAAAAATTTCCAGGATTTTTCGCCATATCATGGACTTCAATGGTGACCAACTGTTTGAGTGTTAAAATGAGGGTTCAAAGTCTGTCTCAATGCAGCTTCAAAGTCTCGACATGATCCCAGCAGAGAAATAAGGTTCTTATCTAGCTTAAACGATCGGTTGTTTTCAAAATAAAAATAAAAATGATATACTTTTTATCCACAATTGCACGTCTTGTAGAATCTCAAGATCCGCCACACATTATGTCATGACGTTGAAAAGGTCACGCTGGAGCGTAGGCGGCAAAGACTAATATAAACGGCCTTTACCAAAAAAAAAAATTAATTAATAAATAATAAACAATGATGTCGGACGATTTTGAAAGTAAAGGAGAAAATTAGATCAAGTTTTTCGCGCTTCCCTACCTTTTTGAACCTTACGTCTATGTCCCGCGTGACCTTTCTGACATCATGACTTAATGTGTGGCGCATCTTGTGCAATTGTGGTTAAAAAGTATATCAGTTTTATTTTTATTTTGAAAACTACCGATTGTTTCGCTAGATAAGAACCTTACTTCTCTGCTGGGATCATGTCGAGACTTTGAAGCTGCATTGAGACAGACTTTGAACCCTCATTTGAACCCTCAAACTGTTGGTCACCATTGAAGTCCATGATATGGAGAAAAATCCTGGAATGTTTTCCTCAAAAACCTTAATTTCTTTTCGACTAAAGAAAGAAAGATATGGACCTCTTGGATGACAAGGGGGTTAGTAAATAGTCAGCAGAATTTTTTTTATAAGTGAACTAATCCTTTAAGCATACCTTTTGAAATCTGATGAGCTGATCTGCAGCTTGATATGCAGACAGCTTTCCCGGCCTCTTTCTACCTTGTGCAGATGGTGGTAGCAAATAGAGCAGCAGCAAGATGGCAGACATGTCACTGTCCCAGCCTACAAATAAGTAAATAAAACCTGGTTAACATTATGCCATAGCATAGCATTCAAATTGACAACTTGCACCATTACGAAAATGTACACTACACACCTACATAACCCACAATAAAAAGTAAAACAGTTCCATTCACCATTCTCAACTTCAGCAGCTAACTCAGCATTGCGCATCAAATCCAAGAGTTCTGTGGTGGGTACAAGTCCATGGCTTTCCTTTATTACTTTTGCATTGAAAGTGGTTGGCCACTTCTCCAAGAATTTGTTGGCCGTGGCCTCACCAAACAGAAGTCTGAAATCTTGTTCTATCTGCAATGTAACACACATAGACAGAAGTGATGAGTGATACCTAATGATATATTGGATATTTTGGTGATGTAGTGAATTAAGATGTCATACCAGTCCTGGTGTGTCCAGAAATCTTGGGAAGACCAAGAAGACATCTGATGATTTGGCTTCATCGTTGACCATTGCTTGCCGATATATGAAGGTCATTTTCATCTTCTCACGGACAGTCTTTTCATCAGCAGAGTGTCTCAAAACAGCAATAGCTGCTTCCACATCCTCATCAGATGGCTCTCTGTCATAGGTGAAGGGCTGATGACCACGGCCTGGCCCACCAACTTAAGACAAAATACAATGTTAAGAACTCATTTCTGTACAATTGACAGGTCACCATTATATTCACATGTCACTGATCAGTAAACATACCTTTAGGAGATTTGCTGACTGAGGCACCTCTTTCCTCTGCTGTTTTTCTTTGTATAGTCTTCAATCGCCATGCAAGGTATCCCGAACCACTCTCCAGATCGTAGTAATGTTCCTATGTGATTATAAATAAATTATAAAGCAGTACTATTAACATTTCAAAGAGTGAATATGTGCATAATGTTGCAATAACCCATTTACTTACATATCCATGTTGTGAGTATGGGTCTTCTAGATAGGGAAACAAAGCTACTATCCCCTGTGCATACATCACTCTGACACTTTTGGGGGTGTCCTAGCATATGAATTCAAAGTTAACATCACACTAAATTGACATTGCTCAACACAATTTACATAATTAATAACTGTAAATTAATAACAATGTTTCTTTACAGCCCATATACACTCACCTAAAGGATTATTAGGAACACCTGTTCAATTTCTCATTAATGCAATTATCTAATCAACCAATCACATGGCAGTTGCTTCAATGCATTTAGGGGTGTGGTCCTGGTCAAGACAATCTCCTGAACTCCAAACTGAATGTCAGAATGGGAAAGAAAGGTGATTTAAGCAATTTTGAGCGTGGCATGGTTGTTGGTGCCAGACGGGCCGGTCTGAGTATTTCACAATCTGCTCAGTTACTGGGATTTTCACGCACAACCATTTCTAGTGCTTACAAAGAATGGTGTGAAAAGGAAAAACATCCAGTATGCGGCAGTCCTGTGGGCTGAAAATGCCTTGTTGATGCTAGAGGTCAGAGGAGAATGGGCCGACTGATTCAAGCTGATAGAAGAGCAACTTTGCCTGAAATAACCACTCGTTACAACCGAGGTATGCAGCAAAGCATTTGTGAAGCCACAACACGCACAACCTTGAGGCGGATGGGCTACAACAACAGAAGACCCCACCGGTACCACTCATCTCCACTACAAATAGGAAAAAGAGGCTACAATTTGCAAGAGCTCACCAAAATTGGACAGTTGAAGACTGGAAAAATGTTGCCTGGTCTGATGAGTCTCGATTTCTGTTGAGACATTCAGATGGTAGAGTCAGAATTTGGCGTAAACAGAATGAGAACATGGATCCATCATGCCTTGTTACCACTGTGCAGGCTGGTGGTGGTGGTGTAATGGTGTGGGGGATGTTTTCTTGGCACACTTTAGGCCCCCTAGTGCCAATTTGGCATCGTTTAAATGCCACGGCCTACCTGAGCATTGTTTCTGACCATGTCCATCCCTTTATGGCCACCATGTACCCATCCTCTGATGGCTACTTCCAGCAGGATAATGCACCATGTCACAAAGCTCGAATCATTTCAAATTGGTTTCTTGAACATGACAATGAGTTAACTGTAGTAAAATGGCCCCCACAGTCACCAGATCTCAACCCAATAGAGCATCTTTGGGATGTGGTGGAACGGGAGCTTCGTGCCCTGGATGTGCATCCCACAAATCTCCATCAACTGCAAGATGCTATCCTATCAATATGGGCCAACATTTCTAAAGAATGCTTTCAGCACTTTGTTGAATCAATGCCACGTAGAATTAAGGCTGTTCTGAAGGCAAAAGGGGGTCAAACACAGTATTAGTATGGTGTTCCTAATAATCCTTTAGGTGAGTGTATATGCTTAATGTTTACCCATGTGTTTCTGTCATCTCAGCAGCAAGTATGTTAATCATCTGTCTTCTGGTGGCATCTGTCAGAGATTTGGTTTTTCCATACTCTTGCATAATGTGTTCACCTCCAGGCTTTGATGTTAGGATTTTTTCAATCAACTATAGGTGGAATAAAATGTGCTTTCCATTATTGTAAAACCATATGTAATGCTGAAAAAAATTGTTATCTAAAGAACACTTACCATGGTGAAACAACATTCAGATTGGACTTAACAGCAATTTCCACCACTTACCGCTTTTGCCTCGTAGTTTATGTGGCATGGCCTTTTAGGCTGGCTTCCTTCGTCAGCGGCTACTTCTTCAACAGGGTCACACATCATGAAATTCAGGATGACGGTGTCATCAGATGTACCCGAGCATGATGATGATTGAGAGGCACCTGTTCATTATGAAATTTGTACAAAACATAGAAACATATTACAAGAAACAGTTATTTTTAAGACAATAAATGTTCTCATTCCAGCCTTTAAACTAAACAAACTAATTTGTGAATTGTCTGAATGAATACCAAGTCCTCCATTGCCCAGCATGATTTTGAAAGTTCCAGGTGACTCCTTCACTATTTCTTCAAAAACCTCTGTGTCAACTTCTGTGTCTGACTGGTCATACACCTTAATGTCTGGCTGCCTGCTTTCTGGTATGTTGAATTTTAGACACGCTGTTTAAAAATTTTTTTATAAAAAAAACATGCACTCCCTTCTCACAAGAATCAAAGGTCATATTTAAGTTTGCCTCATGTATTCACTGAATGATGAAAGACAAGTATCTGCACCCAATTTTAAGTAACTGAAAATATAAAGCGGCAAAACAGAAATTATTA
Organism: Xyrauchen texanus; assembly: GCF_025860055.1. Lineage (NCBI taxonomy): Eukaryota > Metazoa > Chordata > Actinopteri > Cypriniformes > Catostomidae > Xyrauchen > Xyrauchen texanus. Next base: position 40,493,256 of record NC_068295.1, read on the forward strand.
TTGACCTAACTAGGTATCATAACATAATAGGTTAATGCTGTATTATTTTGTCATTGGGTGATGTATATTGGTTTAACCTACTGTACCAACCTTCTTTCAAGAAAGCATCGAATGTCAGCTCAGACAGCTTGACGTATTTCTGCTCTTTCCCGAATTGAACACGCAACAGCATTTTGCCCCGTTAACAAAGAAAATATATATTCAAAAATCATCTGTAGTGGCAATGCACTATGCATTACTTAGATGTTACACTGCAATTACAAAGGGCGGCTGAAGAAGACAAAGTTGTGCTGGTTGAATATATATCTCATTAGCCATTTTAGTTCGAAGAGTAACGTAACCCGTTAAAATGGTTAAGCCATGTTAAACAAATACGTCATGCAATCAGTGATCTAAGTTATCGTTTTATAAGACCAACATTAACTATCAGAAGCATGCTAACATTACCGTACAAAAAACCCAGATTAACGTTGCCTGGGAAGCTAAAAAAATATGTTAGCTAAAAATAGCTATTAACTGTATTAAATCTTTTGTTGTTATAGCGACCGAGCTAAAGTTATTTTACGCATAAATCATTCTGACCAACTTCATTCGTGAAAATACTGCAACACATAAAGAAACACAGTTACCGATACGGATTGCTATCTGGTTACTTGTAATATGACCTCAACTAATATCAGCACAACTCTAAAATTATGTAAAGTTAAAAATACCGTTTTAGTGTTGAAAACACAGGGATGTTACTTACCTAACAATATCATTGGCCTCCATCGAGATCTTCCTCCACCGACGTCCGCGCCAAACTTCAGCACAGCAGTGTGGCGGGTATTCATCACTGCTGTAGAGTTAATTGTCACTGCGTTTCTGCAGATTTTTACACTCACTTTTAACTCCACTGATAGAGCAACTTTACTCTCCAAAATGTAGAAAATACTCTATCTGGGTTAAAATAACTTTACTCTGAAATATTAACACCCTATTTTTTACTGTGTAGACTTTGTGAAACGTTGAATGTTACTTGAACTGGTGATATTTTAGTGCATTTCTATCTTTATACTGTGGAAGACTTTGTTTGGAAAATATTATTTAAGCATTATATTGTTACATTTTCTTTTCTTTTCTTTCCCAAGATAGGAAATAAATGCATTTTGACAGGAAAAGAAGTATATATAGTGTCAAATTTCAGCACTTTCAAAATTAAAAAATGTAATCGACTGACAGCACTAATAAATAAATTAATGATATATTTTGTTTAAATATTTGTATGTGTATATATATATAGTAATGATTGGAGAATAAGGGAAAGGCAGAAGGGTGTGCGGATCCAAATGCAGCTTTATTACAGTACCAAAACAAACAAACACTGGAGCAAATAAACAGTCCACGAGGGGAAAAGCAAACTCAGACACTAACTAACATAACACTGAACACGAGGAGACAGAACATCCACGGAGGGCTGGGAAACCTGGAGTAAACACGCATAGAGAGAACACATGCAACGGCACATACAATCAACGAAAGACAAGGACTGGACCAAAAACCCAGGATATAAATACGTGAACACGGGAACAGGGGACCAATGAACAGACAGAACTCAAACAAGGTAACAAGGTGATTAACAGAGGCAAGTGGCAAGTAAACGAGGGACAGGTGAAAGCAATGACGGAAAACACGGACGCTAAGAAAGAGACTATGGCGTTACATTAGGGACAAAAGTGAAAACTAAAGAATGCAACAAATGACAAAGAATGGCAAACAAGAGGGAACAGTGAAACAAGACAGGGTAACCGTTACATATATATCTATATATATATATATATATATATATATATATATATATATACATACAAAATATTATATATTATAACTTTTATTTGGTCAATGTACACACGTGTCAGTCTGTTTTGGAGCGTGTCACTATGGCTGCGTTGTCTTTCACTGGAGCGTCTTGTTGAAAACTGTGTGTTTTCAAGTTAAATGTAGTTTGTCTCACTCTACTAGGCATGTGACGTATCAGATTTTCACATCATTATAATTGCTGAAGCTTTTATCACAGTATACGGTATTATCACATTATACGGTATTATCACGGTATAGAATTACAAAAACGGGTTAAACTGTAAAACATTTTATTGATGTTATCTTAATAACAAGTTTAATTACTTATCCAATACTAAACTAGCCTTTTAAATTAACAGATAAAAAATAACTTTAAACAACACGTAACATTACATTTTGTTTTAAATAAATACCTTCACACTATAGATACAAAGATACCAAATATAACTTTAAGTAAATGTCTTAATATTTAAATGGTCACTATGCCATGGGGCCACTGATTATAACATTCATAGAGATCATAGCAGACCTACAAATCTCATTGAGGCTAATGTTAATGTAAGGCTAGACTAATTTTATTGGGCCAGTTATTAGGCTGCAACAACAGTATGCATGTTTTTTTTTTTTTTTTTTTTGGAGCGCAAGCCTATTGCTAATTCATAGCTATGCACTAAATACAAATTGAAATACCGCGAGTTCACTCACGCTATATGCAGCATGCTGTGTGGCGTTCCAACTTGAACATAATAGTGAAATTATCACTGTGCCACATTGGCATTATTAATTACATGATGTAGTATTAGCTGATTACAACTATATTTTAGTTGTTACTACAAGACGCAAATATTACTGTGTAGATAGCTCATTTGTTTGTGAACTACTCCTTACTAAATATTTCATACAATGGGAGAAAGTCATACTTGTAAATGAGGACAAAAAAAAAAAAAGATTTGATAAGCTATTAACTGTACAAGCCCAGACATTTTTGTCTGTTTTTGACAAACTGTCTGAGAGTTGTCCTCTAGCCAGAAGAATGGGTAGAGTTTGATACAGATGGTCGTAGTACATTGCCACTCTTCTCCTGCTGTTGTTGGCACAAGTCTTGCTGAAGTCACTAATATAGTTGGTATTTGTAGTTCTAATGAACCACAGAAAATAAGAATATGGAGAATTTTCCATTTAATGTTTACTTGGCAATACGTGTGCTTTTTATCCTGGTTGATTATGACTGTTGTTGTGTTTAATTGCAGCTATTTTGGAGCTGACCGAAAAGCTCAGCATTTGTAGATGTTGTTTTCATAGCACAATAAATTTGGTGGTTTCCTACGAGGGTTGAGGCATTCTGTCTGTTCCACTCTTGTCCTATTACTATGGAAATAAGGCTGGCATGACAGGTGCCTTACAACCAACACAATTAACTTCCTCCATTAGCTGATGGGCTGACAAAGTGTGGGGATCCACTACAAGCATACGGACCGTGGGGCCTGGGAGGCAAGGACACCCTATTTGCAGCTGCATATGAGAGGGGAGGAGTGGAACTGCTCCCCCTTAATATCTCTAAATTACCCTACTTGCTTTTCTTGGTTTCTGTTTAGAAAAGCCCTCTTTTTTCAACTCTAAATTGCTTTGTGTCATTTGTAGCACAAGGGTTTTGATGGCCCTTTCAGAGGCTCTGTGACACTTGGCCGATGCTGCATGCTCGCGGCCTCTTTATGATTGCCTTTTTACTCAAAGAACTGGAATTGTTGATTCTAATCATACTCTTTAATTGCAGCGATAATTGGATGATTTTTTGTTCAATGTTTATCAAATATTTGGATTTACATAATAGAAAATATGTAGAAAATGTTAAACATTATCTTCTGCAGTGAAATTAATTTAGATCCATAATCAAATAATGCGTCGAGTGGTCATATTAAAGTGGTCAAATTATTTTTATTTGGCCATTTCAAGATAGAACAGACATACATATTATCTAAATAAATCTAAATATCCTAGAAAAAATTTGGAAATTCTAAATCTATTGTTTTTTTTTTTTTTTATGGAATAGTTCACCCCCCAAAAAAATTATCACCATTTACTAATCAATGTTTGCCATGCCATTTGCTTAATGTAGATACAATCCTGTTTCATATATGTGCAGTTTACAATATAAGTATATAAGTCGACTTTCAAGCAGAATGAATCCACTGCATTAGCTATTTATGGGTAATTAGATAAATGTTAGTTTAACTTCACGCTGCCCTTCAATTTACAACTGCACTACCTGACAAACGAATGGCCTCGACTACTGAGTACTAATGAGGTGTTCCACAGTTCTGCCTCCTGAGAGAGAGAAACACAAACACAGACACAAAACTGCTGAAATATGTAACACTGCTGGTTACATGCATACATGATCCTTATTTCACTTGAGGATTCATTTTGTGTTCAGTCTACACACCTTACATTGGTAAAAAAACAGATATTTCCTCTAACCAGCTAGCACACATACAGAAAACCAAGGCTAGGCAATATAGCTAAAGAAAATATCTTAGTATTTTACAGTCTTTTGGCAATACTGAATTTGATATTTTTTTATCTCGATATTATCTCTCGATATACTTTTTTTCAAGGAACCATAATTTCGTCACACAGCTATTGTTGTAGATGCCAGTGGCAAAATCAAAATGTTACTTGTAAGAACTAAAACATAATAAAAACAATCAAGACATGTTTTCCATAATGTTTTTCACTAAATTAACACAAAGAAAAATTATTTATTTTCATGCTGCAATATCAATGCATAGTAGGCATGTCATAAAATATTGATATATCGATTATTTATCAACATGTTATTTTATCGATATATTTTTGAGGTATCGATAAATTAACATTAGCCGACATTTGATTTAGAAGCCTTATTTGTGTGCTTTCCAATTCGCTCAGTTGGGCTCCTGCTGAATGTCTGGTGTAATATCATTGGGAGACCACAAGGGGTGATATAACATTTACAGGAGCAGGTAGCAAGGCACAGGTATCACAACTCCTTACACAGGACAAGGTTTTTCTACTTTCTCAAGAATGAAAGTGACGTTGATGAATTTGCAAGTTAGTATATGAAACTGGGTTAACTGCACAAACTGAACTATTAGAAATTCTTAAGTATTTTCTAAGTATCTATCTTTCATTCATGCTGTCAAACCACAAAATGACATCCTTGTAACTGAAAATACATTGTGTAGGCTATATAAAAGATGCAAATACACAATATGTCAGCCACTGATGGCTAGAGTAAATAATCTCATTGCAGATTTTGAGCAGCTTCAAGAGACAGCGAGACCATGCTGTGTACGTACCTTCAAAGAAAATGATTATTTATCATTTTAGAGTCTCCATGTCATCTGCCAGACACGACCACAGTGCGAGCCTCTCTAATTTACCCTGCCGCTCACACTTTCCCAAAGTTGTGTTGAGAAATATGAAAACATAAATCTTCGTATTATTGATTTGTTATAAAGGCATCGACCCCAAGCCTAATGCATAGTAATAAACAGTCAGTCTACCAGCGAAGGACTATATTTAAAATAATATATTACCATAAAAAATTAATTTAATATTCAAACAATGCCTGGGGGGACATCATGTACATTTTGAGTGAGCAGAATATATTTAAATATTTTATTTTGGGGTCTTTCTCTGCAAATATTACTGGAAAAATTACAAATTTGAATCGATTGGCAGTCTTTAATAAAACACTGCAATACAAGAAGTATTAAAAGCTTGAAACAATGAGAGACGTTTTTAAAAACAAACTGTATATTATTATGACAAAACTGAAACCTACTTTTGCTTGATTATACCATGATCAATGTAAACATGGGTAAATGCTTCACACTGCAACCCCCCAATGTTCAAGCCAAATCTACACCCTTGCATGGGCGTAATAAAAAAGTATTTTCATAGGGAAAAACATGAGAGGCTAAAAGGTGAAACTTGACCACCAACACTCAGAGTTTACTTAAGGTTGACCCTGAGGCCTGTTGCTTCAACTGGCTGAGTGCTGGGGGCGTGACAATAGTTTGAAAAGGTTTACATGACTATAAAATCACACTAGCTACAAACAACAGCATTTCCAATCAGTTTCTGTGGAGACTGAAGGAGTCTGGAAATAAGTTATGTGGAAACTTTGTAAAGGTCGTAAAATCTAATGAGACAGGATCTGACCTAGGTAACTGTTTCATTTGTTTCCAACTAATCCCTCACTGCAAGAGGACAATATATAGCCTATACTGTATTTCTTAATAACTGACACAACTTGCATATGACCTGAATTAATGAAAACATTCATAGATGCATGACGATTTATTGTTGTGTTACAAACCTACCAACTACTAAACTGATCTGAGTGGAGGAATATATATATACACTGGCGGCAAAAGTTTGGAATAATGTAAAGAGTTTCAAAATTGTTTCTTTAATTCACCAAAGTGGCATTAAATTGATTACAAAGTATAGTCAGCACATTACTGATGTAAAAAAACAGCACCATCACTATTTGAAAAAAGTCATTTTTGATCAAATCTAGACAGACCCCATTTCCAGCAGCATCACTCCAACAGCTTATCCTTGAGTATTCATGATACATTGATCATTTGGTACTAGAAAATCACTTGCCATTATATCAAACACAGTTTAAAGATATTTGGTTCATTAAATGAAGCTTAATATTGTCTTTGTGTTTGTTTTTGAGTTGCCACAGTATGCAATAGACTGGCATGTCTTAAGGTCAATATTAGGTCAAAAATGGCAAAAAAGAAACTTCTTTCTCTAGAAACTCGTCAGTCAATCATTGTTTTGAGGAATGAAGGCTATACAATGCTTGAAATTGCCAAAAAACTGAAGATTTCATACAAAGGTGTACACTACAGTCTTCAAAGGCAAAGAACAACTGTCTCTAACAAGCACAGAAAGAGATGTGGAAGACCAGATGTGCAACTAAACAAGAGGATAAGTACATCAGAGTCTCTAGTTTGAGAAATAGATGCCTCACATGTCCTCAGCTGACAGCTTCATTGAATTCTACCCGCACAACACCAGTTTCATGTACAACAGTAAAGAGAAGACTCAGGTGTAAGGGCCTTATGGGAAGAATTGCAAAGAAAAAGACACTTTTGAAACAGAAAAACAAAAAGAAAAGGTAAAAGAGAGGGCAAAGTATCACAGACTGTCACGATTCCCTGTGTTTCTCCCTTGCCATTTCTCCCGGACTACACTTCCCACAATTCCCTGCCCTCATTGTTCTCACCTGTTAATCATTATCCCTGTGTATTTAAGCCCTGTTGTTTGTTCAGTCTTTGTCAGTTGTTAAATATTAGGTAATGTCTGTTCCCGCCTGTGGATGGTCCTCTTGTTTATATTTTGGTTTCCCATCGTGGATGTTTTGTTTGTTCCTGTGTTTACCAGTCATTTGTCCTTGTTAATTTTCAATAAACTGCGTGTAGATCCTCACTCCTCATCTGCCCTCACCTGAGACGTAACACAGACATTGGACAACAGATAATTGGAAAAGAGTGTTATGGATCTTAACCACATTGAGCTTTTGTGGGATCAGCTAGACTGTAAGGTGCATGAGAAGTGCCCAACAAGACAGTCACATCTATGGCAAGTGCTACAGGAAGTGTGGGGTGAACGGTCAAGTGCTACAGGAAGTGTGGGGTAAAATGTCACCTGAGTATCTGGACAAACTGACTGCTAGAATAACAAGGATCTGCAAAGCTTTAAAGTAGTTTAAGAAGTTCTGAAAATGTTTTTCAAATTGTAATTTTATTTTTTCATGTTATTACAGTTTTTTTTTTTTATTCGCTTTGGTACTATTTTCACAAGTAAGGTGTACATTTTCAAAACTCTTAGTGCTAATATCACAACAGATCATCAAAAGTGCACTTTTTTCAAATATTTCATCATGTTTTCAATTGTGTTATTACAATTGTGAGTATCCTTGAAAAGTATCCTTTTCACAACACAAAATAAGTGTTACATCTACATTATTCACAGTAACTGCCTTTCATATAGCTCTTACAATCAAACTTTTGATTTGCATCTCTTTTTGTTCAGTTTAATACATTTGTCTATTATTTAATCCAACTGATCTTAATGGTTAATAAATTAATCATTTGGTAAACCTATAGATTTTCATTTCAGCAAACAGTATATGGATTTTGAGAACTACAGAATTAAAATGTGTGTTTGCATGAACATTTACGTAAATTACATGTAACCACACATGATGGATACTCGTTATTGCTAATTGATTTCACATAGTGGTAACCACAATTGGCCACTACACTCACCTAAAGGATTATTAGGAACACCTGTTCAATTTCTCATTAATGCAATTATCTAATCAAGCAATCACATGGCAGTTGCTTCAATGCATTTAGGGGTGTGGTCCTGGTCAAGACAATCTCCTGAACTCCAAACTGAATGTCAGAATGGGAAAGAAAGGTGATTTAAGCAATTTTGAGCGTGGCGTGGTTGTTGGTGCTAGACGGGCCGGTCTGAGTATTTCACAATCTGCTCAGTTACTGGGATTTTCATGCACAACCATTTCTAGGGTTTACAAAGAATGGTGTGAAAAGGAAAAACATCCAGTATGCGGCAGTCCTGTGGGCTGAAAATGCCTTGTTGATGCTAGAGGTCAGAGGAGAATGGGCCGACTGATTCAAGCTGATAGAAGAGCAACTTTGCCTGAAATAACCACTCGTTACAACCGAGGTATGCAGCAAAGCATTTGTGAAGCCACAACACGCACAACCTTGAGGCGGATGGGCTACAACAGCAGAAGACCCCACCGGGTACCACTAACCTCCACTACAAATAGGAAAAAGAGGCTACAATTTGCAAGAGGTCACCAAAATTGGACAGTTGAAGACAGGAAAAATGTTGCCTGGTCTGATGAGTCTCGATTTCTGTTGAGACATTCAGATGGTAGAGTCAGAATTTGGCATAAACAGAATGAGAACATGGATCCATCATGCCTTGTTACCACTGTGCAGGCTGCTGGTGGTGGTGTAATGGTGTGGGGGATGTTTTCTTGGCACACTTTAGGCCCCTTAGTGCCAATTGGGTATCGTTGAAATGCCACGGCCTACCTGAGCATTGTTTCTGACCATGTCCATCCCTTTATGGCCACCATGTACCCATCCTCTGATGGCTACTTCCAGCAGGATCACAAAGCTCGAATCATTTCAAATTGGTTTCTTGAACATGACAATGAGTTCACTGTACTAAAATGGCCCCCACAGTCACCAGATCTCAACCCAATAGAGCATCTTTGGGATGTGGTGGAACGGGAGCTTCGTGCCCTGGATGTGCATCCCACAAATCTCCATCAAATGCAAGATGCTATCCTATCAATATGGGCCAACATTTCTAAAGAATGCTTTCAGCACCTTGTTGAATCAATGCCACGTAGAATTAAGGCAGTTCTGAAGGTGAAAGGGGGTCAAACACAGTATTAGTATGGTGTTCCTAATAATCCTTTAGGTGAGTGTGTATACATACAGTAAAAGTGGGGGTGTAAACACTGGCATTTTCTTTCAACATGGAGCAGGATAGACAGCAAGGAATAGGAAGAGCTCGTGGACAAGGGATCCGTCAGAGAGGTGGGCATGGGCTAGGTCAGAGAGGTCAGAGAGGTGGGCATGGGGCCCGTCAAAGGGTTGGTCATCAGAGAGAGGGAGGCAGAACTGTTGTCTCTAATGAAGTCCGGGCCATCATCGTTGATCATGTGGTGAACCGAGGCCTTACTATGGCAGAGGCTGCCAGATTAGTTGATCCAAATCTAAAAAGATCAACTGGCAATTCTATCATCCGAACTTTTCACCAAGAAAACCGGTAAGTGTGGAGGATGTATACTATATTAAATTTACAGTAAATTGTAATGCATGTAAATTCATCAGACATGTTACAGTATTGGTACAGTATGATTTATTGACAGTATACTCTTTTATGCTTAGAACTGACAGAAAACCCCATAGTGGTGGCCGTGGCTGTGTGCTGACTGACCAGCAAGAGAGGGCAGTGGTGGAAATGGTGAGGGCCAGGAATGATATACGGTTGTCAGAAATAAAGCAGGCAATTGAGGAGAACAATGACACCTTTGCCAATGTGGCATCCATCAGCCTACCAACAGCAGGCCGCCTTTTAAAGAGGCACCAGGTATCAATGAAACAAATTTACCTGGTGCCTTTTGAGAGAAACAATGACCGGGTGAAACAGCTAAGAGCTGAGTATGTTCAGGTACAGCACTATATATTGTATTACTGTTACTATTTGATGCATCACTTACGTCATATGTATATTGGAACAACACTGTAAAAAGAACTAACCAAAATATATTTTTTAGAGGGTTATGGTGCTTGACGCTGATGTGAACCATCACAAGTACATTTTTGTTGATGAAGCGGGCTTTAACCTGGCCAAAACTCGTTGCCGTGGACGGAACATCATCGGCCAACGGGCCACTGTCCAAGTGCCTGGACAACGTGGAGGAAACATCTCCATGTGTGCAGCTATCTCTGAAGATGGTGTCGTAGGACGTAGGCCATTACTTGGTTCCTATAATGCTGCACATCTTATTGAGTTTCTCAATGAAATTGAGCCGGCCTGTCAAGGTGAAGGGGTCACCTATGTAATTGTGTGGGACAATGTGAGGTTCCACCACGCAGAGGTAGTTCAAGCATGGTTTCAGGCCCATCCCCGATTCATGACCCTCTACCTGCCTCCATACTCTCCTTTCCTCAACCCTATTGAGGAATTTTTTTTCAGCATGGAGGTGGAAGGTCTATGATCGCCAACCCCTTGAGCGTGCCACCCTCCTTCAGGCCATGAATGATGCATGTGATGACATCAGTGTAGACCAATGTCAAGCATGGATTTGTCACGCCAAAAGGTTTTTCCCAAGGTGCATGAACAATGATAACATTCATTGTGATGTGGACGAGAATCTATGGCCAAATGCTCAAGACAGGCTTGATCCAAATTAATGTAATGTGTGCATTAAATGTTAAGTTTTGTTCTCATTTAGTTACATTTCATTATAGAAAGTATACCTATGTTACAATTATATCTGAAAAATAAAAACTACAGTAATTTGCCCTAATTATTGTAGAGGATGTCTTCATTGATCCTTCACTTGATTACACATATGATGGATATTTTGGAAATTATAGATTATGTAAATGTTGGGTAATGTAAGTGTATTGCCTAATGTGAAAACTGTGTATTCTGTCTTTTATAGTACTGTAGCATATTAATTTCAGCACTTCTAAGGCCGATTTGAAACATGTATCTTGCATTCTTTGCTTTTGGATGAACTGATTGTTAAAAGTACTAAGTTGAAAGAAGATCATACTGTTGTGTTTCTGTGATTAAACCAAATGTTCTCATTACATATTACAATAATCTTGCTTTTGAAGATTATTGCAACAATGATTATGTGGACTGAAAAATGTATAACTGTAATGAAAGCATGGGATCATGTTTTGAAAGAATGACTAGCTGTGTTACAAGTGTGATCGGTTTGGATTTTTGTACTAAGAGTTTTGAAAATGTACACCTTACTTGTACCATGCAATGTGATCAGCTGAATGCCACTTTGGTGAATAAAAGGTGTGTGAGTGTGTGTGTGTGTGTGAGTGTGAGTGAGAGAATCAAATGTGATAATAGAAGAAGCAGCAATAAAAATAATTTTGATCCCTTATCTGAATATTGGGGTGACTTGCCCCCTTCAATATCTCCATTCTTAGGTCCAGTCCAAAATGCTGCACTCAGCTCTTGTGGCCGTCCTCTGAGACTGTTGGCGATGTAATGCCACATATAATTTAAACTAAAACACCATAAAAGAACCCAAAAAGTGCATGGGATTATTGTACTATATTCCAAGTTACCTGAAGCCAAAAACATGTTTGTTTGTAGAAAAAAATATTTTGTTATTTATTCCCATATCATTGAACATAAACCTAGAATCAACAGAAATCCATGTTCAAATGGAGTTTGTCAATCTGTGCTGTTCTCACAAGGCACATTCTTGTGTTCCATCTAGCCATGCATGCAGTTCCATTTTTAATTGTCGGTCTATGTAGCCACATATGAGTCAGACACACTCTTTTAGAGTGTCTCACTGGATTTCACTATCACAAACACCATGTTTTTCAAACACTGTGCCAAGATGAAACATTGAAAATCGCTTCTCGAGATTCGTGCATTCTGTTGTGCTTTATCTAAATGTTAAGAATGAGTTCTTTGTGAGCAGCTCTTATTCTGTGGCTGCGCTGCTTGTGAGGTTTATTAAGGGTGCACTGACTGTCAATAACACTGATAACACTTTTATTAATTAATACAAATTTAAACAGATCAGGGGAAATGTTTAAAACCGTTATTTTTTATATACTGTAATTAATTGCACTATATTAACGTGTCAAATCAACAGCTTTAGTAATATGAATAAAAGTCCCTGGATACATAAGTCCCTGGAGTCATATGTGGTACCATTTAAGTAAGAAATTATTGACGACATAATACACACCCGGAGGTGGTAATGTAGCCACGATGTGGATAGCAGAGTCCACATCTTGAATTTTCATGGTTTTAAATCATGACATTTTCATGGTTTTTGTCCCTATAAATGCTCTTGTGTGTAGAACTACTTTCTTATGCCACAGATCCAGTGTCTTGCTTTGATACAGCTTAAGCCTTTATTGCTAGTTCGAAAGCATCACTTTAGAGCTATAGTGGAGGCTTGACTGGCTTTTAAACACTTATTGGAGTAACAATGTCATGTGTTAACATGATTTTAATGTGATAAAACTGCTTACTAACCATTTCTGTGCAAAATTATAGCCAATTTTTAAAAACCTAAAACGACTGTAAGATTTACGATTTAAACAACTTTACAGCTGAAATAATACATTACTTTTAACAGAAGATTTAATGTAAGTGATTTTATTTATTTATTTTTTTATTATTACATGGACAGTGCATATTAATTAACATTGCTGCCAATATGCCAGAATTAGCCAGAAGGCTATTTTTCATCTGCAGTCCCCGGACAGATGTTCAAAGTCACCCTAAAAGAGAATAAAATTACAAATAAAAAAAAAATAAAAAAAATTAAATTAAATTAAAAAAAAAAAAAAAAGAAATTGTACAATACGTTTAGTAAAAGATCCTATTATGTTAAAAAAAAAAAAAAAAAGTCGAATTACAGCAAACCAACAATCAAACAAACATCTGACAAAGACATAACATATACACACACACAAGGCAAGAAGCCTAGAGAAATGTGTTAATGTTGACAGCTCTGAAATTCAAGTAGCCATTTCTTTAAATGGTTCTTAAATGTACAATATGTTTTTAGATTTCTGATTGTTAAAGGAATGCGGTTCCATTCAGTAGCAGCTCGAACAGAAAAAGAAGTATGACCAAATACACTTTTTCTAAAGGGAATGACACAATCTCCCCTCACTGCTCCTCTGGTTCTGCTAAAAAATTATAAGCTTCACATTTCTGTGTTTAAAGCCTCTAAAACTAGGCCCGATTCATTTCCGTTGTAAGTGCCCCAATGTAACTTCCATTTTGGCTCTTTTTTGCAAGAAATTTGACGAACAAATCAAAAATATTTTTTGTGGTAATCAACATTATGCCACAAATGCTGTCGATTGAGCTTAACTTGCATTGAACCCAGAACATTCCTTCAAGTGGACCAAAAAGTGAACCAGATAAAAAGGTAACCAGTTATCTTTGCGTTCACACGGCCCATGGCCTTGAAATCTCTTTTTGGTCCACTTTACCTGTTACATGTTTTAGTCCATTTTGTGTTCACACTTTGTTTTTGTGGAATCCAGCCCACATTTAAAATATAATATTGATTAAAATAATTATTATTTGGGTTATTTTTAATGTTACGAGTACAATTAGCTCTACAAATTAACTAATAGATTACATAACATGCTAATGCCATTAAAAAGAATTGGCAGCATGTGAACAGTGTTGTGTTGAATATTTATTTATTTTTTTTAAATTGCACACTGCAGGACATCCGTCAACCAATCAGAATCAAGTATTCAGCCCCATGGTATAAAAACATACAGTAGGATCTGAACTTTTCCCAAAACTCCATTACTTTTGCATTAATGTTACATAAAATAACAAGATAAGACCGGGGAAACCTCCACATTGCAAATGAGCACCACTCTTTGGCAATGTAGACATACTATATGAATGTACTGTAAATATTTCTCAGATAGCACTAAACTAGACAAGTCATATATCAAATGAAAGCTCTCGTTCTCATTAATGAGCTGCCATAACACCACATTTTGAATGAATTTCAAAAGAATCACAAAGTTAAACATGATCTCTGTTAGACAACAAAGACAAACATGTCATGTCTGCTCCAATCACTTCTTCTGTAAGCCCCACAACAACACATTGTCCAGCAGAAACATTATGATAAACAAAATATTGTTAAAACACTATAGATGATGAAATATTATACATCAATCAACCACAACATTAAAATCACCTGCCTAATGTTATGTAGGTCCTGCTCTTAAGTGAAAATCCCAGGAGATCAGCAGTTACAGAATTACTCAAACCAGCCCATCTGGCACCAACAATCATGCCATGGTCCAAATCACTGAGATCACATTTGTTCCCCATTCTGATGGTTGATGTGAACATTAACTGAAGCTCCTGACCCATATCTGCATGATTTTATGCACTGCTCCCACACGATTGGCTGATTAAATTATTGCATGGATGATTGTTGGCCAGACTGGTTTGAACTGACAAAGTCTAAGGTAACTCAGATAACCGCTCTGTACAATTGTGGTGAAAAATGCTGTTCTGAGATGTGGGTTGGCACTGTTTTGGCAGCACGAGGGCAACCTACACAATATTAGGAAGATGATTTTAATGTTGTGGCTGTAAATAATTTCCAACAACACAAAGATTAAGCTTCTAGTCCACTCAGAGGCCAATATATTTGATAAAACAGTGGGCAAGGGTTGTGGGGTGGATGAGCGAGTACTCAGGTGCATTAGAGTGCCACCTGTATTTCAGTTCTGTATATTGTGGTGGAAGGTGGTAGAGGAAAATGCATTTTTCCTTGTACTTGCTGCTATTTAGTTGAATGAACTAACACATTTTGCAGGAACATGGAGTAAACGGAGCCTGAATCACAGGCTTTCAAAGACAGGATAAAATAATTTTCATCATTCTAAAAAGAAACAATATTATTTATGAATTATTGGAATCTTTTTTTAAATTTAGACGGTTTTCTTTCAAATTAGACTATTATTTTGCAATTAGTCCATTATACACTCACTGAGCACTTTATTAGGAATACCTGTATACTTATTCATACGATGTTCTAATCTGCCAATCATGTCACAGCAGTGCAATGCATTAAATCATGCAGATACGGGTCAGGGGCTTCAGTTAATGTTCACATCAACCAACAGAATGGGGAAAACATTTGAACTCACTGAATTTCAACCGTGCTATGACTGTTGGTGCCAGATGGGCTGGTTTGAATATTTCTGTAACTGCTGATCCCCTGGGATTTTCACACAGAACAGTCTCTAGAGTTTACTCTAGAATGGTGCCAAAAAAAAAAAAAAAAACATCCAGTGAGGGGCAGTTCTGCAGACAGAAATGCCTTGTTGACGAGAGAGGTCAACGGAGAATGAGTGAGTGTATGTTTTTCAGGTAAGTTTTAAAATTTAGGTTTAAAAAATCATTGTAGTCTTGTTACTGATGCTAAACTGGAAAGTAAACTACTTGAGACTAGCTCTGAGATCTTGTTGGGTATTGTTGATGGGAGGGAGGGACACTCTTAATGGGAGACAATCCTGGGGCATATTTAGGCAAGTCCTCATAAACTTGTGACACTCCCACTGGTTTTACTGGGTTACCAGGGGGCTGGAGAGGGCTGGCCCATCTAAATGACAATAATCCAGAATAGGTCATAAAGCAGGAGAGGTTGGTGGTGTTGGCGAGCTGGAAGAGAATGAGCACAATGAGACGAAGCCTGATGCATCCAGGGTACAAGCCTGGACTCTTTTCAGCCTCATTGTCTGCTATGAGAGAGCTTGATGCTGGTGGGAAGAAGCAGCAGTAATGTGAGGCAAGCTGCTGCTGTGGTTTCTCTTATAAAGTGCTTGTGACAATGGCATAGCACAATAGCGCTTACCAGAGACTTAGAGGTGAACAATGCAAGACCACCAAGCACTTTACAGCGAGAAGTGCGGGACGGTCAAAAAAGAGCCTTTTTTTTCGAAGACCGCATGGCCTCATTTGAGATGAAAATCCTTTGGATGAGATCAATGTGCTTTCTGGTTCTGTGTCCTCACTCGATCCGGCCGCCAGCACATCTGTATTTTCCCCGTTGTACCTCCCACCTTGCAGCCCAATGGCTAATGTGTAATTAATGAAATAACCACCCTCACGTCGACTCGCACAATGGTGAGCGGGTGCTCCTTGGGACATGTTTTGGTGAATGAAAAGGCCAGCCCCTCTCTCCTTACAAGTAACCCTCCCTGGGCACAAAGCACCCTCCCCTGTATCCAGCTTAGCTGCAAAGCTTACATATTAATCTCTTCACACAGTTCTCCGTCTTGACGGAACCCTCATGCAAGCCTACATTTTCTGGTCATGTGCACCCATTAGAAGGGGGCGAACCAGACACAGAGTGACACACAAAGCAGAATGGAAACCAAGCCTGAAAAGAGATGAGCAATTGTTGGCACTGAAAGGGGCAGTTAAAGTGAGGCAGCGAGAGGCTGTTACTGCAACGGAGTCCCGCGCTCGACAAGATGGTAAACCAACCTTGTAGAATCAGACAGCCTCTGTCACCAGTTTAGGGCTGAGGATATTCTAAAACGATGGCCATCTGGCACATTTCAGACTCTTTTTACATCTTTCATACAAACATACCGTGCAGTTATTTAGCATTTTACATTGCTTTAATATGACAACTGTAGTAACTGCTGGGCAAACATATCTAAATAGAAACCCTTACATGCAAAAATTTTGGGATTTGCCCACCGGCCACAATCGTTGCAGGTGTATTTTTGAGTATACACTTTAGATTAATGTTCACTTTGTTAAGGGTTTATAAAGGGGTTAATTAATGAATAATAAGTCATTTACAAATGCATTATACATCATTTATATGCAGTTATACATGTTATAAATGCTTAATTATTACACTTTTTATTACTTAGATTAATCAAAACTATAAAATGCCTAAATTCATGATTTATGTCACAATGCAGCAAAAAAAAAAAAAAAGACTATTGTAGTAAGATTAAAGTCAAGTCATATTTATTTGTATAGCGCTTTTCACAACACACATCGTTTCAAAGTAGCTTTACAGGAAATCATGAATTAACAAACAATTGAACAGTAATATCTATAAAGTCTTAGAGTGATCATTGTGTAGTTTGATTAAATATGATTGTAAATTGTTTATAGATAATTCAATAATTATTGTATTAATAACCCCAGTGGGCAAGCGAAGGCGACTGTGGCAAGGAACACAAAACTCCATAAGATATAGATTAATGGGAGAATCCAGATTAACTGTGGGGGCAGTTACTCTGGATAACATTATGAATATAATGCCAGTATTACTTATATATAGTGCAAGACATGGTTTAAAAATAATAAACTAAGTAAACCAATGGGTTATGTCATTTTGTTACAGAACACTTTGTGTTTATTTTCATTAATGCAATGAGTTAATGCAATGTCAACAATGTTATTAATATAATCACTTTCATAGTCACATTGATGTAAATGAATGGTGCCACTCTGAGTGATGGTCTAACTTAACTAGTCCTAGTTACCTAAAGTCCAAAAACGCTTTATGGGTCTTCATGCTCATTCACAACATATATCATATAATAAAGCCCAATGACTGTTATACCATACTCAGCTTTATGTACATATGATTCTAATGTTGGCAACTCACTAATAAATGCTTTATATGTGTGCACTTTATATTAAAAGTACATTATCATAGGTTACTAATGTTGAATATGTATTATTAAGCATTTATATTAAATGGAGGCATAATGGCTCAATATTTCGGATGTATAGCATGAAAGTCACTCTTTTTAAACATGCTGAAAACTGCATATCAATGACTTATACTGCATATTTAAATAAATGATTAGTTACGAATGAACCCCTTCAAAATCTCATTCATGTGAAATGTTTACAGCAATGGCAGCAGGAAACATACATAAAAAATCAGACATTACCCAGTAAAATGTCAAAAGCTTTTCCTTCGGTTGTTTACTTGTACCCCAGTTGTTATTAATAACATCTATAGTGAACCTAACAATATTAAAATATGGAAAGAGGATGGAAGAAACTTAAATGTATTAAAATGCTGGTCTAAATTGGTAAATTGGTTAATGTATTAGAGCAAAACACATAGCAATGAATAATGTTATATTTTGTTCCTTTACTAATGCAGCCAATCTTTTAAAGAGAACAACTTTAAAGAGACATTGAATGACAGCTTTTAGTAGTAAAATACTTTTTGCCAAAGCAGCTACAACTTCAATACTTCACAACTTAAACATAAAGGTATAAATATTTGCACTGAAATGCTAATTCCTCTCGTTTTGCCTAATGAATGCAAATGTCCTCTTTGAGGAAAACAACCCTGAAAATATAAATGAGAAACCTCACATTCATTGTACTGCTACTTACAAGCTCTTTAATTAGTGAGCTAAGCTTTAATCATTTGATCGCAATGATAATTAGATATTTCAAATTTCAAGGTTTGTTTACTTACAAGATAACAATATTGAATAAAGGGATTCAAACATTCATTGATATCTAGATTCTCACAGCAACCCGATGGCATTGTAACAGGCTAGAAAGAAACTTTTTCCAGTTCTGATAAATATATACAGGCACAAAAAGTTTGTCTGATGTTCTCTCATAAATGCAAATAAACTTAAAAGAAGATCTGATTCAGTTTCACTGCCACGCGTAAAAGGATGTTAGTTTCACTTAAGCTGCCTCATGAAACAATGTTTGGCTTTATTATTATTATTATTATTATTATTATTATTATTATTATTATTATTACCATCATTTTTGTTGTTATTGTTGTTATTATTATTATAGTCTAATACAAATAAAAAAAATGCAATGGTGGGATTGTGAAACAAATGTGGTGTTCAACGATACTTTTACGATGTTAATTATACGAGGCTTGGAGCAAAACAGCCACCTAAAATTACAAAAAAATGTGCCAGACATTTTAAAGACTCAACAAATCAATTCTTGGGGGAAAATATAGTTCCTTATTTGTATGTATTATATTAAAACTTTTGATATCTTAAATTTCACATTTCACAGTCATTTCTGCAGGATCTTCTGAAGGTTAACAACGTTTACTAGGCTGTTAAGCCTGAGAGTTCTTCAGTGGACAAGCAGTAAATCGTGGCCGATGTAATCTAGGCCTCTAGTGCGTCACCTATTGTCTAAAAGCACTTGGCCTTTGCAGGGGCTGGACATCCCTTACTCAAGCATGCACTTCTGTCAGCGTGCCAATCTGGCATGTGTATGGGCGGATTCTCCGATATTTGTTAACTAATGAATGAACTTGAACATGACTTACAGTATATTCAGGCCCAGACAGGATCTACAGACTTTGTATTTTTTTACATTTTCGGCACTGATTTTGGGGGTAAATCTGCAGAATTCTGTTGAATGACTTTTAAACATTGTACAATGCGATTTCTTGTATTTCTGCCCATAAAACTGTGTCCCCGTAACAAAATATCAAACCAAGTGGCATTAATTTTAAAGAAAGACAGAACAAAGTTTTTAAGCAAAACATTTCACAAAAATAAGTCACAAAACAATAGATAACTGTTCCAAATGAAACTAAATATATTTTATAAATGTATAAAAAAGTTCATTTGCTGAACTACATCTGTAATTACTCTGCTCGGACCCCTGTGTGAACTGACTTCAAACAACCAAATAAAAATCATCTTGGGAGCTGTGGGTTTAAAGTCATTGCAAAAAGTTAGTTTACATTTTACATACATTTTCCCTTTGTTTACTTGACTTTATAAAAGTGTTCATTAATGACTAAACGTTATTTACAAATGCATGATGAATTCAATGATATAAATGCTTAATAAATACACGTATTCATACACTTCAAAACATAAAATGCACTAATTAATAGTTAATATCACAATGCAGTAGAAATTGACTATTATAGTGAGATTAAATATAAGGATATGTCATTACAGTCTGTGTTTATATTCATGACTGTAATGTTTTGACTCACTTGTGATGTCACTTTCCTTGTCACATTTATGTCTAAAGAATTGTGCTATTCCAAGTGCTGTCCCAATTTAGTCCTAGTTACCCAAAGTCCTCTGCAAAAACCTTGTTCAGGTCTTCACTCTCATTCACAGCATCTATCATACTGTATAATAAAGCCTGATGACCACTGAACTGGAAATTTATGTACAGTTTTCAAATGCTGGCATCTCCTTCATGAATTGTATCCACTTTCCATTCACGTTTCCTAGGTTACTAATGTTGAACAAGTGTTATTAAGCATTTGTAACATGTTGAGGTAAAATGGCTCACTATTTGGTAGGTGTTGCATGAAATGTGCCCTTTCAATGCATGTTGTTATAACCACATATCAATCATTTATAATGGATTTGTATTAGTCATTAAAACCCTTTATAAACCCTAAACAAAGAGAGCATTAATGTAAAGGCTTACCAAAAGATCTAGCGTTTGCAGACGCCACTTGATTTGATATCTTGTTATCTGATGCAATGAGATTTATTTTATGTGCAACTCAAGAGTCTAAATACTTGTTGTGGGCAGTGCATCATTTTAAACTTGTGTGCATCCATCCAAAGTTGAAATAAGAAGAAGTATAGTCATTTTAAATGCTTTTGACTTTATACATATGTCAGTGTATCTTGTATCTTGTTGTCATTCTTTGCAAGGTTAGTTGTTTTGCAACCCTGACTGACCTGGCTATGCGTGCAAAACATGGTACAGATCATATAAAAACCAATAAGAATGAATTGGACACTTTAGATACCACATACTAAGAATGTATACTGCTGCCCTAAACTTATTCCACTGTTCTGGAATCATCAACGGACTTCGGGGAGGGTGAAGGGGGTCTTCCTGCTGTTTGGGTTTCCTTCTCCGAGTAGCAGTGAGTAAATGAGACCCCCCGCCACTCGACATCCCCAAACGGCCACATCTTCCCTTTCTGCCCCCGTCTCCTCGCCTCCAGCCCTTCCATCTCCCCTCTGCTCACACACTGAGACATTTTTCCACATTGGCCGGATTAGGAACACTTTCACTTAGATCTATGTGGTCTCCCCACAGACAAAGAAACACTTGGAGACAGGATTAGTAGGATTAAAAGGAATTCACATATGTCCAGTTCAAGCAATTGGTATTCAAAGCTTTACACTTTCAAATGCCACCAAGAGAGAGTAAAGCAGTCCCGAGCTTTTCTTTGCATTGCAGCACCTTTATGAGAAACGATTCCTTTTCAGCTTCCACTATGGCACAGTGAATTCAGGGGCTCTCTCGATTTTTTGTGGGGATTTTATTGCTGTGCAAAATCAATGAGACTACGAGATAGAAGACAACACATAGAACATTGAGCATTTCTGCCTCCTCCTCTGTTTTCATCTGTTTCCAGCATTCATCATTAAAATGATGGGGGGGTGGGTTCAGATAAATGAATTTGTAGATGTTTTTTGATGATCGCAAGCGATTTCCATATTTATTTTAAACATTTAAAATAACATTTAAATATATCTCATTTTAAACATTTAAATATATCTAATTATATCATTTACAAACTGTACCATATTGTATGTAAACAAATTTAAGACCCGTCTTACTTTTATTCTTACTTACTTATTTGTTTCACATTAGAATTTAGGCAACACTACATTAATTTTCCATTTTTTGGGGAATATGCAGAAAAAGGGTGACTTTCATGCAATACCTATACCAAATAGTGAGCAATTTGACCTTGCATGTTATAAATGCTTAATAACACTTATTCAACATAAGGTATACTTTAATGTAAAGTGGACACATATGAATATTAGAAACCCATGTATAGTACATTGAGTTGAGTGTGGTTTAATGGTCATGTTATGTGCTCAGATGAGCATGTGTTTTGCAGAGAACTTTAGGTTGGGACAGCACTCTGAGTAGAGACATTTTTTTTTCAATTAGACAATGTGGCAAGGAAAGTGAGCACACAAGTGAGACATTACAGTAATGAATATAAACACAAACACAAAATGTCATAATCCATTCTTTTAATCTTACGATCATAGTCTATTTTATTGTGTATTATTTATTTATTAGTTTGCTGCATTGTGACATAATTCATGAATTAGGGAATTTTATGTTTTTTATTAATATAAGAATAAGTGTATTTATTAAGGATTTATAACACGTAAGATAAAATGCTCACTATTTGGCAAGTTTTGCATGAACATGCTTTTTTTTATTCACATTGTTATAACTGCAAAACAATGATTTATAATGCATTTGTAAATGACTTACTAGTCATTAACAGGGTTGGGAGGGTTACTTTAGAAATGTATTCCACTACAGATTACAGAATACATGCTGTAAAATGTAATTTATAATGTATTCTGTTAAATTACTCAAGGTCAGTAATGTATTGTAAATACTTTGGATTACTTCTTCAGCACTGGTAGATTTTTTTCACTTGTTTTGACTATAAAAACTCTGTCAGTACAGTAAGACAAAATACACATGATAAAAATACATTCTCTGAAAAACACAAATATCTCATGCAGTGTTGTTTCTAAAACAAGATCAATCAAATGTATCTTGTTTTAAGGATTTTTAGATAATTAACAGGAAAACAATACAACAATTATCAAGAATCAAGAATATGATTTTTGCACTAATATCAAATGTTTTACTAGATAAAAAAAAGAAATTATGATCCAAAGTTAATTTTCTTGATAAAAATATGATGGTGTCTGGTAACATGTGCATGTAAAATCATTAGAAATAGCATTTTATCTTTATCTGACAATTTACACAAGGTTTATTTCTATTTCTTCTGCTCCAAACTTACTTCAATCTTACTTCTCTGTCTGCTCGTATGAATGTAACACATCATAAGAAAGTGTTTCACCGCTGTTCAAATAAACTTTGGATCACATAATTTATATGGATAAATGTTTTCCATCTGAAAGGACTAAATATTAAATGAAACAAATGACAATAAAATGCAAAGTAATCTCTTCAGTAATCAAGATACTTTTTTTAATGTAACTGTATTCTAATAATTGATTTAAATTGTAACTGTAACTGTAGTGGAATACAGTTACTTATATTTTAAATATGTAATCCCATTACATGTATTCCATTACTCCCAAACCCAGGTCATTAATTAACCCCCTTTATAAACCCTTAACAAAGGGAACATTAATGTAAAGTTTTACTGAATATTGAATAAAAAACATTGTGCCCTAAAAATGAGAATAATGTACAAAGGGACGTTATAGATTTTCATATTAGTCTCATAAAACAAATCATAGCTAATGTTCACATCGGGCACTATTGATGACCTGCAAGCACACACACAACGGTCCTCTGGATTGGTCATTTACTCCAAACAGTTAGTACTTCAGAAGTGTCAAGCCTGTGACATGAGAGATTGTGCTTGCAAATGGCTATGATGTCTGTAGATCATCTGCCAATAACATAAATATATTTATCTTTCCAATATTTAATTGATCTTTGCCCGGTTTGTATACAAATACATTACAAAACTATTGCAAAATCGATCTTGATAATCAGTAGGCTAAATATATTTTCATCTAATAATAAAAACATGCAGAAATGATGTATACATTAAAATGTATATACTGTAAATACATAGCTTAATATGAATTATTATAATCATTCTTACTGCTGTGTAATTGGCCAATGAATATTAAACTCTTTGATAACTACATTCTTATAATATAATTCTCTGCATCATAATCTTGTCATAGTCAGACAAGTAGATTCAAAACAGATGGTTTGTTAGTTATTTCATTCAAACACTTATAATATTATTGTTGTTGTTACATTATAACTTTGTTTCGGTTTGTATGTAGAGAAATATCATTGTGTTGACCAACCAAATCAATACATGCTTACCTCCATTCAGGGAAACAGATTTAAAGACAGTTTTATCTTGAAATACACAAAAAGATGGAGGCAGATGTCTACAAATAGTATGTTAACGTGTTATCTTAATGTGTATTAATAACATATATTAAATTATGTTTAATACATCAGCAGTTCATAATGCTACATTGAAATATTAATATATATGATTAACTGTGCATGCCATTTCTATTTGAATATACATGAATTAATGATCTGGCAAGCATTCTATCATTTAATCACGTTTGTTATTGTTACTGAAAGGGATCCTAAAGTGTTTTGTACCTAAACATCCCAAATACTGTATATACAGTATACATATGTAGATTATAATAACATGCATAACCCGTGAAATAAACGAATGATGCAAGGTGCTTTGTGAGGATCAAACTGCCTCGGCATCGTTTCTTTAAGTGTGGAGAAGTGTTTGCAAAGTTTCAGAGACTCCCGCTGAAGTGTCCCCCCATGGTGTCATCACAATGAATATGAATAGATGCTCCTTTGGTCAATGGGACAGTCAAAGCACACCGCTCCAGATAATAGGGACGTCATCCTAACAAGACCGTTATGAATAGAGGGGCTCCTGTTGTTTGGCCCCTCTCAAGCAGCACTATAAATACGGGGTGATGTGATGAGTCTTCACAGAGCAAGAGGTGCACCTCAGAGCCACATTCAGCCTCGGTCTCCAAGAGAAAAACAAAACAAAGTGGGATCTAGTGGGATAAATCAGGTGATCAGGCAGGAGTGACTTCAAATATAGATAGAAAAAGAGACAACCTCCTACCCAAGCGCAGCCATAAAATGAATTCGGACTCCAGCTCGAGCAGATCTTCATCTCCAGACATGGATGAGATGTACCTCCGCGATCACCACCACTCTCAAGACGGACGCCTCAATTCGGTGTCCTCCACGCAGAGCGAGCTGCTCCAGAAGATGACGAGCGAGCACCTGTCCAGAATGCCCTCCGGCAGCAAGTACAAGCTCAAGAAGCAAGTCACCGAGCAAGAGGTCCAGCAGCTGCGCTTGAAGATCAACGGCCGAGAGCGCAAGCGGATGCACGACTTGAACCTGGCGATGGACGGGCTCCGGGAGGTCATGCCGTACGCGCACGGCCCATCCGTGAGGAAGCTGTCCAAAATCGCCACTCTTCTCCTGGCCAGAAATTACATCCTGATGCTGTCGAGCTCCTTGGACGAGATGAAGCGGCTGGTGGGGGAGATTTACGGCGGTCACCACTCGGCGTTTCACTGCGGGACGGTGGGCCACAGCGGTGCGCACTCGGCGGGCGCGGCGCACCAGGTGCACCCTCTCCTCGGGAGCGCGCTGTCATCCTCCTCCGCCACGTTTCCCGGACTTACTTCCATCAGGGCCCCGCATTCTTTGATGAAAAGCACCCCTACACCTCCCCTTCAGCTCGGTGCCACTTTTCAGCACTGGGCCGGCTTGCCTTGCCCGTGCACAATTTGCCAGGTGCCTCCTCCTCCCCACATCCCCATCACTTCAACAGGACTGACCAGGCTTTCGGTAGAAAACAAGGAAGTGATGAAGTGAATGAGATGTGACTGGACTTGCATGATCTGTTTGTTTGTTTGTTTGTTTGTTTGCTTCAGCCCTTACAATGTCAGAACTTCGTCCTTGTAACAAGGATCTCCTCCGATGCTTTGTAAGGTGACTATGTTATGGAGTATGTGCTCCGTAACGCGTAAATATTGTATGTAAGAGCCCCAAGGGGCCCTGTGCACATTCACTGTAAATGAATCAAATGTAATCTGAGGTGGAATCTACGTGTTTGAAGTTGCCCTGGAAACACAAGCACTCCCCTTACAAAATGTTGCCATGGTAACCATAATTTCCGCCATAATACTAAATGCATATTAGACCTCCTTGATGTCTTTGTTGGTGACAAAAAGATAAGCTACCACAGTTTTATGATAGTATTTTGGTGAACTCTGTGTACAGTGGTACATTTTAGTAAGGGACGGCAAGGCTACTTGTTGATCATGTGATGATGATGATGATGATGATGATGATGATGATGGGGAGTTGCATGCATGTATCTTTTCGCAGTTGCACATGTTCCTTGTAACAAGGATTGTGAAATGGCATTTCAGATGAAAACTGTACGACTTTGGTTTTAGTTTACAATAGAGTGTTTTACTATCTCCTTCGATTATTTCATTCGTTCAATCTCAAATAATAGTTGAACTCTCAGTGGTGTTATTTCTGTGTCATATCTTTATTTGAAATTCTTCAGCATGGTATCTTGTTTTCCCCTCGGAAATGTGTTATTCCAGAAAGATTGCCGTGTGGTCTTTATTTTTGTACATTCTTGTTGACAAATGAGATATTTATTAATGCCCAGGATAATGTTCCTGGATGAAATTTCAATAAAATGTTCCCGTAAATTATCTGTTGTTTTGTCCTCAGTTAAAATAGTTTCTTTTACACTTTGTCTTATATTTAATTTATTTGTGTTCGCAGCATACATTGTGAAAATGCATATTTATTGTAAAAATGCAATTAATAGGCCTACAATTAATAATAATAATAAAATCACACAGTTTAAAACTGCTTACCCTGAAATAAGATGAAACAATTATTTACATAATCCCTATTGCTCAGTCACTAGTCCCAGTTATCAAACATATAGGCTAAACATATTTTTTGGTAAGAAAATTGTGGAAATTGTCATCATTTTTAATAAAAGAAAAACATTGCCTGTTCGTCTATGTCCATACACAATAAAAACAATTCACAACAAGGAACAGGAACAGTAAAACAAGAATGTATTCTGGAATTTCGTTAAAAAATAAATATTTTCTTCAGGGTATTCTGTTAAAATACAAACTATATGTGAGCCATTTAATTGGTTGGATGAAATGTGTTTGCGCATTTGAAGATGCATGCTGTGCCTTAAATCGTGCATGCGATGTTAAAGACTTGAAGAACATTCTGGATATTAAGAGAATCATGCATTAAAATTATAGGTTATTATTAAATGACAGAAACAAAGGAAAATGTTCTTCACGCAACATACAACTGGGATGATTGAAGACAACAGTGAATTTAATGAGAATGTTTGATTCAAGGTGATGAGCAATAACGATTAAAATAACTAAATAAATAACTGTAAAAGCAATATATTAGGATAATATGAACAATTTATTATTAAAACACTGAGTTATGTTACCAGTATTATTAGTAGTATTACATAATATTATTAATAATAATGATATATTTTATTAATAATATTATTATTGTGGTAATAATGTGTTATATTCATATATAATTTTTGTATTAGTATAGGTAACGATCATTTATTTTTTCTTTATAAATATAATTATTATTTGATCTGTTTAGTGAGTTGTATCATATTGGTATTGCAGTACATCCCTAAAAAAAACATTCTGAAATTAAACAAGTCTCAGTAATCAGAGGAGAACTAAATCAGTAAATCGCACCGGAAACATTTGAAACACAAAGGCAGTCCCTTGGGTCCTTTCACAGACTCAGCACAGATCAGATAGGCAGCAGCTGAATGTATGTTTGTGGAGATTACAAGTTAATTGTTCATATGGGAATGGAAGAAGAAAACATCAGAGAGCGCGTTCGGATTACAGGACCATAAATGCAGAAAATGAGATATTCAGGGGTCTATTCTTGCGAGATGTAAATGAGGCGATGGATTAAAAAGGCCATTGTAACTAAGTCGTTGAGGGGCTCAAATCCCTTTTTAAACAAGTAACCAGGAGAGACTGAGTGAGAATGGTGAGCTACTTTTCACTTTGTTTTTAGGGGCTACAAACAGTGCATGAACACTGGCCAGAACTCCAGCCAGATGGAAGAAAAGCCGCAACAAGCGCTTGAAAATGCCGGCATTTGCAATAGAAATGTGCTTAATTGGATTCGTTCGACTGTGCAAAACATAAGATTATTACATTTCGACTTTTCCCTACTTAAAAAAATAAAAATATTGGTTACAGAGAGGCACTTACAATGGTGCTGAATGGGGCCAAATCCGTAAACATCAAAATACTCACCGATTTACCCACAATGCATAAATAACATACGTCTAAAACATGATTTTAGTAATTGAACCATTTCTATGCAAAGTTATATCCAATTTTACAACTTCATTGTAACATGACAATGCCATTACTAAAACCTCAAAACCCGAAAACAACCGTAAAAAACCACATTTTAAAGAATTACATTTTAACATCATTTTTTTTATTGGTTTTATAAAATTATACATTGAAAAATAAAAGATTTTGTGCTGAAATAAATATAGCAGAAAGGATTATGTAGGCTACCTTCTTCATTGAGTATGTTAGTTTATGTGAACTTGAACGTATTATGTCAATTCTACAATAAAACGTAAAAATAAATACTCTATCTTATAAGAGAATATTATTTATAATTGTTTGTTATTTTTACAATGTGTCATCATAATCGTAAATTCGAAAAGCTTGTAAATTTGCTAACTTGATCAAATTTGACTGGTAAATAAAATATGTAAATTTTACTTAACTTTTCGAAGCTGGGAAAAACACCAGTTTCACAGTTTGCAAGTTTATTTACACCATTTTTATTGGTAATTTTGTTGTTATGTTTGGCAACTTCTTGTTTTGTGCAGTCTTTAGTTTATTTCCTACTAAAAATTACCTGTTCATGATAAAAAAAAAATAATAATAATAATATATATATATATATATATATATATATATATATATATATATATATATATATATATATAAAATAGATCTGTTGGTCGTCACAGTCATGGTGTTTTGTGCACCAAATGTTGAGGTATTCCTGCATCTTATTACGACTGTCTTATATACTTCATAACCTGCTTTAAGTTTCTCTGTGGGAGGCTCTATAAGTCATGATGTACATGATTAAACATGTAAAGAAAAGTCATAGCTTGACATGTTCTAAGATGTTTATTTAAAATTTACTAAGATTATTTAAGTACTATATATATCATATTCCCCGCGACCCTGTACACAGGATAAGCGGTTGACGATGGATGGATGGATGGATATATCATATTCATAAGTAAAAGTTACTGAGTATACTCAAATCTTTAAGTTAAATTTACTCACTCTCTTTCATCAATATAATGTTATAAAGTTAAATAGATTTTACTTAATTTAATGTTTTTAGTTTAATTTAATGCAAAAATGTGCGAAATAAAAATTAAGTAAATCTTATTAGTAATTTTTTTATCAGTGTATGCTTCATATTTCTGCCTTTAAACCCTCCAAAAATTGGCCCCATTCACTTACTATTATACAGTAAATGCCTCACTGTAACCTCAATTTTTCTTCTTTTTTTTTTGTACAAATTATTTTTTGAGTAATCAACATTATGTCACAAATGCTTTCGATTGAGCTCAACTTGTATTTAACACAGAATATTCCTTTAAGTATCTTTGGGGACAAACTGAGTCCTGTAAATCCCAGAGCAAAACAGCCACACTCATGGTAGCACTTTGTGTTACAGCGTAGGCTTTTGTAGGCCTTATGAATTTGCTTGCAAGGCAGTAATAGAACAATGTAAAAGTTTTAGGTTATTTTAGGTTTTAGGGTTTGCTTTTGTGTAAATTCAGTGCTAGACTAGATAGCCTTCAATTTTTCAGGAGACATGTCTCTATGGGTGCAAATTGTTTTCTGACAGAATTATGGCATAGCAACACCATATTTTCAGTGTAAATGCAATCACAATTCCATATGCAAATATTTCAATTATGTCTATTAAACTCAAACATTCTATTAATGACAAAGAAGGATATTTAACATTAATTGCACACATAAAAATAAAAGTTGAAATCAATAGTTTTCTGTTATTGTTGATATTGTGAAAATTCGCTATTCAAAGTCAGCCATGATTAATTTAATCCATGAATGAAAGTGTCCAATAAGAGGGTGGCTACATAGATTATGCAAGTAGTATTCCACTGGTCATGTGATCCTAACATGGCATGAAGAGACCCTCTCCGTGTAGAATAACACAGCTTCACCTCATGTGAGTGATCATGATTACAAGAAAAGTACAAGAAGTACCACTGAAAAGATTGCAAATATTACTTTAAGCACCTTTAAGCAAGTAAATGTGAGTGATGTTTGCCCTTGAGAACTTACTGTCATCATGCTGTTTTGGGTGGTTGCCAGGGCATTGTTTAATGTATGCTTTTGAGGTGGTCTGGATGGTTGCTAGGTGGTTATTAGGGTAATTAGATTTATAGTTATTGCAGGCGGTTAATTACTTTCTGAAGGCAAAAGAGTCCACCACCAAAATCTTCAAGAAGCTCTCTAGATTCGGACTCAGGTCCCTTTTTCAATGTCAGTCTTTTTTTTAATTATTATAATTTTTTACCCAATTAGAAAAGTACTAGCCTAGCACACATCTCCTCAACAAGCTAAATGATTCGAAGTATCATTCATGTCCATAGCACAGTCAATACTGGACAAGTTACAGCATGTGCAAGTTTAGAGTTCGAGTTACAGGTTTACTACATCATGGTCTGTCCTTGCATATGGAATGTTTTTGTATCACAAAAAGTTGCCACGCTGCAGGCCAGCAAAATAGAAAGCAGCATGTGGTATACTATCATGCGCTTTCAGATTCAATATCTGTCATTTGTCAAGTCTGTTTTTGTGTTATGTCTTCCAAAAATTAATCTGTGAGACTGCCGATGTAGAGTTTCGCACAAAGCAATTCTCACATACTCGTCTGAAAGTAAATGAGATGCTTCATGGTATTTTTCGCTCCATGCCTCTCCTTTTGTTTCTTTTAATTACAGTTTGCTGGTTAATAAACTTCTTTCCTGCTGGTGCTTCATTAACTATTCTGATTGTTTGTTTATGCTTCCCTTTTGCATAGTTGAGACAATTTTTAAAGGAGCATGTTTCTACATGTTGCCGGACATCCAATCAATATCTAATGGCTGGTAAATCACATTTCTGCTTCAATGCATTGACAAAATAGTAAATTCATAAAAAATATTTAGAGCAACTTCACTAAACTGAACTTAGATCTCATACGGCATCTTATAATAGTTACAGTGGGGTTTCTTTTCAAAATCAGAGATTTGTGTAAAGTTGAACGATATTAACATATAGGTTGATTCTTTGACCCACTGGACATGTGAGGTTTGGCATGCTTAACTAGCTGTCGTGTTCTGATTTCACGCAATGCATTGCATGTCTAGTTTACATATAACAAATGTAGTCCACTGAAACAGTCTTATAAGGCACCAGATTGTCAGCCATAAACTCAGAGAGGTCAAGCTGGGTTGGAAGAGTCTCCCATGCTTTAGGATAATTTCCATGCGGCCGCTGTCGAAAAGACAGCTACGCTAAGTGGAGCCCTTTCTTTTGGAACATGACAAATGAGAAGCCCTCATCAGTAGACACACCTGTTACTGGAAACACTTGAGATTTTACACTTTCGAGAGTGGCCTTATTACCATCCGAGTGCTCAAAGGTCTCCAACAATAGCTGTGGACACTAACAATGCTTCAGGCCCAGGGCTAAAGAGAGTCTCGTCAAAGCCAGCTTGTGCCGGGCAACACCGGGGGCTGCAATTGAAAATAAATTTCAGTTGAATAAGGGCATGGGGCACATCGGAGGAACCCGCAAGCTTTGGCTGGAACAAAAGCAGTTGTGGGAATAAGTTATTGACTCTGCTGACAGGATGAATGCAGTTCATTATGCCTGCCAGTTACTCAAGTCCATATCCTGGGCTGAATTAGGTGGCAGGTGCATGAGCCATTTTGCTTGGCCCCTGGGGAATGCCTAAGGCCTGTCATCAGCTGATTTCATAGACAAATGTTTATCCCATACAGCCAAAACAGAAAGCATATTTCCATCATAAGAGCGTTTTGCTACAGCCATTAGTGTCACTGCTCATTTGCATGTTAATTGTGCAGTTAAAGCACTAATGTTCACGTTTCCCTTTGTTCACAGTGTACGCTGGTATGATTAAACGCTGTGCTGAAATTAAACGCTGTGCTGAAGTCAGTCTGCCATTTGCGTTGACACTGAGTGGCTTTATTGGTTAAGAGATCTTTATGGATTGCTTTCTGAACTTTTTTACCTTTTAAGAACATGATCTCTTTTCAAATTATTCAAGGCCTGTCAAGCTAGAACTGAATTTACAGCACCATAACAACAACACAATCTTCAATTTACAGACCAATTTTAAAATTTTCTCATTAATTTTGTTTGTTGTGAACGCTTTGCACAAAAATTATACTGTAACAATTGTTTTTTTGCTGTAACATGATTAAAAATCATGCTTAAAACAAAATAAGCCTTAAGACAAATAATTTTTAAAGGCAACTGTAGCAAGGAACCTAAAAACTCCATAAGAATATGTTAATGAAGTTTTTTTTGTTGTCAGCTGGGAGAGCCAGTTCCCCTCTGGCTATGCAGCATAAATAAAATGCCAATATTAGTTATCTATGTGTAATAAAAGTCATGTATTTTGAGTAAACTGAGTAGATGTTGTTAGGCAATGTTTAAAATTAAGGGATTTTGATTGAACTGTAAGATTAATGATTAAGTGTCTTTGAAGTCCACCCTGAATTGACTGTGGAAGTGCACATACTGTAGATGCTTTTATTTATGCCTTTATGGCTTTTTTATTAGGCTGATAGAAGGCTATAGTTGTCATGAATTAATTGTCAATGTATCCTATGACCAAGATTATGCAATCAGAGGTCAGTGAGGTGTGCCTCGCTGTCCGGCTTATAGCTTGTGGCAGTTCTCATCCTGTGAAGTCCATCCTAAGTCTCAGGTACAGGCAGTGGCCAGTAAAGTATCCCTTTGTTGTAGTTGGCAGCAGTTCATCCTCTGTGATGTCCATCGTGATAGATTTCAAGGATGCAGACAGTGGTCATTGAAGCGACCCTCACTGTCAAGTTGGCACAGGCTGCAGTTAGTAGTCATCACTCAGCGACACATAGCAGTGGGAGTGGGACATCAGGCTGGACTGGAGCTGGATCTGGCAGGCTTTGGAAGAGACAGGGAAATAAAGAGATCAATATTGGTGAACAAAGTGAATGTGATGGATTAAAATAATTAAGGCTGCTTAAGTACTTAGAAGCTAGACCATTGAAATATGTAATTAGCTGAACTATAAGTAAAAAACTTAAAAGGTAGCCAATGTAATGATGATAAAATTGGACTGATATGATTCTATATCTTGGTTCTAGTCAGCAACCTATCTGCTGCATTTTGAACCAACTGATGCTTATTTATTAAACCTGGAGGACATCCACCCTGTAGTGCATTACAATAATCTAGTCTTGAGGTCATAAATGCAAGAATTACATTTTTGGTATCAGAAACATAGAGCATGTTTCATGACTTAGCAATATCTCTTAGGGGAAGAATGCTGGTCTATAAACATTGGAAATTGTATATTTAAAGTATAGATTGCTGTTAAACATAACACTCAACTTTTTAACTGTAGAAGACGATGTAAAAATACATCCATCAAGAGACAAATTATATTCTAACATCTTATTTTTAAGAGGTTTTTGGTCCAATAATTAATACCTCTGTTTTGTCAGAGTTAAGTAGACAGAACATTTCTAGCCATCCAGTCGAAGAAATATAAAGCTGAGTATTGTGCAACAGTGAAAACGAATTCCATGGTTCCTGATAATATCTCCCAGGGGAAGCATATACAAGGAGAAAAACAGAGGACCTCATACTGAGCCCTGTGGCACTCCATACTTTACGTATTTTACAAAATAATTCTCAAGCCTATCCAAGAGAATGTTGTGATCTATGGTGTCGAAGAAAGGACTAAGATCTAAAAGCACTAGAAGAGAGATGCAGCTACATCAGATGATAAAAGTGAGTCATTTGTAATTGATAAGTGCAGTCTCTGTACTGTGATGGGACCTACAGTAAATCCTGGCTGAAATTCTTCACAGATACAATTTCTCTGTAAAAGAGTTGTGAGGACACTACCTTTTCTAGTGTATTCTAGAGTATTTGAGACAGATCTGAAAGATTATTAGAAAAGCTATATTTAGTTGTCGAAAAAATTGTTCTACCTGATCAATAGCGTGTTTTAGATTGTGTGACATTAGCTAAGTGCAACATCTAAGAGACGAGGTAATTATCTGAGATGTCATCACTCTGTGACAGAATTGCTATATTATCAACATCAATTCCATGAGACAGAATTAAGTATAGCATATGATTATATCGGTTTGTCTTGTCACATTTTGTCTGACCTCAACAAAGTTCAGAATATCGCTAATTGCTAGAAATGTATCATTTTCATTATCAATGAATGTTGAAGTCATCAACAATTAAAGCTGTATCCACATTACTTGATCTGACAGAAAATCAGTGAATTCTCTAAGGAAATCAGAATATTGCCCAGGTGATCTATCTACTGTAGCAAGTGCAAAAGACAACAAGAGATGTTGTACTTGTACTTAAAATATATATATAATGTTTTTATGTACGTGTATATTATGTTTTACTCACATCACAGCACTATCACTTAACTAAAAGTAAACTCGCATCCTGACCTGTAAGTAACACCAAGAACATTACTGTAAATTGAAGCAACACCTATTCCTCAACCCTTCAGGTGAGGCTCATGTTTATAACAATGACCAGACTCATTTTAAAAAATATATTTGAATTCTATTTAAGCCAGGTTTTTGTCAAACAGAGTGCATTCAAACTATGATCTGTGATCATTTAATTTACAATTAGTGCTTTGGATAAAAGAGATACGTTGTTTAGTAGCCTGAAATTTATTAGACGTTTACCATAAATTTATTTAGTAGTTTTCTAGTGTGACTTCAATCAGATTATTATTATTTTTATTTATTTTTTCAAATGATTTATAGGTTTTGTGTTCAGTAGTTCAGGGAACAGACTCATTCTCTATATAATATCTAGAAGATACAGTCTCTTCCAGCAGAACTTCCTCATTTAAATGTATAATTTATCAACGTTCTTCCTGGAAAGACTTCATTGCAGATAACCAAATTACAAGCTAAACAGACTAACTGGGAAAGCAAAACACTGGAGCGAAATGACAGAGGAGCAGATCCTTTTTGTGTAGTCAATCAACAACATCCAAGTCAGCATTTGGCGTTCCATTTTACTCAAAATACGACAGCATAAAAGAGCGTGGATCTCAGTTCTGTGCTCTGTAATGTGCTCCTACTGTGTCTGACAGATGGCGTTCACTAGTTGGCCATAAATGGCTGTCACTGAGTGTTTGTCTGTCTGCCAGTAGCCTATGTATAAGGGACTCCCTGGGAAAATGTTACTGCCTGATATAGCTGAAAACGAAATGTCCTTGATTGTCAACTGGCAACACACGAGGTCCTGGTGCCATCCGGCCTTCTGGTCAGAGAGAGGAAGGTTTTTGGGAGCAGGTGTGATCAGAGGATGTGTTAATATTTAAATTGTAGTCCGACACATGCTTGAAAGCTGCCACGGCTAACGTTGCATGGGGTGAACATGCTTTGTAAGATGTGGGGGTAAATGGGGTCACCCTGGTACACAAAGATCTTTATTTAGCTAGAAGAGTAAGCAAAATGTAAATGATATAACGTAGTTGTAAAACATTTTTGACTCTCAATTACTATTTCGATGATTCTCTTCTGAGTAATTTTTTCAATCTTTCGTCAGCATGATCAATACCTATGTAAAAAATGGATGTGTGCAATACTAGATGTCTCCTGGTGAAATTTTCCAAACTTTTCTTCAGTGGTGGCCTGTCAGAGAAGGCAAGAGAGGCTGAGACTCCTCAAAAACATATTCAAAATTATTGTAACAATAAAAAGGATCAATTTAATAGTTGTTTTAATCAATTAACCTAATAACACAAATAACTCCTTTAAATGGAAAAAATATATACTTTTATATTTTCATTTATACATTTTTCAAGTTTTAACCACTGTATGAATCTGTATGAATGCCAGAGGAGACTGTCGGCATAAAGCCTCCTCTCATTAGTAAACTGACCTATCAAAATGGATATTGAAAATAAACAGCTTCATTGTCTTCCATCCAAAATGTGGCCAAAAAACACAAAACAGAGGTAAAATGAAATGGGCTTTCTTCCGCATTCATAACCAATATTTATCAGAGGTAACCATTCAAGCCAATTAGCTTTCACTATCACATTAATATATCACGAATTCTGCTTGCAGTTATAAAATGTATATTTCCTTTTGACAAACTAAAGCTGAAGATATAAATAACCATCTTAAGACAAACGTTTATGTGAAGCATCTTATGTGCCTAAGACTTTTGCACATTACTATATATATTTTATTTATATTAGATTTGATGTGCTGAACTGCAATGTCATACAATTCTATAGACCAAGGAGAGAGTTGTTATGGCCAAAATGCCAAACATTTTTCTCTTCAAATACCAGTGAGTCCTCTTAAGATACCCCCAGATTTACTACTGTTTTAATGTATGGACTAAGAGAAAGTTAAATAACAAAAGTCCTATTCAAAAATCAATTTCTCAGGAGGATAATGACCTTTAAAGCCTGGTGTATCATATGTGATACATTTTTGTATTTATTTATTTGTATTTATTTACTTTTTAGATTTTGTTTATAGTTTCAAAAAACAGCTCCATTGAAAATTTTTATTTTAATAAAAATGTCAGCGTATTATTTCATATGTCAGACTTTAAGGTTATCACTATGGCACTTTCGAAACATTGCCCTGTTTGTTTGAGCAGTCCAACTTTGCTTGTTTACCACAACAGATGTAAACAAACATGTACATGAGCATTGCTGTTATTGTTGCTACAGCTACATGAAATCGTAGTTCTACAGTAATAAATGTGCAGACTTGAGCCAATGAGCCCGACCGCAATTCGGGACTAAAATCAGTGTATAAGTCTTGTAGTGGGGGCCTGTGTAGCTCAGTAAGCAAAGACACTGACTACAACACCTGGAATCGCAATTTGAATCCAGGGTGTGCTGAGTGACTCCAGACAGGCTTTCAAAGCAACCTATTGGCCCAATTGCTTGGGTGGGTAGAGTCACGTGGGTTACCTTCCTTGTGGTCATGATATAGTGGTTCTCGCTTTAGGTGGGGCACGTGGTGAGTTGTGTGTCAATGCCACGGTGATAGCGTGAGCCTCCACAAGCGCTAGGTCTCCACGGCAACGCGCTCAGCAAGCCACGTGTTAAGATGTATGGGGTGACTGTCTCAGAAGCGGAAGCAACTGAGATTTGTCCTCTGCCACCCAGATCAAGGCGAGTCACTGCGCCACCACAAGGAATTAGAGCACATTGGGAATTGGGCATGCCAAAAAGAACTAGGTTGCGAGTACAAGCGGCCGAAATGGGCTTCCTCAGAAGGGTGGCGGGCTTCTCCCTTAGAGATAGGGTGAGGAGCTCAGTCATCTGTGAGGAGCTCGGAGTAG
Source organism: Xyrauchen texanus (assembly GCF_025860055.1). Lineage (NCBI taxonomy): Eukaryota > Metazoa > Chordata > Actinopteri > Cypriniformes > Catostomidae > Xyrauchen > Xyrauchen texanus. The sequence continues at coordinate 40,530,824 of NC_068295.1, forward strand.
AGCGGCTGCTCCTTTGCATTGAAAGGAGTCAGTTGAGGTGGTTTGGGCATCTGGTAAGGATGCCCCCTGGCCGCCTCCCTAGGGAGGTGTTTCAGGCACGTCCAGCTGGGAGGAGGCCTCGGGGAAGAGCCAGGATAAGGTGGAGAGATTACATCTCCAAACTGGCCTGGGAACGCCTCGGGGTTCCCCAGTCAGAGCTGGTTAATGTGGCTCGGGATAGGGAAGTTTGGGGCCCCCTGCTGGAGCAGCTGCCCCCGCGACCCAACTTCGGATAAGTGGTTGAAGATGGATGGATGGATGGATAAATAAAATAATTAACATTTCTGTTGCTTTGTTCACATCTTGGATGTTTTTTTCTTCACTGGGTTTGGTGCAATGCATGATATACATTATATGCCGACTTAGAATTTTGCCATACCCAACCTTTTTACGAGGCCCCATAATGATGTTGTCTACCTTTTGGAACAGGCTTTGCAATGTTTTGCAAGATGCCTTAAAATGCTGTCTTTAGTAGGTAGCTCACTAGGTTCTGTGCATTTCTATCTGTACTTAGTGTCATATAATACACTCAAAGTAGTTATCTGATTCAACACGGTCACAAATCATAATTTTAGTTCATCGATTCCCTTCAGGTCAGTATTCATTTTCTGACTTTGCTAAAAAGTAAATAGGTTTACATTCCCACAACCGTGTTCCTGTTTAATTCTATATGGCAGGGCAGATGGAACGTTTGGAATAGAGATAAAGTAATATGTTAGATGTCTGTGGGCCTTAAAGTGTGTGCCAGCTCATGTCTTGGCATAGGTCAGTTTGTTTGTTTTTTGGGTGGGGGGTGTTCACCTCACTCTATGGAAAATTGTTCAACAAAATTATAGTTTTTTGTAAGTTTTGGCATACAACAGAGCAGTGTGATGTGCATCATTTCTTATTTTGGGCTGTCATAAGTTTTACCTTGAGTTGAAGCATTAGCTGTATTCAGAAAGATAAATTATCGGCTTTATAAAACTGCTGAGTAAGTCAAACATGTGTACATGCTTCAAAAATATTATTACACATTTGAAGACCTCAATACAAATGCATTAAACACAGGTTTATTTTACTAGCAGATAAAATGTGAGATGATTCTCGATTAGGCAAGTGTATGGATTGTCTCTGCAGAGGCACATTATCTCAAACAAATCTGATTGAACGAAACTGATACAGTGACTACTTAATCACACACACAGAGGGGAGTGATGTACGCTAATTAGGGGGCACATCATGCAGCCTTTGGTAAATGGTTGGCTGTCAGCTCTCTAGTCGGCCACAGTGAGAGAGGTTAGTTAGCAGAGTGATAGCTGAGACACTGACAGTTTGGCTGAACGAACTTGCCATGCTCAGCGCGGGGCAAAACATGAGTGGAAGCAGATGGTACAATGCAAATTAAGTAGAAAAATAGTAGCATGTAAACGATATATCTACTAGCAGAAATGTAAAGTCCCTCTTTATGTCTGTGAAATAATAAGCATGTATTATTTTGAAAGGACAAAAATTTGGGTCAAAACGTCTACACACTTTGAATTAGTTACTTCCACAGCAGTCTATTGGTGCAATCAAGTTCTCCAATGAAGTTCATACTTAAGAGGTAGGAAGTTGTAAACATGGTTTGATGTGCATTCAAATGATTTTTGTGGGAAAGAATGTGGTACTCGTTTTGATATTACATATTTATTTCTTTCTCTTTTCATTTACGGAAATAAATTAAGCTTTTTAGCACCAGTGCAACAAAATAAAAAACATAGCTGATATCTCATGTAGCCACATGTAATGATTGGAGATGTAGTTTTGCTGCACACACCTCGTAAACTGTCCAATTTATGTTGGCATTCATGATATAATCGCTCCACTTTACTATTGTGGTATCAACTATTTCAGATAAACATGCCCATAAACATCACGTAAAAACAAATTGAACGGTGTTAAGTCGCTTGTCGTTCAGACGGCCTCTTCCTGCCTTTGGCCAGAATTAACTGGAAAGTGGACCAGAATCTACACTCACGGAGCACTTTGTTAGGAACATTATGGTTGATGTGGTCTTCAACTGTTGTAGCCTATTCGCCTCAAGGTTCAATGTATTGTACATTCTGAGATGCTATTGTGCTCACAACAGTGGCTTAGTTACCATAGCCTTTCTGTCAGCTCCATCAAGTCTGGCCATTCTCCGTTGGCTTCTCTCATCAACAAGGTGTTTCTGTCCGGAGAACCGCCACTCACTGTTGAGGAGACCAGGAGATCAGCAGTTACAGAAATACCCAAACCAGATCGTACACCTGCATCAGATGGACACATTGGTAGTGTCTCACTTTGGTTTCGTCACATCATAAACAAAGTTTTTAGGTCACTGAGTCAAGTGAATCATAGTTTGAAACACAGAAATACACGTCTTGAGATACCTACTTTCGAATTTGTGCTCCATCAAGATAAGTTTAAATGCAAGAACACATTCTCAATTTGTCATGTTCTCAGAAGACGCGTTCTTGCATTCCATCTGCACTATTTTTAATTGTTCCCGACCATTGCAGCGACCTAAGAACCGCCCTCAGATGCTGCATGTGCTACTGACAATCATTACTGTATATAAAGATCTCATCCAGATGGGCAGCGGCATACACAGAGTGCTAGGTCCATAAGTCTCTGAAACATAGCCAGGGAAGGGTCACAAATTGGTGAAAGCTAAACAGTGTGGAGAAGGTTGTTTACTCACGAGACATTGGTGTTAAGGGGATCTGCCAGTAACCCTTCGTTAAATCCAGTGTCGAATAAGAGTGAGCCGCCAATCGAGCATTTCGTCAATACGAGGCAAAATTAGACACCACATTGACCTTTCTATAATTCACACAGAACTGACACACAGTTGTCGCTCTTCGGAAACAGCACCACCGGGCTGGCTCAGTCACTGTGGGATTCTTCTTTTCCCCCATATCAAGCATGGCCTTTTTATTCTTCCCGAAGCACTTTTTTTGTGTTAGGGTAATCCGTATGGTTGACTGCCCCTGGGTTGTTTCGATATGGTGTTTTATGAGGGAAGTGAAGTGACATGAACATGTCTGAGAATTCTATTTGCAACAGATCCACTTCGATGACTTGCAATGGTGAGAAGTGGTCTCCGCAAGTGACAGGGGTACCTCGATTGGCCTCCCTCTCCAGTACCACCATCGCCAAAGCCACAGGGACCACTTCACTCCATGGTTTTAAGTGGCTGAGGTAGTAAATTTGCAGTGATCTGCCCCTATCATTTGTTTAACCTCATAAATGACTTCCCCGACTCGCTGTGTGACCTCACTGGGCCCTTGCTACTTTGCGAGTAATTTAGAGCTTGATGTGGGAATTAATACAAGCACTTTATCTCCCTGTGTAAATTCCCATAGCCAAGCTCCCCAGCTATACAGCCAGGACTAAATTCTTGACCTCCGTGAAGTTGGCACCCCATAAAACGAAATAATCTCCAAAACTATGCCATTGGTTTGTGCTGTGTTTGTGCTGATTTGTGCCGCAAAAACGAACATTTGTGCTGTTTTGGTGTTTGAGATATTGAACATTATTTTTTTGGTTGTGTTACGTCACTCTCCACCCATGTCGTTCAAATCGCTCCAAACCGGTGTCATTCGTTTGTGCTCGGTTTGTGCTGTTTTGTGCTGTTAAAACAAACATTGTATCTATTTTCCTTTAGCAGATATAGCAAATTTAATGCGGGAGCTGTGACGTCACTCTCCACCCCATTTCTTCTAAACCGCACAACAACTGTGTCGTTCGTTTGTGCTCGGTTTGTGCTGTTTTGTGCCGCTAAAATTAACACTGTATCTATATCCCCTCCTTTAGAAATAACAAATATAATTCGGGACAGTGACGTCACTCTCCACCCCACCTCATCTAAATCGCCCCAAAACGGTGCCTTTTGTTTGTGCTCGATTTGTGCCGTAGAAAGAACCATCATAAATTATTCCATTCTTCAGACATCACAAAATCTTTGGAGGAGTAGTGACGTCACGCAAGCAATCCATCTCGTCTACAAACCTGTCTTGTGCGTTTGTGCTCGCACATGGCCGCTTCTGTCATTCTTCTTTAGATAAGGAAATGTTTTATTGCCAGTGACTTCATCAAGCTCAAGATTAAAAAAAACAGTATGTGATTGATTGACGCGTATCACTTGTTTAAAAATGCACGTTGCTTTTTGAAAACTTTGTAGCATGTCGTAATTTCGCACGCCCTTCGTTTGTTTGTGTTCTTGTCCGTCGCTTAATCTCCTTTGTTATATTACTATGTTTTTTATTCCAATCGAGCTTAATTTATCAGATGGAAGTTTAGGCTACTGTAGTTTGTTTTAAATGTGTAGGCTATTATCTTGGCCTTGGCCTTATCTAGGCCTATAATGCAGATGATAAAAAATAATCTGAGCATTTTATCTTTCTCTGAAGGAGGAAGTGAACCAAGGACAGGTGAGCAGTGTTTCTGTTTTGTTTAAAATGTTTTTAAAGCAAATAATCTAGGACTGTTACTTGTTAGTTTGCTGTTCTTAGCTGGTTTAACGTCTTCCCGGCATTGACCAGTTTAGGATTCTGTCATTTCATACTAAACAAAGAAAGTCATAGAGATTTTATTAATTGTTGGGTGAAGTATTCATTTAATACCAGCAAACCACCTGGTTAAAGATTTTCTCTCTCTCACTCTCTCTCAGCTGAACAGACAACATATCCAAACAAATGAATGTAAAAATAACAGAGCAATTTCTGTGGAGAATTTACAAATATTTTTTTAAAGAACCATAAAATAAGAGAACTACAAAAATGTTTTGACTTAATGTAAGAGAAGTGTTAAAATGAATAGATATGGGTACAAATAACATAACAGAACATTTACTAAAGAAAAATAGAACTTCTGTTCAAAAAATCATGGATTTGTTAAAACAGGCATAAAGTGAATAGAGATAATGTAGATTAACAACAATAGAAAAACAATATAGACCATTCTCGTATTGATTATGAACTAATTTCTGCAGAGACCAGTCCAAGAAATGCATTAATCAAAGGTTTTAGTCCTCCTTTGTGAACAACATGACATGGGGTTGTATTTTGGTTTTGGCTGAGGCTGTTGTTACATGGTCACACAGGTCATCATATTTCTCCCAGGCAAAAGAGTTTCTTCGGCAGTAAGCCACGTAATGTCCAAGAGATTCCCTTGTTGGTCCTGGAATGAATGCAACAACCCCTCGCAAAGTGAACAACTGATTGTCCAGCTCCATGTCGACAGGGATTTCAGACAGTGGATGGTTAGTATCCACACTTGTTTCAATACACAATAGTTGTCCAGGTATGCATCTGTGTGTGACAGAGCCATTGCAGAGGAATTTCATTGATGGATCATCCTTACTTTTCCAGCTATCTGGACACTCTTGGAGTGATTTCAGTGGCTTCAGACACTTGGACCTGTTGAGGTGTAGCCCATCTTCCAGTGCTGCTTGGAGGCTTTTCAGTCCACCAGTTTGTAGAATATCTACGTTGACTGGTAGGAGATAGATGGTCCTTGAAGATTTTGTATTTCGGCTGCAGTATGGAGAAGAGCACTCAGCTGTAAGTGTTGCACTTGGCATTTGTTTCATTGTTGATGTGATAATGTTAGCAACATTGCAATCTGCATTGACCTGCCTCACACCTGATTTTAGGTGAACACACTGAAATGTATCCAGTAGCATTTTTGCCCTCTTTGCGTAAGCATCTTTTCCAACTCCTTTTGTGACTATGGTCTTTACCAAATCCAACATTTCAGTTTTCGAGTGCTCTTTGTCGAGATAATGACAGAATGATCCACTGTCACAGAATGCAGAGCAAAGGCACTGGCAAAAGGAATCAAAGGCACAGGTATTATTTACACTTACAAGCATTTTGTCAACCAAGATGGGCTTTTTAGCCTGGTAGTTGCCATTTTTCAAGACATTAATTTTTGTCTTTTTTCTTTTCAGGTTTATGTCTGCATGCAACCACTCAGAGCAAAGGGTCAGGTAGGACAGTCGCTTTTTTGGAGGAACACCGAGGCCTTTCCAGTTTTCAACAGGGTCTTCCTCTACTAATTGTTGCTTAACCTCTGTGTCCTGCTCACTATGGGCAGTTTTTGTCTTCTGATTCTTTGTCTCAATGTCCTCTCTCTTCACCGGTGCAGAGGAAAGCCTCATGTTTCCCTCAAGAAACGCAAGGTGGCCTATGACAAAACGGTCAATTCGGATGGGGAGGCTTTCATGTTTGAAAAGACCATGTTTTATGTTTTTAAATTCAGCCTCAACATTTGCAGAGGTTGCTGTGTTATGTATGCTTTTGAAGTGCGGAACCATCACAGCTGTCCAAAGGGGTAGGTAGCATGCCATTCTTATTATATTTGGGACAAGCTCTGGAAGTAAATGAAGATTGTCTCTGTCACCATGATGTGCTGCAATCATCTTACTTTCTTCACAGATTTCTGTAACCCATGTTTTCAGATCTGTGTGTAGTGTCTCCTCAACTCCGGTCACCTCTGTTAAATGGTCGTCTTCAGTGACACATGGCAAGACCCCCTCTGCAAATCGTCTTTTCAGTTGTGCTTTGCATGTTTCCGAGACAACAGGTAAACCTTTGTCATCGTTTCCTTCTGATTCACTGAAGGCAACAACTGCAATTGAATGAATGAGCTCCCTTACATCTTCCAGTGTATCAGACTGTAAAAGTTGTGCCATGGCTCGTAGATAGAATTCTCTAACTCTGTTTCCTCTTTGTCTTAGGCATTCCCACCGACTAATGAGCTTGATGCAGTGTGCAACATCTACTCTGATCAAGCAAGGTGGTAGCTTTGAGTCTTCGGGCTTCCTTGCCAGCACTCCAAAGCACTGATTGATGTATGTTTTCAGGTCTGGGTAAGGAGTGAAGGCCTTAACCAGTGCTCCAAGCAAAGCCAAGGAGAAATCACAGACTGCCTCTTTGGGCACAGCAGCACCTGCTCGTTGCCATTCCATGAGCCAGTTGGCAATAGAATTGATGGTGTGGCTCTCTGATAGCATTTGCACTACTGGAATATGATCTCCCTGTGAACACAAAACTCCTTGATACAGGAAGACATGTCCAGAATTGCCACAGGGTCTTCTCAGTCTTTTCACAACTGTACCTGTTGCATCAAAACTCACAAATGAGCCAGACTACTTGGATTTCATTTGATACACTTGCATCTGAGATGGGGTCCAGTAATGGCAAAAAAACCTATCAAGGCCTATGTCATGAATGCTTCCATTGTGGGTTACACTGTATTTTAGTAGATGCAATGACATGATTGGATCTTTGTCTCCAAGCTCTTTGTCACCCATCTCTTGTTTGGCTTTTCTTAATGTTGCCAGATTTGGCAGGTGGCTAGGCTCTGGGTCACCAACATCCATCAGTTTGTAAGCCTCAGCTGCTCGCCATATATGTGCTGGTTTTCGGCCTTCCCAGAGTTCTTTAGACACACGTGTTCTCAGATCTCCTGATAACTTCCGTTTTGCTTTACCAGTATGGAGACTGTTATCAACATTGCGGATTATGCATTGAAGCACAACTGGTTCATTATCCAATGGCATGTTCTCTGCTTTTATAGACAATTGTGCGTCACACTCTGTGCAGTGCCCAATTATGTCTATGTAGTGAGATGTGTTATTTGGAAATAATTTTGCCCTCCTGAATCTAAGAGTGCATGAGGTCTTGATATTTTTCCATATCTCCTCATACAAAACGTGTGTCCATGCACCACGTTTCAGGATGGTGTATTCTCTTTTACATGTGTTGAGTGATTTGTCATTGTAATCAACCTTTTCAGGCCAGATTTCTACCCATTTCTGATGAGGGAGACTGATCTCAAATGTAATGTCGTAGCATTGACTTTGCTGATTTGTGTCTGCCATTGACACTGCTGAATGAAAATCTGCTAAGCTTTCTTGTGAGCTGTCACTGTTTGGACCTTGACCTTGCGTATCTGTGTCGATTTTGCATACCTCAAGGATTTGCCATATATTGTGCCTATTTGTCTTCACAATAGTATAAAGGTTTTTGGTGAAACTTTGTTGTTTAGTTGTTTGCTTAAATCTGCTCACACCTTTTCTGTGGGAACTGCTATGTTTGTTCCTGTAATAATCTGTTCCTTTGCAGCACTGATGACTTTGATGATGTCATCACGTCCACAGGCTGGTTCCCTAGGCATCTGATCAAAACAGGAATTATTTTTAATGTAGTTTTTAATAAAGTAGTTGCGCCAAATTAACTAACTTACCTTACAGGTTACATGCTTATTCATACCACGGTTATATATACACACACACACATATATATATATATATATATATATATATATATATATATATATATATATATATATATATATATATATATATATATATATATATATGACCCTGGTTTGAATAAGCATGTAACCTGTTGGTAACAAGTATATTTATTTATTTTATTACTTTCTTCCATGGAATCGAGATGTTGGGCAAAATGATAGGGAGTGACTTAGTTGCCATTCACTTAAACTGCATTTTTTTTTTTTCAAATCAGTTCAAGTAAATGATGGCTGAAATAAAAGCATGTGGGCTGTACAACTTATATGTACTATAGTCCAATTGTTCTGAGGTCATTCAATTAGATTTACCTCAGAAAATCTTGTCATCCATCCTATATTGGTCGTGTTTAGATATTGCTACTTTTTTATGACTAGAGAATCCTTTTGTGAACTAAATCAACTAATTCATTACAAAAGAGCTCAAAGACAACACATTCTCCAATTATATGAAAAGTAGGGTAACACTTTATTTTACGGTGTTCATGATACAGAGTAATTACTTAATTAATTACATAGAAGTAGCCGTTGTAATAACATGCAACTAAGTTATGGAACAGCCTGTACTTACAGATTGTAATTATGCACATGTAATAGGCAGCTACTGTTACACACATGTAACAAGCAGAGTTGGATAAGGTTTATAGATACACATGAAGTACACTTAAGTACATTCTTGATACACTTTATTTTACGTAGCTTATCCCTGTGTTATATTATGTAACTGCTATGTAATTAGGAAGCTACTGCATGTATTTAAGCTGTGAGCTAGTGAGTTAATTCAAACTAAGGTGCATATGGATAAGGTAAGATGAAATGAAGTACACTTAAATACAATCTTGATACGCTTTATTTTACGTTGCTTATACCTGTGTAATATTCTGTCATTTTAATGTAATTAAGAAGCTATTGCATGTATTTAAGCTGTGAACTAGTGTGAACAATCTTGATACACTTTATTTTATGCTACATACGTGTAATGCTACAGAACGTACAAAATTACCATGTGTAACTGCAGGATTTTCCTGACCTTAGTAGCCTAAGTACTTGTTGTTACATTGTGTAGTACTCAATACTTTGTTATATAATTACACTGTACCAAGTGTGTAACACGTATGTAACCGACTCTGCTTGTTACATGTGTGTGTAACAGTAGCTGCCTATTACATGTGCATAATTACAATCTGTAAGTACAGGCTGTTCCATAACATAGTTACATGTTAATTACATTTTGTAACATGTTATTACAACGTCAACTACTAATTAATTAATTAATTACTCACAGACACCATAAAATAAAGTGTTACCAAAAGGAGCTGATAACTGAATAACTGCACTCAGCCAGTACAGGATGGGTGACAATCTTTTCTGTGAATTAGTTACATTTTTCTCTGTTCACAATGTGAAGTTAATTATATGACTTCAGAGGATTAAATGGAACACGCCACTTGTATATTGCTTTTTGTCATTTCCTCTGCATAACATCAAGCTTTTTCCATGAAATGTACATTGCTGTACATATCTTAACTAATAACTTAATGTATTTTATGGCATAAATGTCATAGGTCTACTCTTATTAATGTGACAAATTGAGGATCATTTGGACATGATACATTTACCTGATTGCCCAAAATTTATAAAAAGTTTCACATTTTTGATGTGTCTGTTAATTTCTTATTTGATCAAATTATCCTGTAAATTGTGTTGACCTGCACACATGATTTTAGTACTTTTTTTTGTATTTTATCTCAGAGCACATGCTTACCTTTTTCACAGCCAGATACCTTTTCCTGTTTTGTTTTCCCACTATGCAGTGCTTAGGGTAAACAAATGTTTTTAAGGGGGCAGAAAGACTTTAAATGTCTGTAAACTGAAGTATTCCGAAAACTTAAGACAGTACACAACTTTTTATTTTTTTTTATTGGACAAAATCAAAGCATCAGTCACACGTAGCCTTGAGCCAGAGTGTTGATAGTACATTAGGCCTACATATCGTGCATTGGTGATTTTATAAAGACCAAATGTCAATATCTAGCACAAATCTAAACTAAAACATTTCAGTAGGCTATCTAAAGAAGAAAAGACAATGACAGAAGCGGCCATGTGCGAGCACAAATGCACAAGACAGGTTTTTTTTATTTTTTTTTTTATTTATGCATACAAACAATACAAAGATAACAATCATAATATACACTTCTGTAACAAAATTGTAATTAAAACTGTACAAATATGCACAAGACAGGTTTGTAGACGAGATGGATTGCTTGCGTGACGTCACTACTCCTCCAAAGATTTTGTGATGTCTGAAGAATGGAATAATTTATGATGGTTCTTTCTACGGCACAAATCGAGCACAAACAAAAGGCACCGTTTTGGGGCGATTTAGATGAGGTGGGGTGGAGAGTGACGTCACTGTCCCAAATTATATTTGTTATTTCTAAAGGAGGGGATATAGATACAGTGTTAATTTTAACGGCACAAAACAGCACAAACCGAGCACAAACGAATGACACCGGTTTGGAGCGATTTGAACGACATGGGGTGGAGAGTGACGTAATACAACCAAAACAATAATGTTCAATATCTCAAACACCAAAACAGCACAAACGTTCGTTTTTGCGGCACAAATCAGCACAAACCGAGCACAAACGAACGACACAGTTGTTGTGCGGTTTAGAAGAAATGGGGTGGAGAGTGACGTCACAGCTCCCGAATTAAATTAGCTATATCTGCTAAAGGAAAATAGATACAATGTTTGTTTTAACGGCACAAAACAGCACAAACCGAGCACAAACGAATGACACCGGTTTGGAGCGATTTGAACGACATGGGTGGAGAGTGACGTAACACAACCAAAAAAATAATGTTCAATATCTCAAACACCAAAACAGCACAAATGTTCGTTTTTGCGGCACAAATCAGCACAAACGCAGCACAAACCAATGGCATAGTTTTGGAGATTATTTCGTTTTATGGGGTGCCAACTTCACGGAGGTAAATTCTTGAGCCTGTAGCAAATTCTCCTGTGATAGTTGCCCCAATGTGTGGAGTTTTGCTCTCAGGTCAAGAACATATTGATTTTCGTTTTAGCTATTTGAAGGTCCCTACTCCCAATTTTCCATCTGCTCCAGTACCACCAGGTCGATCACAGCTCAGACATCGTGTTGCTCAGCCAGCAACCACCTCCGGCAGGCATCCCGGAGCTGCTGGGCAAAGGCAAATGTGTGGTCATGCTCGACAATGGTCAGCGAAGTGTTGGTGCTGCTGCTTGGGTGTTTGGCCTACCCGCTGCAGGATGGCTTTCCTCTAGTCGGCATATACCAGGAGGTTCTCCATTGGTAACTGCTGTGCTGCTAGTTGAGCTTTCAACAGTGGTAATAACCGGACCACCCACTGGGTGCTTGGCCATCCCCAGGCCCCTGCTGTCCTTTCAAAGAGCTCCAGGAAGGCCTTAGGATCGTCTTTGGGCCTATCTTGACCAGCAGAACATGGGGCGGGCAGTCGTAATGTCTGGGGTTGTGGCGGCAGCACCCTCCTGGGGCAGCAAGCTTGGGCCTGGAAGAGCGCAATAAACCGCTGCTCCTATTCTGTATGCAGCTCGAGGAGGTCTGGATGTTGTGTTTCTACCTCCCCAACACCCGGGTTTCAGCACCAGTGTAACAAGTTCGTGATAGGGTGCAAGGAGGAAGTGGGAGTCAGCGAAATCCGACACAAAAGGAATTCTATTCTCATAAACAAAACAAAACTCACAGTCTCGGGGTATGTGCGTAGCTCTCTCTCCCTCACTGGCATATGGCTCACTCCTAAATCAATCTCCAACTCTCACTGCAATGGCAAACAGCTGTTAGAGACAATCATTGACAGGTGATGATCATTACCATTCTTATCTCCTGATCTCGCTCTCCATTCACAAGCCGGCACTCATCCACGCCCCACCACCTGAGTAGGCTTACATGTGCATCACATGGATGTTTAAGAGCATCTCACTGGTTTTCAGTGTCATAAACGCTGTGTTTTTAAGTTGCTATGTCAAGTTAAAAGTAATTGAAATGTTGAAAATCGTGTCTTGAGATACCTGCATTCTGTTGTGCTTCATTCTGTGGCTGCAATACTTGTGAGATTTGTTGAGGCGAGCTGACTGCCCCCTACTGACGTGGCTTGCAAAACAAAAAGTTACATGTACTTCAAGCTTGAATTACCCTGATAGTAGGAAAATATGTACTTTTATTATGGAATTTACATGAACATTTACATTTATGCATTTGGCAGATGCTTTTATCCAAAGCAACTTACAGAGCCCTTATTACAGGGACAATCCCCCTGGAGCAACCTGGAGTTAAGTGCCTTGCTCAAGGACACAATGGTGGTGGCTGTGGGGCTTGAACCAGCATCCTTCTGATTACCAGATTACCAGTTATGTGCTTAGACCACTACACCACCACTCCTAAAACCACTTAGACCACTACACCACCACTTTATTATTTAATTATTGATCAATGAACAAAAGTTTACTTTGACATCAAGTTGACATTGATCCTGTTTATCCTCAGTCATGTCACAATGTGCACGTCTTTCTGTTTTCAGTGTGTATGTGTGTGTGTGCAGCTCAGTACAACAGAGCTAATTATAGTGTGTGTTGTGCACTGGTGTGAAAACAGAAGTGACAGCAGCGCTGGTCTGTAGGCAGCATGGAGGATGAGCCTCCCTATGTCTGGCTAGGCCAGAGTCATCATATGGACAAATCACAACTGATCTGCGGCTGTAATGAATGCCAGATGTTAACGCTTTGTACCCAATGACTCTCCAGAGAGCTCACCTAATCGGAAGAAAGACATCTGTGTGTATGCGTGCATAAGTGTGTGCTTGTATGGCCTATGATATTTCAGTATATGTATATTTCTGTGTATATACAGATTTACTACATATATACTAGAGACTGGGGCTAGTTGTCACAGTTTTTACTGGTGAAGTGAATATTTCTCAGGGAAGTTTGTAAATGTAAAATTACCTATTAAACAAATGTTACAACCAGCCCCAATAAAAATATTACAACTTGTCACAACCAGACATTTATTAAAAATACAAAAGCCCTGAGAACGAATAGGTTACCATTGTAACCCCTATCCCTGATGGAGGGAACAAGCCGTTGTGTTGAATTAAGCGACACTAGGGGACTTTCTTGAAGGCCTCAGTTACCTCTGAACTTGAGAAAAGGCCAATGAGAATTTGGCAGACAGAATTTGCATGTCCCTCCCCCGGACATACAGGAATAAGAGGAGGGAATCTTGCATCTGTTCATTCAGGTTTTGCACTGAGGAGCCGAGAATAAGGTTCAGCCATTACAGTGGCTCAGTTCAGCGTTGTGGCCGGGGGAACACAACGTCTCGTTCCCTCCATCAGGGAATGGAGGTTACAACAGTAACTTAGATGTTCCCCATCTGTCGCTCACTAGACGTTGTGTCGAATGAAGCGACACTAGAGGTCCCTATTCAATCAAGAAATGCACTGAACCGCGTACGTGAGCTGCTGACTCAGGTGCGGCCAGGCAGTTGCGTGCCAAAGCAACAGGCTGCGTCAAATTGCACGTACCCTTCCCCAACGCACCATAAAAAAGTCATAAACTTTTTAGGTTCCCGGCATCCCGAAGGGGGGGAACAAAGCGACGTGCAAGCATGGAAGCAGGCCGCGCTAGCCGCGCCTTTTCTCTCTCTATGTTTCTCGCATAGAGTTAAAGCGGCTGGGGCCATTTTAACGCCTTCAAGAAAGTCCTCTAGTGTCGCTTCATTCGACACAACATCGATTGAGCGACAGACAGGGAACATGAAATGTACATTCATTGTATACACTGTAAAAAAAAAAAAACTGTAAATTTAAAACTGTTGTTTTTACTGTATATTTTACAGTGTAGTATTGTAATTTATATTATTAAATTATAAACTTAAAATATTCAACTTCTGAAACTGTAAAAATCTGCTTTTCACTTTATAATGTATTGTTAATCACTGTAGTAATTACAAAAGGGCACATGATGACATGAAGTTCATCAATAGTGGCTCTTCCAGGAGCAATGACTAATAAACATGCAGAGACATCAGTGTCACTCACACAAACACTGAACACCATCAGAATAACACATGTGAAATATTAAAATAATGCACTAAACATTAACTAAACTACATTAAATATAACACAGAACACCCCAAAGTACATACCTGATATTAAAAATGAGAAGAAACATAACTATTCCCATAAAATATAATTCAATGTAATGGATCACACAGGGAGTTCAGGGAACACCAATGTAGCATATTAGGGGGTTTCAATGAAAGTTCGCTAACTGGTTAGTGTGGCGGTGTTATGTTATGCTATTAGCTTAGATGTACTATGTTTACAATATGGCGTCGGCAGGTTGCGCATGCACGGTAGATTGCCCCGGAAGAGTCTCTTTAGGTCTTCCCGTGAACTTTCATCACCATAGCAACCAACACCAGTGATTGGTGATCTGGGTCAACACTAATGAAAACAGTTTCATCGATGCCTATGTACGTCATTGTGTTCTAAAGTGCACAAACAAACAGTAATCAGTAAAAGTGCCCAGACTCTCACACCAATATATGTAGCGAATTTGGTATGATAAATGTTCACTGCACGTGTTAAAGTGTCGTGTACATTACCATTATTTGTACGGGAAACAGTATGTGTGAGCTAGGAATTTAATTAAACGGTCCTATTTCTACATTACTATGTAAGGAAATTACTAATGGAATCAGTCACGTTTGACAACCGTTATAATTTAGATAAATGACAAATAACTTGATTGTTTGTCTGAATCAAATTCTCCACCATTAAAATCGTAATACAACGTCTCATTGTATCAGCTAACAATTTCTACTGTAGGGAATTAGCTTTAATAAGAGAAGTATGATTAATTATCTTATTGGAGTAATATTATTCTCATGACTTATTGACAATAATATTACACATATAGGTATAGCTTTGAAGCAAAATCTTTTAGAAACAGAGATGAGATTATTTATCAAAATATACCACTGTCAAAATATCTTTAAAAGGGAAACATGAATAATTAATCATAACGTAATACATAACATTTGGATCGGTTAATAGAATAAACTTGAGGTAGCTGAATTAATATTACAATCAATTTATCTGTTCATCCAGCGAACACTCAGTATTGATTGTCTATCAATTCTCAGAAAGGATATTTTCCGTGGCCACACAAAAATAACTCTTTCTTAGCATGGAGCTGAGATCGAATCGTTACATTTACATTGATTTACAAGCAGACCAGAATCAACTCACAAGAATGTACACAAATGTTTATTTAACTAAAATACGAACACATAACTAATCTAAACAAAAACAGTGTATTAAAAAAGCATTAAATAATAATAATAAACTATAACCGAAATGTCAAGTATTACTATCACTTTACTATATAAACTGTCAGATCCTAAATTTAGAATATATTAAAATATGACTGTTTTCCCCAGCTGGTACACAGTGTTATATTTCATAAACAATAAAAAAAATAACCAAATCTCTTTAAATAAAACCTAAATATCAAATTTTGAGAGTAAAAATGTATTCCTACCCTTCGTAATTTCTAGGATAACCTTGCTTAGGTGCAGAATATAAACATCCAATTATAAACATCCAATTTGTTGCTCTAATCTCGCACATATCTGGGGAAGGATAAGAGGCCATTTCAAAGGCAATGAGCATACCTTGCATACCTTCCTCCATCATACAGAAGTGGAAGAAATATGGAACTACCTAGGGCAGACCCAGCCACCCCACTCGCAACCACCAAGGTCATCAAGGTCATACGTTCAATGAAAAGCTGTAAAGCTTCAATGCACTCTAAGGGGCTTTAGAAACCTAATACCAACTGCATACATTGAAATGAAAATGTAATGTAAGTTTTAAAAGACATGAGGGTAAGTAAACGATGATTGGTGACTTTTCATCTTGGGGTGAACTACTCTTTCAATGCAATATGTTCATTGTATAACACTCACACTCTGGGGAAGCACTGGGGTGGGCACACTCATGGCCGGGTATAAGGGGGGATGAGGACTTTCCTTATGTTTCCTCGGTCAGATGACGAAACGACCAAGGGAGACCCTCCCGGTCAGACGAAAAGAGAACCTATTACCCAGGCCAAAATACCCCCCAATGACTGCATCCTAGTGCTGGTCCTGGGCACACTTGGATTCAACTCAGTTTGAAGGTATTTTGTATGGAGACACAGCAACCCATGCTGATCAGCCCAGCTTCTGCTGTGACAAGAGGATATGCAACAAGGTGGTGGCTGTCGCTCTTGTCAATCAAAGCCCTCGTTCGTTCTGATCCATCGCTCTGGCAGAAGGGAATCTCCATCTGTGCTGGAGTCACTGGAGTGGCGGGGGCCGGCTACATCCTTATTATCCCATTAGCGAGCTGTTGCAGCTCCCTCAATGTAAAGCAGTCTCACGGCTGGATCCTAATGTCATATGAATACTAGCAGGTGATGTGCCTCGGCCAGAGGCCTGACTGTTTGCCGCAGGTTCCTTCTGCACACAAAGAGCCAAGATGGCACACTTCTGCAGCAAGTTAAAACACTGCTGTTTCGACACATATGTCACCCAGCACAAGGCAGCATACTGTTGCTTTTTAGTAACGGCATGATGAAGGGATTTATTTTAACATGTTGACAAACAAATCTCAATATATCCAAGCTAAACCAAATGCCAAGAACAAAGCAGTTCAATTTAAAATGTGTATAAGATGTGTACATTATATCAATACTGATAGTCACGGAATAGAACTGAACCTGGCGTTTGTTTTACTCTACTCATGCCTCAGTATTCTTATCGATGAACAAAATACTATATACTTAAGCTACATGCAAAAAAATAATAAAAATGGATAAAGAAAAAAAAAAAGAGTGATTTCTCAAACAGGATTTTACATATTTATTATTTTATTTTATTTGTTTTTTTTCCCCTAACCTTTATTTGCTTGTACAGTAGTTCTTTCAGTGACCGTGATGTTCAATATTTGGCAAGTATTGCATGAAAGTCGCCCTTTTTATTAATGTTGTTATAACTGCATATTAACCATTTATAATGCTTTTTTAAATGACTTATAAGTCATTAATGAATCCCTTTATAAAGGCTAAATAAAAGGAACATTAATGTCAAGTATAACCAAGATATTTGTTTAAATTCAAAGGCATAAAATTTAAAAATGTAAAAGAAACATATTGAACATCAAAAAAATTATTTTCTCAGGCAGACAGAAAGCTGAACTCTATTTAGCAAGTGCTAAATTAGTGTCATCAATATGATGAGTACAGCCAAACGACAGAAGGCACATGCCACTCAAACCTGACAGGACTTTTAAATCCTCTTTTAATCAAATCCGCCTGTCAGATGTATCATTCAGAGCAAACACACCTCCACCTCCATCTGTCTTTACCCACCAGGAGAAAAGAAAGTGATTTTCTCCTATTAGCAACTCATTAGAGTTTGCTGCACTTTCCTCTCAAATCTATTCCCTTTCCATTAGGGCTCATTTAAATAGCTGTTCTGCCCTTTGTCACTGACCCGGCCCTGGTGCTCTGATGGCCAGTGTTATGCAGGAGATGGGGAAGTCTGCTAGAGGTTGCTCAGAGGTCATCCATCACCTTCTGTCAAAAAGGAGGTGACTTCCTGGAGGGCCTCCGCCCATTTGTTCCCCACCTACTGACTGATCTCCACAGGCTGCTGCATCCTACAGCAGGATAAGAGTTTAGCTAAGAAGCTTTGATAGACTGGACATGTTAGGTATTGTTTTTTTTTTTTTTTTACAGTCAGAAAAAAAATCACAAATGAGATCTCTTTAATAACTTTAAATGGATTCTCCTAGAGAGCAATAAAATAAAAGCAAACTGAGGGTAAAACTTTACATTAATGTTCCCTTTGTCAAGTTGGTATAAAGGGGTTTATTAATGACCAATAATTAATTTACAAAATGCATTACAAATAACCTATATGCGATAATAAATGCTTAATAAATACACTTATTCCTACTTACGTTGGTCAAAAACGTATAATGCCCTGATTCGTGATTTAAGTCTCAATGAAGTAAAAATAGACTATTATAGAGAGAGGGACTGTGTTATTTTGCTACAGACCGCTTTGTGTTTATATTCATGACTGTAATGTCTTGACTCACTTGTGATGTCACTTTCCTTGTCACAATAATGTCAACAGTGTCCCAACTTAACTAGTCCTAGTTACCTAAATCTTTTTTCAAAAACAATTTACAGGTCTTCATGCTCATTCACAGCATATATCATATAATAAAGCCTGATGACCATTAAAACATACTCAACTTTATGTACATAATAAATACTTCATATGTGTCCACCTTATAATGAGGTGCATCTCAATGGGTTATTAATGTTGAATAAGTATTATTAAGCATTTATAACATGTGAGGTAAATTTGCTTACTATTTGGCAGGTATTGCATGAAAGTCACCCTTTTTGTGCATGTTGTTATAAATGCATTTGAATGATTTATAATGCATTTGTAAATGAACCCCTTTCAGACTGATCCCTCAGTGAAATTGGAAATAGTAGGTTGACTTTTGTTTGGCTGAAATTGGTCTGTGCTAACTGAAATTCGTTACACACCGGGCACATATGAGCTCCATTTTCCTGGTGATATGCCGACGGAGATGCGCCAAAAGTGAGTTGTGAAGCAAATGTTTTTCACTTGTACAGGCTGTAATACAGTGAAGATGAATGCATATTTTATATACTGAACCCCCCAACCCAAAACCTAAACCTAACCATCAGTAGAGTAAAAATGTAATGTTAGAGGGAAAAATACAATTTCCAAATCACACTCTTCACTGATTATGCATACATGATCTGATCCCAGGTCTCCCAAGCTGCTTACACAACGCACTTCCGGTTTCCAATAAAAAAATGTCTGATAGGAGGTGCTGCTTGTCAGCGAGTTGGCATAATTTGTCTGATCCTAGGGTACTAGAACTCTCGGAAACAACATGCCGACTTCCCGTGTGGTCATGTTGCTTCTTTATAAACCCTTAACAAGGGAACATTGATGTAAAGTCTTACCAAATTAAACGATTTGCTTAAGCTGTCTGCTTATGTTGTTCCTAAGAAAACACCCCAGTATTCCCACATGTGTCTTCTCAAGAGTTTCAGAAGATATCGTTACAATGTCTAAATCTCAAACTTAACTCAGATTTGCCAAAATACCAAAGGCATCAATCAAAAGTCAGAGATTTCAATATGAATTTTTAAATGACATAAAGGTATTTTTTGTTAATATTTGTCTATAGATGCTGGTTTGAATAATAATAAAAACATGTATTACCATAATATTAAATACTATATTGCAGTAATGATAATCTAATGAAAATCCAAGTCCAGATGCATTACTTAAATGACAATTGAAATTGTCATGAAAATAATGTCACTGTCACAGTTTGTCAGTGACATTATTTTGAAGTGTTTCCCCTGGACTACGTTACCCAGTATGCACTGCCCTCACCACTGCCATCTGTTCCTGATTGTTCTCACCTGTTTTCCATTCCCTCGTTAGCTTTTGTTTGTAAAAATACCCTTTAGTTTTTGTATTCCTTTGTCAGATCTTGTTTGTTGTTGTTTTGAGTTCCTGTTTGTTGTTTCAGTGTCATCATTTTTATTAAAGCTTGCAAATAGATCCTACTGTCTCATCTCAGCATCCATTCGTGACAGTCACAATGCAAAAAAAACACACAAAAAAACAGAATGGACTTAGACTTTTATACATTTTCTGTATATAAAATATTATTTCAGATGTTATTTTTTTTTCTTTAGATTTTACATTACAAGCTTGTAAATGTAGTAGGTTAAATTATTCATGCACTTTAGTAAAAGTGTTTATATGTCATAAGATCGTATTGTTTGAGGAACAGAGCAAAAAGTGTTTCTGAACTGATAATCTGCTGTTTTACTCGTGATTTGAATGAAAGGGGATAAAAATCGTTGTTTTAGCTCATCTAGTGTTCATTACACTAGAAAATTGCCATGTTACGTACAACAGACCACATAAAAAAACATTTTGCCAAAATGACCAGGTTGCGAATGCCACTAAGGGAAAAATATAACAGTCATCAGAGACAGTAAAAAGGTGACTTAACAAACCAATCGGATTTAACAACATCCACTCCCACACAGTCTCCTCTCTTTTTAATACTTAAGTACAATTTGATGTGAATACTTTTTTTTTAACTTTACTTGTACTTTTAATTGAGTCAAATTTGTACTCAGTATCATACATTCACTTAAGTATAATTAAGTATAAATACTTTTTACACCCCTGCTAATGAGGAAAAAGACTCAGGATATTATTATAAACAGCGTAGGCTACCTGTATCAGGATGCTATACAAATTGTTATAGAGCATCTTTCCTTCCGGGGGCTATCCGTTTAGTAAATAAGGTAAATCAGGAAACCTGTACTAAGCAGAATTTAAATTGAAATGTAACTTTGTAATAGCCATTTGGAATTGAGCAGTGGCGAATTCTCAGGGCCAGCAAAGCCTTCTCTGCTGGCCTAACATGCCAAATAAATAAATATTTTTCATCCTTTCATTCTCAATCTTCCTAATAGGAAAAGTCCAATGGAAGCATCTTGAAGTCAGATTTACAACTTGTAGGATAGTGCAGAAATTCTCAACTCTGATTTCGGCAAGATGCAGGGGCATGATGTCACACAAACATGTCGACACAAGAAAGTCATAAACATCCACTTTATTAAGTAATATTGTAAATGAGTTTGTTTCCACATTACATGATATTAAAGCTTGTTTAACAAACGCCTGCAGAAACATTACAATCTCTTTTGATAATCGTACAACTGAAGCACAAATGCTAGCGCTGCAGTATTGTTTATCAGTTGGGTTGCTAGGAGACATCTCTAATGAGAGTCAAACCCCTGCTAAGCTAACGGGAGCATTGCAATTCCGAATATCGAGGAATGGAATGCATTTCTGGTCAGAGATTTCAGGTAGGAATATCCCACATCCAACTTGAATGGAACGCAGCTTAACCGTGTATACTGACGGAATGAAATTTATCGCAAGCAACATTTAAATCGCTAATATTAGTATATATAATAATATAAATATATAAATATTTTTTTCCAGGTATTATAGACCTCCTTGTTTCATATGAATAATGATGATTTTTGAATGTCTGTTCGGGAGACGTTCATTTCCCAAAACAGTCATGCTGCAGTTAAAATTGGCTTTCGTGTGTGGACGTGTTTTTAAAATGTAAATTGGTATTATTAGTTAGCTATGACATAATTTATGATGCCCAAAGGCTTGTTTGTTGTTTGTCTTGTTCATTGTGAAACTGTGTTTTCTTAAAGGCATGAATCACACTGAAGCCGTAGACTTTAAATGCACGTCCCGCCACTGGAATTGAGAACTGTGTAATTTAGGAAAGTTCACATACTTACTATTTTATTATGTTTATTTGACCCATTATCATTTTACCCTTTATACGGATACTTATATACAGAATATAGAAAGTATAGTCATTTTTAAGTTCATATTTATGAAATTTGCTAAAAAAGTACAAAAAGTTAAAGTTACAGTACTCATTTTTTTTATTATATAGTTGTTATTGTTTGTCTTGTCTGTTGTTTTGTACCCAAAATAAATAGCCCCTCTAGGATTTATAAAGTTAAGTAAATTATTTAATAAATTAAATTAAATGAAATACATAAATGTCAAAGGAATATTTCAGGCTCAATAAAAGTTTTAAAAAGCATTTGTGGCATAATGTTGATTACCACAAAAAATTAATTTGACTCGTTCCTAATTTTCTTTAAAAAAAATTAAACAAATAAAAAAAGGAAATAAGTTTACACTGAGGCATTTACAATGGAATTAAATGGGGCCAATGTTTGAAGGGTTTAAAGAAAGAAATGTGAAGCTTATAATTGTATAAAATCACTTACATTCAATCTGTTAAACTTGTGTATTATTTGGGATGCAAAGTTGTTTTTACAGGCGTTTTAGGATTTATGGAAGCAAATTTCAAATTCGGATATAACTTGAAACAGTAAAGATTAGTAAACTATTTTTCACACTGTAACCCTCCAATGTTCAAGCCAAATCTGCGCCCTTGGATCAGCCACATTATGCTGACTCACTGACAAGCAGCATCTCCTATCAGACATTTTTTCATTGGCTCCAGCTTCCCTTATAACACAACCGGAAGCATATTGCATCAGCAGCGTGGGAGACCCTGGTTTTTCTACTTGGAAACTTGTAATTTAATGTTGTAATGTTAAAATGTTGTAATCTAAATCACGTTTGTCATCTGGCGCCCGAAAATGAAGCCCAATGTGCACACGTGCCCATACACACAACAACACTTGGGGCAATGTTTAGAATTTCGGCTAAGCACAGAGCGATTTTACCTAAAGAAAAGTCAACCTACTGTTTCCAATTTTACAATGAGATCAGTCTGATTGTAAGCCATATTTCTGCTTCTTTTTAAGAAAAGGAGGGACAAGTTGAAATGTATTTTCTGTAGTAATCAACATTACGCAATAATTGCTGTTGATTATTACATCAAATTCCCCCTCTAAAAAAAAACAAAAAACATTTTTTTTTTTTATGAATACAAAACAAAAAACATATATATATTTTTTTTAAATATGCCACAAAAAATGTCTTGTTAAACATCACATGTCTAAAATTCAAATAAACAAACTTCAGATCCAAATACTTTAGCTCCATTGTATTTGTAAATGTTCAAATGTATCGCCTTAAGCAGGCTTGGGCAGAATACTTAAAGAAAGTATTCTGGGCTCAATACTAAATACTCTCTCTTAAATGTATTCAGTAATGTATTCCGATACATCTCATAAAAAAAATTTAATATTCACATCTCACAGAATACAGTTCTACATTTCTGTAGAACTGTGATGATGATGATAAATGATCAGCCGTACAGCTATACACAGCATTCATGCAAGGCTCTCTCTGAGTTTAACCCATGCTGCATTAATGCCGAGGCATTGTGTGCAGCCCAGCGGTGCGGCGAGGCATCATCAAAGCATGGCGGCCCGTCCCAGAGCTGCAGTCCCCGGTTTCCTGGCGCCAGGGGCCGTCCGGCCACAGAGCTCTCCCAGCGGCCGGCTGAAGGGTGTGAAATCAGCATGATTAATAATTACAATTATTTGCAAATGTGCCAGCTGCTCTCGCACAGAGGATACCTTTGATTTATGATGCTGTAAAAGCCGCAAGCTATTGTGCTGTCCGGTAGTGGGGGACATTTATAGTAAACCACCCTTACAAAGTATGATTTTATCTTCTTTAACAGTGTCTTATGCATCCAGCTTTCAGGACTTTACCCCGTTCACCTCATGAGAGTCACACACACACACTTACACACACTTCTTACCTATTCCAGGGAGTCTTTCTTTTTAAACAAAAGCATCTTTTCTCTGCAGATAGGAGACGTGATGCTATTGTGTGTGCTGTTGTTCATAGGAAAATTTGATGTTGTTTGATGCAGACAGTTTCATGTGGCTTCAAATGAATATGCATCAACACCTATTGACAATAAATTGAGCTTCTCCTACTGTATAAGTCTATTTCACATGTAACAATATTTCAGTATTAATTAAGGTGTTGATTTAAAATGTTTATTCAGTGTGATCAATTACATAAAATATTTTTTTTAATTAACACAATTACTCATGTCCCCTGACCAGACATACATTCCATAATAAGGAATTTTCCTCCCAAAGTGGCCATTCAAGCTAGAAGTACCACCTTCATGTTTTTACAAGTTCCAGTCAGCAGGGGGAAGTCAGTGCAACTCCAGCTGTATAGGCAAAAAAATGCGGTTTAAATATGGCTGCACAGCACACAACCGAGAGCAGGGGTCTCGAAGATGCATTTTTTTTTAAGTTTCATACTACAATTTACTAGCGCAGCATCCTAAAAACATGGCGTTTATGGTTAGACATGATGAAAAGCTGTGAAACGCAACACTACAACAGTGACACATTTCCAAAGTGTCTGTCTGATGCATGCGTACATAGTATGCACAGACCAGAATAAATAGTATTCAGAATGCAAGAATGAGTTTTGTGAGAACAGCCCTTGGATAGATTGACAAACTTGATTGTATCGATGTATCCATCACTGTGGACTATAGGCCAATTATGCTTCTATTCAATGATATCAAAATAAAGCAAAAAAATATATAGACCTTTAAAGCCACATTTCGAATTGTCTAATCAATTCTTTGCTTGTCTTCCACAAAAATTAATTTTAATTATTTGAATGATTGTACTTATTATATATTATATAAAAAATGTGTATATTGTATATAGAATTATCTTAACTTGGGGTATCAAAATGTTATTAATTGCAAGTAATTATTCGGCATCTCGTAATTAATTAAAAGTTTCAATTAATTAACTGACATCCGTAGTATTAAAATTGATACTGATACATTCAAATATGTATTTTATGTATTTTTCCATACATGAGGAAGTCGCATGTTAAGACAATATTTATATATTTATAAAGTTATTTAGTTTTTTCACTTTATTTCATTCAGTATTGTTAGGAATTCCTTGTCTTGTTTCACTGTTGCCCTCGTCTGCCATTTTTGTCACCTTTGCATTCCTTAGTTTTCACTTTTGTCCCTTGTGTAGCCCCTTAGTCTCTTTGTTAGCCTTCGTGTTCACTTGTCATTGTTAAAGAACTACACTTCCCAGAATCCACCTGCCATAATCACTGCCATTTTGTTCATTGTTCTCACCTGTATCTTATTCAGTCATCACTAACTGTGTATTTAAGCCCTGCTTTTTGTTCACTCCTTGTCGTTCGTTGAATGTTGTTGTTAGCCTGGTATGTGTTCCCTGCCCGTGTTTTCTAGTTTTATGTTTTATTTCCCCATTGAGGGTTTTTCCTTTGTTCCCGTGTTTTGTGTACCCGCCTTGTTTATTTTTCTAATAAAGTTTAAACTGCTTTTGGATCCGCATCTCCTCGTCTGCTTCGCTGCCTCCATTCATAACAGAACGAACGGCCAACATGGATCCAGCGGTTTTACGAGCAAGCTGCCGTCTGCTCAGCCTCATGCAGGGAAACCGTCCGGTGGAGGACCACATCCACGATTTCCTCGCGATTGCGAGTGGCCCTAGTGGCGTTTTTTCGGACTAACCTGAATTGTGCGCTCCAGGAGCGGTTACCACCGACGACCACGAGTCGGCGTTAACTGTGGGCGCCATCGAGGAGAACTCTGCCACTCCTCCCACAGTAATAACCCTCCACTCGCCCGTGGTTCGTCCCTTCACGCCTGCCTTGGTCAGTGAGCCTGCACGGTCCACTTCGTCTGCCCAGCGGAGTAGGACAAGAGGAAAGGCTTCTGCTCCCCAGTCTCCGCCTGCCACGGCCAGCGAGCCAGAGCCCACAGCCAGCGAGCCAGAGCCCACGCCTGCCACGGCCAGCGAGCCAGAGCCCTCGCCTGCCACGGCCAGCGAGCCAGAGCCCTCGCCTGCCACGGCCAGCGAGCCAGAGCCCTCGCCTGCCACGGCCAGCGAGCCAGAGCCCTCGCCTGCCACGGCCAGCGAGCCAGAGCCCTCGCCTGCCACGGCCAGCGAGCCAGAGCCCTCGCCTGCCCGCGACCCAGCGAGCCAGAGCCCCTCGCCTGCCCGCGGCCCAGCGAGCCAGAGCCCTCGCCTGCCCGGTCCAGCGAGCCAGAGCCCTCGCCTGCCCGGTCTGCGAGCCAGAGCCCTCGCCTGCCCGGTCTGCGAGCCAGAGCCCTCGCCTGCCCCGGTCTGCGAGCCAGAGCCCTCGCCTGCCCCGGTCTGCGAGCCAGAGCCCTCGACTGCCCCGGTCAGCTAACCCAAGCCAGCGCATACCACAGTCAGCGAGCCAGTGCCTGTCGCCTCAGAGGTCAGCGAGCCAGTGCCTGTCGCCTTGGTCATCCCTGAGCCAGCGCCTGTAGCCTCGACCGTCCCTGAGCCAGCGCCTGTAGCCTCGACCGTCCCTGAGCCAGCGCCTGTAGCCTCGACCGTCCCTGAGCCAGCGCCTGTAGCCTCGACCGTCCCTGAGCCAGCGCCTGTAGCCTCGACCGTCCCTGAGCCAGCGCCTGTAGCCTCGACCGTCCCTGAGCCAGCGCCTGTAGCCTCGACCGATCCCTGAGCCAGCGCCTGTAGCCTCGACCATCCCTGAGCCAGCGCCTGTAGCCTCGACCGTCCCTGAGCCAGCGCCTGTAGCCTCGACCGTCCCTGAGCCAGCGCCTGTAGCCTCGACCGTCCCTGAACCAGCGCCTGTAGCCTCGACCGTTCCCAGGCCAATGCCAATAGCAGGACTGACCAAAAGCCAGCGCCAATGGTCATGCCCGTCCTAGAGCCTGCGCCCCTCAAGCCTCCCGAGCTTCCCAGAGCTCCGCCTCCCAAGCTTTCCAGAGCTCCGCCTCCCAAGCTTTCCAGAGCTCTGCCTTCCGAGCCTCCCGAGCTTTCCAGAGCTCCGCCTCCCGTGCTTTCCAGAGCTCCGCCTCCCGAGCTTTCCAGAGCTCCGCCTCCCAAGCTTTCCAGAGCTCTGCCTTCCGAGCCTCCCGAGCTTTCCAGAGCTCCGCCTCCCGAGCTTTCCAGAGCTCCGCCTCCCGAGCTTTCCAGAGCTCCGCCTCCTGAGCTTTCCAGAGCTCCGCCTCCCGAGCCTCCTAGAGCTCCACCTTCCGAGCTTTCCAGAGCTCCGCCTCTCGAGCCTCCCAGGGCTCCGCCTCTCAAGCCTCCCAGGGCTCCGCCTCTCAAGCCTCTCCAGCCTCCCAGGGCTCCGCCTCTCGAGTCTTCCAGGGCTCCTCTTGAGCCTCCCAGTGCTCCGCCTCTCAAGTCTCTCGAGCCTCCCAGTGCTCCGTCTCTCAAGTCTCTCGAGCCTCCCAGTGCTCCGCCTCTCAAGTCTCTCGAGCCTCCCAGGGCTCCGCCCCTCAAGTCTCTCGAGCCTCCCAGGGCTCCACCCCTCAAGTCTCTCGAGCCTCCCAGGGCTCCACCCCTCAAGTCTCTTGAGCCTCCCAGGGCTCCACCCCTCAAGTCTCTTGAGCCTTCCAGGGCTCCGCCTCTCAAGCCTCTCGAGCCTTCCAGGGCTCCGCCTCTCAAGTCTCCTGAGCCAACCAGGGCTCCTCCTCCCAAGCCTCCTAGGGCTCCGCCTCCCAGGGCTCCATCTCTCAAGTCGCTCGAGTCTGCCAGGCTCCTCCTCCCGAGATTCCCAGGGCTCCGCCTCTCGAGCCTCCCTCTGCTCTGCCTCCTGAGCCTCCCACGGCTCCGCTCCCTGAGCCTCCCGAGCTTTCCATGGTTCCTCCTCCCTCGGCTCTGCCTCCTGAGCCTCCCACGGCTCCGCCCCCTGAGGCCTCTGAGCCTCCCTCAGCTCCACCTCCAGAGCCTCCCTCAGCTCCACCTCCAGAGCCTCCCTCAGCTGAGCCTCCTACGGCTCCGCCTCCTACTGCTCCGCCTCCTGAGCCTCCTACGGCTCCGCCTCCCGAGCCTCCTGCGGCTCCGCCTCCCGAGCCTCCTACGGCTCCGCCTCCCGAGCCTCTCGAGCCTCCTGCAGCTCCGCCTCTCGAGCCTCCTGCGGCTCCGCCTCTCGAGCCTCCTACGGCTTCACCTCCAGAGCCTCCTACGGCTCCGCCGCCAGAGCCTTCCATGTCACCGCCTCTAGGGCCTCCTCCCAGGGGTCCTGACCCTGTCCCTGACCTGTGGCCTCCTCCCAGGCCTTCTGACCCTGTCCCTGACCTGTGGCCTCCTCCCAGGCCTTCTGACCCTGTTCCCGTCCTGTGGCCTCCTCCCAGGCCTCCTGACCCAGTCCCTGTCCTGTGGCCTCCTCCCAGGCCTCCTGACCCAGTCCCTGTCCTGTGGCCTCCTCCCAGGCCTCCTGAACCAGTTCCAGTCCTGTGGCCTCCTCCCAGGCCTCCTGACCCGGTCCCTGTCCTGTGGCCTCCTCCCAGGCCTCCTGACCCAGTCCCTGTCCTGTGGCCTCCTCCCAGGCCTCCTGACCCAGTCCCTGTCCTGTGGCCTCCTCCCAGGCCTCCTGACCCAGTTCCAGTCCTGTGGCCTCCTCCCAGGCCTCCTGACCCGGTCCCTGTCCTGTGGCCTCCTCCCAGGCCTTCTGACCCTGTTCCCGTCCTGTGGCCTCCTCCCAGGCCTCCTGACCCAGTCCCTGTCCTGTGGCCTCCTCCCAGGCCTCCTGACCCAGTCCCTGTCCTGTGGCCTCCTCCCAGGCCTCCTGACCCTGTCCCTGTCCTGTGGCCTCCTCCCAGGCCTCCTGACCCAGTCCCTGTCCTGTGGCCTCCTCCCAGGCCTCCTGACCCTGTTCCCGTCCTGTGGCCTTCCCCCAGGCCTCCTGACCCGGTCCCTGTCCTGTGGCCTCCTCCCAGGCCTCCTGACCCAGTCCCTGTCCTGTGGCCTCCTCCCAGGCCTCCTGACCCTGTCCCTGTCCTGTGGCTTCCTCCCAGGCCTCCTGACCCAGTCCCTGTCCTGTGGCCTCCTCCCAGGCCTCCTGACCCTGTTCCCGTCCTGTGACCTTCCCCCAGGCCTCCTGACCCGGTCCCTGTCCTGTGGCCTCCTCCCAGGCCTCCTGACCCAGTCCCTGTCCTGTGGCCTCCTCCCAGGCCTCCTGACCCAGTCCCTGTCCTGTGGCCTCCTCCCAGGCCTCCTGACCCTGTTCCTGTCCTGTGGCCTCTTCCCAGGCCCCTGACCCAGTCCCTGTCCAGTGGCCTCCTCCCAGGTTCCCCAAACCTGTCCTTGCCCGGTGGCCAGCTCCCAAACCACCTGAACCTGTCCTTGCCCTTTGTGCCCCCTTGAACTTCCTATCTGCCCCTCGTTGCCCCCTGGACTTCCTGCCTGCCCTCTGTGCCCCCTTGGACTTCCTGCCTGCTTTCTGTGCCCCCTGGACTGTCTATCTGCCCCTCGTTGCCCCCTGGACTGTCTGTCTGCCCCTCGTTGCCCCCTGGACTGCCTGTCTGCCCGTTGTTGCCCCCTTGGTCTGTCTGCCCACCTCAAGCTCCCCCCCAGTCATGGACATTTTTTGTTTTGTTTTATGTTACTGTGATCGTCTGGAATCCGATCCTTGAGGAGGGGCTATGTTAGGAATTCCTTGTCTTGTTTCACTGTTGCCCTCTGTCTGCCATTTTTGTCACCTTTGCATTCCTTAGTTTTCACTTTTGTCCCTTGTGTAGCCCCTTAGTCTCTTTGTTAGCCTTCGTGTTCACTTGTCATTGTTAAAGAACTACACTTCCCAGAATCCACCTGCCATCATCACTGCCATTTTGTTCATTGTTCTCACCTGTGTCTTATTCAGTCATCACTCACTGTGTATTTAAGCCCTGCTTTTTGTTCACTCCTTGTCATTCGTTGAATGTTGTTGTTAGCCTGGTATGTGTTCCCTGCCAGTGTTTTCTAGTTTTATGTTTTATTTCCCCATTGAGGGTTTTTCCCTTTGTTCCCGTGTTTTGTGTACCCGCCTTGTTTATTTTTCTAATAAAGTTTAAACTGCTTTTGGATCCGCATCTCCTCGTCTGCTTCGCTGCCTCCATTCATAACAAGTATGTACAGTGGAAGTTAATGATTCACGCTCTATGAAATTAATTGAAATGAAAGTAATTAAATTTAATGTTTTGCTAATTAAATATGTAAAGTGGACCATCTAAAGAAGTATCTTAAAATGTTTGAATATATGTATGTATATGTGATAATTGCATCCTTATCATCAGGAAGTTAATGTTTAAAAATGTAAACATAGTCCACAATGAGGGCTAGTAATATAATATAAAAAGTTGTATTAATATAATATTAAAGCAAGTGGTATTTATTTTAAAGAAAGATAGCACAATCCCACTTTTCAAACATTTCACAAAAAGTATTGTGACACATTGTGTTTGTGATGAACTACCTTTGCGAGGAAACCAATGTGAACTTCATACTGTAAATCCAATAAAAATCATCTTGACACCAGTTTCTAACAATTCAAAAAAATATTTAGAAAAGAGAAAGAATACTTTGTTTGCATGTCACTTGCTTTAACATTCAGTTTCACACAATTGTAATTGTGATTTAAGTGTTCAAATTCATTTGACTATAAATATTTTCTTTAGCTATAGTTTAGTAAGTGTTTGACTGCTTGGCATCTCACCCAGAGAAAATCACACTGAGCTTGAAGAGGCCATACAATCACTGGTTATGTGTCTCTCTGTGGCGAGATCATCCAGCACATCAACATACTCATTAATCACTATATGAGCCATAGCAGATGATTTGCACACAAAGTGAATCTGACAGCGAGAGTCCGTAAACCTGTCCAAAATCCTAATCTGATTACTGTCCCTCCAACATCTGTGCTGTTATGGGGGGTTGCCTTTTGACAGAATGATGAAGACAGACTGTTCATGCGTAAAATAGACACCTAAATCGGTGTTTAGAAAGTTGTCACTCTATTTAATCAGTTTGGTTAATGTTTTGTTTGATGGCAATATTTGGTGGCATATTTGCAATATTATGATCAGGCAAAACCTTGCAACTGTGTATTTTCTATGCCACTAGCATTAACAAATGGATTGCGAAAATAATGACAAATGTCTTTTTTAAACAGAACAAATTTTTTTATCCTTGTTCTAATGTTGATTGATCCAAATTCTTAATGAGTAAGTGTGAGCTCTGTCTTTTAGTTATTTAATTTCTAATAAACACATTATTATATACAGTATACAGTATATCTGTGATTCAGCCGCAGGCTGAGTACCGTAGGTAATCACAGCAGTGCTGATTTAGGGCCATATAGCATGATTGCGAGTGTGATATTGCTTATATACAACAGTTCAATGAACAAGTCAATTTAAAAACAAATTAGGAAAAACTGAGTATGGTCATAAAAACGCATTTGTGCATGGAACTACTTTCTTACGTGACAGATCAGAATCTGCCATTGCTGGTTCAAAACAAATGATGCATCTAAGCCTTCATTAGTAATTCAAAAATGTCTCTTCAGACATTCTGCTTCTAACAAGTTATTGGATAAACAAGTATGGATGTGTGTGTGTGTGTGTGTGTGTGTGTGTGTGAGAGAGAGAGAGAGAGAGAGAGATGTGCAATTACCTGTTGCCACTCCCAAGCTGAGATGCTGTCAGCTTTCTGAAGATCAGCTTTCTCAGTGGAAAAGTAGCCGTCCAAGCATTGGTATTTCTCCCTATTTCGCGGTAGCTGGTGCACAAATGTGTTTCACTAAAGAAACTGCAATGTCCTCCGCCATTTTAAACAGCACGTCCTCTCCAATGTGGAAAGTCCGGGAAGAGATAAGTGGTATTGTAGAATAATCATTTTTTAGATGGTATAATAATCATTCTTAGATATCAAAATACTTATATGAGTTTCTAGGCCTTTGTGTGAGCCAGGAGAGAGCTTATGAGGTTACTAAAAGTGTTGATGCTGCAGAGAACACAAAGAATGGTATACAACCTTGAAATACAGGATGTACTTCTTTAATCAGTTATTATATGAATGGTGTCTTGTATTTTTGCAGCTGGTGTTTTGCTATTTCTGTTAATTAGTAGTATTCTGACATATATCTTTGGTGTATTTCCTTTATGCTGACACGTATCTCTAAAATATATGGTGTGTCTCATTAAAATACAGGATGCACTTCTTACTGAAAACACTTTTAATAAGTTAGATATCTCTTATATGATATGTTTCTGGCATGGTGTTTTACCTTGACGAGTTAAATATCTTTGGAGCTTGTATTTTCTTTCATTAATCAAATGATACTGTGTATGAACAAACAAGGCCGCCTCATTATGAGGGTACACTGAAATGTAGGGCAAAGGTAAAAGGTATGTGATGGGGACATGGCTGTTTGTCTCATACACAGGTGTTTCTAAAATTGATGCACTTTTACCATGAACTATGACTTATGTCAAAAATAAGTGGAGTTACCAGTTGATGTA
Source organism: Xyrauchen texanus (assembly GCF_025860055.1). Lineage (NCBI taxonomy): Eukaryota > Metazoa > Chordata > Actinopteri > Cypriniformes > Catostomidae > Xyrauchen > Xyrauchen texanus. Next base: position 40,563,218 of record NC_068295.1, read on the forward strand.
TGTTTTTTAAAAAATAATTAGATGGGGGATTTTCCACCAATATTTAATTAGTGAGGAAAATAGAACATATTGGTGGCGAAGGAAAGAGACAAGAGTAATTATTCTATTGGTCAGAGATAATGGGCAAGAAGATAACAAAAAGGTATATAACTGAGAACTCAGGAGGATAGAGTCAGAACGGACAGCTGGCCGGTCTCATGTTTGTTGGTGTTCAATAAACTACAATTCTGGCATCTGGAACTCAAGACTCCGAGAGTTTTCTTACAACTTAGAGAGATTCATCGCGATATTCCACGACAGTGGCAGTCTGTTTTGTCTCTTAGCTGTGATGCTGAAGTTGTCAGTTTAAAGCCGTTTAAAACAATTTCCAAGCTTTAGTAGTGTATTAGTAATACAAGCGATCACAGAACACTTATGTATGTAAACACTGACACATGTGGATTCACTTCACGTCACATAACTGGCTCATTTAAACACACAAAAATTATCTTTTGCCACCAACTGCTGGCTACAATATGTAATATTGTAAAAAAAAAAAAAAAAGTAAAGAGACACACATACAGTAGCTCTTAACACATCTGCACTGCTCCTACATTTACACACACACACACACACACACACACACACACACACACACACACACACACACACACACACACACACACACATCCATACTTGTTTATCCAATAACTTGTTAGAAGCATGTGAATTACTAATGAAGGCTTAGATGCATCATTTGTTTTGAACCAGCAATGGCAGATTCTGATCTGTCACGTAAGAACAAACAAATATATATACTGTACATATTAGTACTGTCAGTAGATTTTTTATTTTTTTAATCACGATTAATTGCATAATTTGATGTAGTTTATCGCGAGTATTCGCACATTTTGAAAGTGCTGAAATTTGACACTATAAATAGTTATTTTCTTGTCAAAATGTATTTATTCCCATTTTAGGGAGAAAGCAATACAAAATGTGTCATATTCCCTGTTGTCTTTTAGTTTTGTGCTTTTATGTTGAAGTTCTTGTTCAGTTCCTGTTTCCTGTTAGGTTTTTGTAGTTCTTTGTAGTTTCATTTTATGATTGGTTTTCCCCTGATTATTTCTCATTCCCTGATTGTTTCCCCAGGTGTTCCTTGTTTCCCCTTGTGTATTTAAGCCCTTGTTTCCCCAGTTTATTTGTTAGTTCTTGCAAGTTTTGTTATGCTCTGGGCTAGGTTCCCTGTGTTTTTCTTTATTCTGAGTTTTCTTTTTATTTTAATAAAGCTGCACATAGATCCTCATTCTTTGCCTGCCTCGTCACAATATGTAACAATATAATGCTTTATTAAAAAAGCCTTCCACAATATAAAGATTGAAATGCACTAAAAATATCTCAAAGTGCACAATATAAATATATATTTTTGTAAATATTTTTAAGTATAAATATATATTTAGTAAAGTCAGGGCTTCTCAGGACTGGAGATGTTTATAGATTATGTTTTAACTGTATGAAGGCCTGCTCACAGTCTTCCATCCAGGTCACCTGATTCTTGACTGCTTTGGTGGTCAGGTTAGTCAGGGGTACTGCTAAGCTGGAGCACTGAGGTATGAAACATCTGTCTATCAACTAGTCCTAGGAAAGATTGAATGTCCTTCTTGGTGCGGGGTCTAGGACAGTTGCTTACCGCTTCGACCTTGTCAATTTGGGGTCTCACCTCGCCGTTTCCAAGCTGGAACCCCAGGTAACGGGTCTCTTGCCTCGCCCACTCACATTTAGACACATTCAGCATCAGGTCAGCCTCACCGATCTTGCTCAGGGCTTGGCGCAAATGTTGGAGGTGATTGTCCCAGGTGTCACTGTAGATTACAACATCATCCACGTAAGCGGCACAGAAGTCCTCGCAGTTTAGGAGAACATGGTCCATGAACCGTAACCCAAATGGCATGTAACCCAAATGGCATAGTCATGAAATGGAATAGGCCTATCGGGGTCCTGAAGGCGGTGCATTTCCTGGACTTGTTCTCCAGTGGAACCTGCCAGTACCCCTTACAGAGGTCCAATGTGGTGATGTTCCTGGCTCTTCCAATCCTCTCAACTAGCTTGCTGATTCTAGGCGTTGGGTATAATTCTGGGCATAAACGAAGCGTTTATGATGCTAAAAAACAGAGAGATGCTCCAAAAGAGTCAGTCTGACAGTAGATAGATGACAATTTAATATAGCAGACAGAACACAAGAACGAGTCCTGTGTGAAGAGGACAGATTGACAAACTCAACTGCCAAATTAATTGCTGTTGACTCAAGCTGAGTCCTGGAATCAAGATGCAATATTCATGACTTGTGACTCATCTCAGACTCGAACACTAATGACTCGGACTTACTCTTGGACTCGAGCATTGAGGCATTTTACTCAGTGGAGACATCTGCATACATCCCCCAGAGCAGCTCCTGAAGAACGCAACAGCACATGAAGATTAACAGCCTCTCAAGAGTTCTGATGCGAGTGGCATCTGCAGAGGCTTGCATAAACTCTTGCTAAAAAAGAAATGAGGTATTAACTTATCAAATCTAAACTTTGATAGTGAACACAAGGTACTCCGGTTAATGTTTTCAGTGATTGTATAATGGTAAAATGTTCCTGGTCATTGTGGGTTCATTCATGCATGCAGGGTTAATCACATGCAGTGACAGTGAGGAGGAAACGCCCACTTTTCTCTATTTCTGTGAAGATGATAAAATGAAGAAACAGAATCTCAAAGGTCTTCCTTCATGAGAAATAAGGGCTCGTGGTTTTAAACAGAGAGAAAACTTACCCTTTTGAAATTTAACTATGGTTTTACTATAGCAATATTGTTGTAGCCGTGTTTTTGGTGCAAACCATAGTTTTGATGCAATTTACCATGGTCTTACTACAGAAATATAGTGTTATTATAGTATGGTTTTACTACAGTAATACAGTATTGTAACAGACAGAATGAGTGCAGATGCACCATAAAGCAAAGCCGGGCCGGACTGTGACAGGTGAAACCGACGAAAGCCACCGATAGAACAGCACTTAAGACTTCTCTGGTGCTGGGATGCTGCACCCCAGGCTAAGGGAAGCTGCCAATCATGAGCGAACACCTGCAGGCTGCCCTGTTCTACCTGACATCAGTTTGCAGATGAGGCAGTCCCTCAGGTGGAAGCACAGAACACTTGCCATTAATCATTGCATAAACCCTGCCCAGAGGGAGAACCCAAGGTTAGCCATCATTTGGAGCTGAATTGAGTGAAAAATATCTCTGGCAAAGGATGACTGTGTCGTCGTTCCCAGAGGGCCCCCGCTAAGAGTGAGAACAGCTCTATCCAAGCAGCTAAGTAAACTGTCAGTTAGTTAAAGACGTCATAATTCATTTAGCCTAATAAATCCAAGAGTGATCACAGGCTTGTCTGTTTACTCTCTGATTGTAGCGCATTTATCTTTATTTTCTTACATGCCTTTTGACAGTACTGCCTATCAGCTAATCTCATATGATCTACATCTTTCCTTTGGCCTGCGTTCATATTATGACAAAAAGAAAACAGACATTTAAAAAAAATAACAAATGGGTAGTTCATGCAGTTGATGTTCTTCAAGAGTTTAGGTTAAAATACTGTATATGTATTAATGAGACAAAGTGTATATTTTAGTAGTAGCATAATATGTTGTAATTATTGCTTTTCAACATTTCAATCACCTTTTTGCCTTCAATATTTCATTTTAAACTGTCTTGCAACAAATACATTTTTAAAAGTACAAATGTTCCATGTACTCTATCAGTTAATATGAGACAATAAAGAAGCATGCATAATAATAAATAATGAAGTCAACAAATGGTCAGTGAAAGGAGGTGTTTAACCTTCAGAAAATGTTAATGGTCAAATTTAGGAGGTCAAATTAAATGTTACAGTACATTTTTTATTTTACAATTAGATTTATTTATGTATAGTTGAAGTCAGAAGTTTACACACACATTAGCCAAATACATTTAAACCCCATTTTTTCACAATTCTTGACATTTTAACATAGAAAACATTCCATGTCTTGTCAGTTAGGATCACTACTTTATTTTAAGAATGTGAAATGTCACAATAATAGTGAAGAGAATGATTTATTTCAGCTTTTATTTCTTTCATCACATTCCCAGTGGGTCAGACGTTTCCCACACAATTTGTTAGTATTTGGTAGCATTGCCTTTAAATTGCTTAACTTGGGTCAAATGTTTTGGGTAACCTTCCACAAGCTTCTCACAATAAGTTGCTGGAATTTTGGTCCATTCCTCCAGACAGAACTGGTGTAACTGAGTCAGGTTTGTAGGCTTCCTTCCTCGCACCCACTTTTTCAGTTCTGCCCACAAATGTTCTATCAGATTGAGGTCAGGGCTTTATGATGGTCACTCCAATACCTTGACATTGTTATCCTTAAGCCATTTTGCCACAATTATGGAAGTATGCTTGGGGTCATTGTCCATTTGGAAGACCCATTTGCAACCAAGTTTTACATTCATGATGGATGTCTTGAGATGTTGCTTCAATATCAACATGCCCTGAAAGGCTGCTTAGCTAGGAAGCCACTGCTCCAAAACTAGACAGTTTGCAAGTGCACATGGGGACAAAGATCTTACTATTTGGAGAAATTTCCTCCTTCAACAAAAATGTTACTGTTTGGCCATAATGACCATGCTTCACGGTTGGGGTGGTGTTCTTCGGCTTGCAAGCCTCACCCTTTTTCCTCCAAACATAACGATGGTCATTATGGCCAAACAGAAACATTTTTGTTGAAGGAGGAAATTTCTCCAAATAGTAAGATCTTTGTCCCCATGTGCACTTGCAAACTGTCTGGTTTTGGAGCAGTGGCTTCCCAGCTAAGCAGCCTTTCAGGGCATGTTGATATAGGAAACATTTTACTGTGGATATAGATACTTGTCTACCTGTTTCCTCCAGCATCTTCACAAGGTCCTTTGCTGTTGTTCTGGGATTGAATTGCACTTTTCGCATCAAACTACATGGTCATATGATGTTTAAACTTGCGTACGTTTGTTTGTAGAGATGAATGTTGTACCTTCAGGCATTTGGAAATTGCTCCCATGGATGAACCAGACATGTGGAGGTCTTGGCTGATTTCTTTTGATTTACCCATGATGTCAAGCAAAGATGCACTGAGTTTGAAGGTAGGCCTTAAAATAAATCCACAGGTATACCTCCAATTGACCTAATTGAAGCTAATTGGCTAAGTGCCGAAAGGCTTGACATAATTTTCTGTTATTTTCCAAGCTGCTTAAAGGCACAGTTAACTTAGTGAATGTAAATTTCTGACCCACAGGAATTGTGATATAGTCAATTAAAAGTAAAATAATCGGTCTCCAAACAATTATTGGAAAACTTACTCGTGTCATGCACAAAGTAGATGTCCTTAATGACTTTCCAAAACTATAGTTTGCTAATATGAAATCTGTGAAGTGGTTAAAAAAATTTGTTTTGATGACATCAACCTGTGTAAGTCAACTTCTGACTTGAACTGTAAGCCTGTTACCAACATTTTGCACATTTATAATTACAGTTTAAATGTGTGTGATCTTCTGATTTTCAAACAATACAAATTTAAAAACATAAAAATTAAACATTGAACAAAATTAAACAACATTTATTAATTTTATGAAAAGTTTATAAAAGAATAATAATAGTAGTAGTAATTATTATTATTATTATTTACAAAAATATTTTTACAATCAATATTAATAATAATAATAATGATGATATTAAATATAGCTGCAAGCAGCAATTATGGGTCCAAGCACCAACATGTCACCCACTGCACAACCCAAAGATCTTACAGAACAAGCACAGATCACATTGCTCCAGGACAGATTTGAAACCACGACTTTATCCACTGCACCACACAGCATTGCCAGTAAACCAAGGGACATACCAAGCTTAGAGGAATCACAGCTGAGCACAGCTGTTCCCGTGCCTATTTTAGAGTCAGTACAAAAGTGTGAATTCTTTTTAAACAATAGATTGTACTGTCTCCAAACATTTAAGGTATCCCCAGGACATAATGTCAAAGATGTATAACAATTTTCTTTTACATTCTACAATGCATTTAAAAGATGTACACTACCGGTCAAAACTTATATTTTAGCATCTTCAGAGTAGTCACCCTTTGCCTAGAATCTGCAGACATGAACTCTTGACATTTTCTCAAGCAACTTCTTCAGGTATCAACGTGGGATGCTTTTTAAACAGTGTTGAAGGAGTTTCCATCTATGTTGGGCACTTATTGGCTGCTTTTCTTTATTATTTGGTCCAAATCATCAATTTCAAAAACTTTTTTTTTTTTATAAACATTTTAGTTATATAATTAAATAACTGAATATGGTGTTACAATTATATTGTTGTCTACAAAACAAATAAAACTAATTTAAGCATAAGCCTTAAGATCAAATGTTTTGACCGGTAGTGTATATCCATTTTAAACAAAACATATAGATCAGAAGAACAATAAAAATGGAAAAAGAATAAAAAGAATTCCTGCAAGCAGAAATCAGTGACAAGCCTTGAAACCATTCAGTAGGCTTGTACAACAGACATCAATCCAAATTAATTGTTTAGGTAGGGATTTGAACCCAGGACCTTTTTAGCTATAAAGCAATGCATGAACACACTGAGCCACTTAGATAACATGCTCAATGAGAGACAAAGAGACATTGCAAGGTTAGATTCATCTTTTGAACTATATGTGGCACTGTCTCAAAACTGCTCAGGTATCCTCAGGATGATGCATTCCAAATTTCTTTTAAATCTGATAATGCTTTAAAAAGATGTGAAAGTTTGAAATAAGTTAAACTTTTAAACTGTAAATATTATTATCCAAGATGGAAGCTACTGTAATAGGTAGAGCTATAATGTATGCATAAGGTAAAACAATAAGAGGAGAGTAATCAGATAAAAAATAATGGTGTCTAGAAAAAACGGTTCAAAAGATACACAAATGAAAAGTGCATATTTGAACTGGTGGTGACACTATTGAGTTTGTCCAAAAGGTTCCAAATTTGCTAAGGTGACTATTCATGGCCACATGGACTATTCAGTGTGCCAAATTTAATACATTTCCTACAAATGGTTCTATTGGCTGCCATAGACTCCCATTGGTACTAATAATAGTAATAATAATTATAAACACTAACAGAATTGCAAATAATAGGGTTGCAAATGTATCCTAAATTAAGCTAACACTCATTAGGGGCTAGCTAATTTGGGACCAAATGTTGATTCATAGTTTTTGATTAATAACTACAAACAAGAAAATTATATTCCACCAATTCTGTAGGAAGGGTCCAAATGATGTTTTGAGTGTCACAAGTTTAAGGAAAGTTCCATTGTTTGTAATAAGACGGAAATAATGCAGGAACAGGGTTGTGCAAAGCAACATTTTAAATTTTTGGTAATTAAAATGAGTTATATATATAAAAAAAGATTACTACAATAAATTAAATATTAGTTTAACAAATATGTTCAATGAACATTTGTAGGATTTTACAAGCATCTTATGTGTTTAAAATAACCTATTTTTCATGAAAGTTTAATTTGTGGAATGTGTTAACTATCCATAGCTTGTTTTTTTTTTGCTGGGAACTTTGCTCTTTACAAAGCTGTTTCAGTCTTAAATTTACAACCTCTATTATACAGGTATATATTGATCTGCAGCAAATGCACGTCAACGTTTGTTGTATGTTATTGGAGGCTGCAAATGAACACATCATCTTATTATTAACAAGAAAGACAAAAGTATTTTTTTTATTCTAATTGATCTTGATGACAGAAATACATTGGACTCAATAGAGTGAAGTAGGCCTACTGTAAGTATGTTCTGTGATGTTTCCAAATGCACTAAAGAGGCCGTCATGATTCTAGCTGCTGTCACCTTGATGCGCACCTCAGGGGATCTGAGCACAGGCTGTTCTCCATGCAAGCGGATTAGAGAAAGCAGGAGCAGAGCTGTCTGTGCACGTGATTTATGAGTGTGGGGACTGGGCTGCTCAATGGCAGACCCTGCTGTATTGACACTTTAGTTATTGTCAACAGTGACAACACCAGGAGCCCTGGGGCAAGTTGTACGAACACTTTACAGTATTCAACATAAGTGCAGCTGAATAGCAGTTCAGCTAATCTGACAGTCCTCTAAAGGGTAAACATTAACATGGGCTAGTTTTGTGTTTCGGGACATTGTTAGTTTGCAGTCTTACGCAATTATTAACCTGAAAAACAAAGAACATTGCAATCTTCTTCTTTTATGAGGCTGAAGAAATAATCATGCATTGTTTGTTTGCACTGGGCTTTATTGTGTCTGTATTAGGTTTATTTGTAGTTTCAAGTCAGTACTTGCTTGTATTTGTGAAGCACTTTCCTAACATTCGGAATTGCATGCATGCTGTCTCAAACAGTATGTGAAGCTAAAGCACTTTTTGCCACTTTGAGTAAGTGTGTGTGTGGTAAATGCCTTAAATGTTTATGTAATAAAATGCAAACTTTGTTTCTCAAAAATGCTGGCTATGAAATGGCTTCAAAAAAAGAAAATCCACCTTTTTGAGTGGCCCAGTCAGAGTCCAGAGCTTAACCCAATAGAGATGCTGTGGAGTGACCGCAAGAGAGCTGTTCACACCAGACATCTTAAAATATGACTGATCTGAAGCAGTTCTGTTAGGAAGAATGTTCCAAAACTCCTTCTGAACGTTGCTGCTAATGGAGGATCGACCAGTTATTAAATTCAAGGGTTCACTTACCTTTTCCACAGATCTGTGAATGTTTAATGGGATGTGTTCAATAAAGACCTGGAAGATTATAATTGTTTGTATGTTGTTCGCTAAAGCACATTGTGATTTTTATGAAGGTGAGATCACATTTTCTCCAATTACTGTAGAAAACCAGCTAATTCCAAAGGGTTCACATACTTTTCATTGCCACTGTAGCATGTGCAACTATATTAGCATTTTGTTTTCGCTGATTGTTGTAGCATTATTGTAGTTACTCTCTTGTGTTCTTATTGACACTTGAAACTGACCTGTAGCACATGATTTTCATTTTACCTAATTCCCAAGAAAGTTGCCATTTATGGACCTTATTCACAGTAGCACCATCTTTGATAGTTTGTCATTCCTTCACAAAAAACAAAAAACAATGAGGCTTTGAGGGAGTCATGACCTGCTTTTGGGATTTGAAAAGTTGATACTACAATTCAACATTTTTAACAGAGATATTACTTCATTCCATATTGATTCAAGTGTTTAATCCACCACACATTTATTTTTGCATGTACATATCCCAAATTTAACAGGTGAAACTCGTGCTATGGCTGAAATATTTTTTTTACAGCCTCAGTGGATAATGCAAGTAAACTGTAATATGAAAATAGAATGCACACAATAAAACTGTACACTAAAGACACAAAAAGAGGATTCACTAATGATGTGGATGAAATATATTTTATTAAACTTAAAAAAAATACCAAGAAATATGCAATAGATAGCAATTACAATTATACAAAATTTGTGTGCACTCTTAAAAATGAGTTAAATATATTTTTTATTTGTTTGGCAATTTTTTTGCAACATAATTTCCGTATGGTGGAATATTTCATATTTTCTGTTATTTCATAGTTTTAATTTGTTATGTATTGTGGAATGTAGATGTGTCCAAACTTTGGACTGCTACAACAATGTACTGTACATAAAAAAGTTAATGCGTACCTTAGCATTATGTTTATGGTTTACCAATGCTTTTTTATTTATTATAATTTTTTTTTGTTATATAATTATATCTGCGGTAGTTGCCATGAGACATAGAAATGAGACTAGCTGTATAGAGCTGTCCTGACATTTTGTTCAGTCTCTTTTTATCATGTGTCAGTCGGATTTTATTTGAGCACTTAGTGACAATAGCGGGTCACCATCTCTCTGTCTGATCTCAGAGCTTCTATTGTGGCCGCAAGTTTAATTAATAGGCTGTGGAAGATGAGCGTGGCCTTTGTTTGTCTTCTGTCTGTTTGTTCTCACTCTCCCATAGTCAAGGGCACAACATGGGTGCTCATCTATCAAAGGGGGCATTCCTTTACCTGCCCGCCTTTGATGACCAACTAAAGATCTCACGAGACAATTCATCAGCCGTGGCATACAATGACCCCACCTTGCTGTGTTCTAGTATTGCTACAACCCTTGCTATCATCTTGTGGAATAATTATTAATCTGGCTGGATTGTGTTGTAACTTTATGGTTACGTGGGGTCATCTAGCTGAGGTCATTGAAAGGGGACACAGTGGGAATGGGATGGACCTCTCTGTTTTGAACAAAAAAAGGTGGATTTGGATGCTTACCTCCAGCAGCTTTCTGTGAAGTTAAAAATACAAAACATGTCTTTTATCCCACTATACTGAACAGTGGGTATCCTACAGTATAGTCAGAGTGCACATTTTAAGTCCAAGTAATCTAATATAAAGAATTTCAAATATAGCACTAGAACACTTCCCTGTTGAAATAATAATAATAATACTTCTTAAACTAGCCTGAGCTGGTTTGCTGGTCTTAGCTGGTCTCCCAGGTTGGTCTGGTTTGTAGGTTTTAGAGGGTTTTTAAGAACTTTTCAGCTGGTCAGGCTAGGAACACCAGATGGTACTGGACACAAGCTAGACCATCTTAAACCAGATTAAACCTGCAAACCATATAAGACTGGTTAAGGCTGTGCTAGCTTTTAAATGATAAAACAATAGATGTTCAGCTTGAAATTAAATAAGTATTGTGACAATTCATACCGATCTAATAGTCAATTCGGAAACTGTAGGTTGACCTTTTTTGAGCTAAAGTCAATCCGTGCTGAAATTCGAAGCAGGACCCCAGTGGCTGAAGCAGGATGTGTTTTTGAATGTAAGGGCACGTGTTAGCTACATTTTCCAGCTGAAATACCCCAAAAGGGGCACCAGAAGTGAGTTGTAAAGTAGTTTGTTTTTTAGCTGTAAAGGATGTAATAAATTGAAGAGGAATGCATATTTTATTAACTCTACTCACAAACCCGTACCCCAAACCTAAACCTAACTGTCAGTTGAGTAAAAATGTAATTGTGGCAGGGCGAAGGGTGGTGCCGCACACCTGGCCCCTAATAATTAAAATATTATTTAAGTTGTAATGTCGGTTCTCGCCTCCTCCTTTCCATTAATCCCATTACACTGGTGCCGAAACCCGGGAAGGAGGAGGGATGCACCGTAGTGGAGTTCTCGCTGCTACCATCCACCCCAAAGGAGCAGCCGCGGCTATCTGCCTGGAAGAGGCGGAACGGCCGCTGACCGCGAGGGGAGGAGAGGCTCCCAACCAACTGCCTGGAGCTGTTACCGTTGCCAGGGGCAGGGGAGACCCCTACCATCCATCAAAAACGTGGCGGGGTGTTCCGTTCACCAGGGGTCAGATGACTGCCTCCGATCCTCCCATGGAGACACTCACAGTCGTCACTCATTATGCAAAAGCCATTATATTGGTTTCAACAAAGGACACAAACCCAGGTCTCCCATGCTGCCGACACAACGCACACCTGGTAACCCCACAGGAGAAGGTAAACACATCTGAAACGATACCAAAATGTCTGATGGAATATGCCGCTTGCCAGCAATTCGGTATGATGGGGCGGATGACAGGGTACTGGAACATTCATAGGCAACATGGCAACTTCCCGTGTGATCATGTTGGACAATTTCTGTTTGTAAAATATATAATATGTGAAAATAACGTATTTCTTAGAAACAGTATTTAATTTGGGTCATAAGCCATTTATAAATACCTTATAAATTAGTAATATTTGGTTATAACAGCATGAACAAGTCATTTTTACTATTGACAACTAATAAGCAGTTTATTAATGTGTTATAAATCATTTATATGCAGTTAAATCCACGTTAATAACATTTTTGACTTTCAAGCAAAACTTGCCAAACAGTGAGCCAATACACTTCAAATGTTTAATAACTCCTTTTCAAAAATGTACTTGAATGTGGAAACAAATGAAGAATCTATTAAGCTGCAAATAAAGTTGAGTATGGTTTAATGGTCATCAGGCTTTCTTATGACATATTCTCTAAATAAGCATGAAGGCTACTAAAAAAATGTTTTGCAGAGGACTTTAGGTAACTAGGACTCGTTAAGTTAGGTCACTCAGAGTAGCACCATTCTTTTGATATAAACCTGACAAGGATAGTGACATCACAAGTGAGTTAAGACATTCCAGTAATGAATATAAACACAAAGCGGACTATAGAAAAATGATACATTTGCTCCTTTTAATCTCACTATAATAATCTATTTTTGCTGCATTATGATTTAAATTATGTTATGTTTTTGATTAATATAATACATGCATTTATTAAGCATATATAACATGGAAGTTAATATGCTCACTATTTGACAAGTATTGCATGAAAGTCACAGTTTTTAAGCATATTGATATAACTGCATATAAATGATTTATAAATGGCATTTTTAATGAACACCTTTAAACCCTTAAGAAATGAAACATTAATGTATAGTTTTAACAAAATTGTTTGCAGAAAAATGATACTAAGTTTGATATTTTTTGGTTAATGTAATGACATTCATATATTTTTAAGGGTGGATTAATTACCCAATTGCTTTTAAGGCCACTGTAGTTTCTGTGCCCATGTACATAGATTTAAATCACACATTTTGAAACTTGGCTCCACAACATTTAAACAATTATATAAAGACCCTCTGAGCAACATAACCTGGGAACCAATGGATTAAGTAAGCACATTCCCCTCATAAAAGCTCCACCGGTGAAAAACAAGCCAATTTATGCTGCTCGCTTATTATGACCTGTGAAGGCTTTGTCTGCCACTTCACAAGGCATATTCTAAAGATGTTTAGGTTTTTTTAGAACATAAATCAGGAATTGGTCTCTGCATTCGCTTTAAGAGCCTGCGCTATATCATATTCACCAAGGGCCAGTGCCACTTGTGAATGGTCAGTCTACGACGCAGACACTGGCGGGTGGTCTGGCACATAAGGGTTAAATATGGTTCAATCCGCAGAGCTCTCAAAGCCAGCTGTTGTTAAAAAAGTAAGTTATGTTGCTTCTATATCTCGTTTTGTTGTCAGAAAATGACAAATGTGACAAGGGAACGCATTGCTGTCCTGAAACTGAACTTCATGCATGAATGCTAAATCTACCTACCTCTGTTTCCCACATATGTATAAACTACCATGTAAAGCAAAGAGTCAACATGGCCTTTATTAGTGCATGTGATGTCTCATGTGCAAATTAAAATGGTTAATTATATCTAAAAGCAAAATCTTTTATCTAAGAAACAAAAAGGCAACTACAAAAAGATCTATAATACACGATTCATAAAAACATTTAACTTGAATGATTTACTCTCTTTTTGGGATATTAAAATGAAAATCAACTGTCAAATGAAGTTTTATAGCAAAAACGTGATTTTTTTCCAGGTTAAGAGCAAATCTATAAAAATAGTCCACTAATGGGTCACTGACAAATAATGTTGTCTGAGATGATACAAATTAGAAATCTTTTAAAAATCTTGTTTAAAACATGTCAAGCTAATAGAAATGCAATCTTTGAGATCATGTAGGTTTTACAAATAAATAAAAAATAAAACAACATAAAAACTTTTCTTAATTTTTATTTTAAATAAAATAAAATAAAACATTAATGACTTTAAAACATCATGTGGTGTAACCATCAAGCAAAAGATACTGAAGTACTGTTCTTGCACCTTGAAAACATGAGTGTGCACAACTTTATCATTAATTTAAAAAAAGTTTTCAAACAAATATTTGGTGAAATATACTTATAACTATAACTATTATAAATTAATATAAACAATATTTTGCCTGGGTTGGACTTGTGAGTATGGTTGGCAGCTGGCGATTTTTACTATTTTAAGAAGTAATGTCCCTTATTAATTTCAGTTATGAAATATGATGAAACGCTTATTACGTGTCATCCTTGTGTGTCTTAGTCAGCAAATGTTAATGTTTACTAGTCAAAGTGTCTCCTTGGCTGTTCAAATTTGACAATGACTGCAATTGTTATGTATGACCTTGTCTTGTTTTACCGTTGCCCCTTTGTTTTCCATTTTTGTCCCTTTTGTTATTCCATAGTTTTCACTTTTGTCCCTTGTTTAGCTCCACTGTCTCACTAATCTATTGTTTAAAAGAACTACACTTCCCAGTATCCACCTGTCATCATCACTGCCATTTTGTTCATTGTTCTCACCTGTGTATCATTTGTAATCATCCTGTCCTTGTGTATTTATATCCTGGTTTTTGGTTCAGTCCTTGTCTTTCGTTGAATGTTGTTAGCCCGGTGTGTGTTCCCTGCCTGTATTTTCTGTGTTATGTTTATTTCCCCATTGAGGGTTTTCCTTTGTGTTTTTGTGTTTCAATAAAGTAAAGCTTGCACTTAGATCCGCTCTCCTCGTCTGCCTTCGCTGTCTGCATTCGTAACAGCAATAAACTCTGTAACTGGATTGATTTCAATCTGATCTCATGACAACGGCAACATTTTTGCAAACCAAAATGATGTGCTTCATTACATGTTTGGCTGCAGTTTCCCAGTGAAATGTCCAGAAGGGGGTGCCAAAAGCGAGTGAAATTATATTGTAATCAGAGGAGGTCTTTAAGGTGAATATTAGATCGATGTTTTGATGAGTAAAACGTACCTCTCTAACCTAAAACTTGAACCTAAACCTAACCAATAGTGCTTTAAAAACATAAATGAGAGGTGAACATAACAGACATCCTTACCGTAAACCAACACCTAAACCTAACCAATAGTGTCCTAAAAGCAAATTCGACATGAAAAGCACTTATACTGAAGCAACCAGGCCATATCGTGTTGCTTCTATGGGACTTTTGCTTCACTTTCGTTTTGAGCTTCCTTTGCTGGGCTCAAGGCTTGATCCAAATCCAACTCTCTATCAGGTAAACTACAGCACAAGCTAATCATGTTGGAATAAGTGTGTTATGGTTGGTCAGCAATACAAGCGTTAAAATGTATAAACGGCCATAGGCCATAGTACCTGTGATTTGTGTGAAAGTGAATAAAATGCACAGTTGTTGTAGCACCTCTAGGTGTTCATTTCACCAGGAAACTGCAACAAAACATAGAAAGCGGCATGTAAAACTCAGTTTGCAAAAATTTAGTAATAGGAACATTGTAGGGCAACACTGCACTCTTGCACGTGTGATATTGCTTAAATATATATAAATATTCACGGTTCAGTATGTATCACGGTTTTAGGGTCACGTTTTCATTACATTTCGATATTTGTTATGTTCAGGGGGGAAAAAAGCAGAGTAAAAGCAGAGGTGGTGGTGTATGTTTTATGATCAACAAATCATGGTGTGATCAGAGGAACGTACATTTCATCAAGTCTTTCTGCTCTCCTGATCTGGAATATCTCATGCTTCTGTGTTGAGTGAGCAGGAAACCGCACACCCTGAGGCTGCGTTCATTGTTGCCGGGGACTTTAACAAAGCCAATTTCAAAACAATCGCTCCAAAATACCATCAACACATAAACTTCAACGAGGGGACCGGGTTTTAGATCATTGTTACTCTCCTTTCCTTTATGGCTACAAATCACTCCCCCGCCCCCCATTTGGCAAATCGGACCACTCCTCCGTTCTTCTTCTGCCCGCTTACAGGCAGAAACTGAAACGGGAAGCACCCACCCTCAGAACGATCCAGTGCTGGTCGGACCAATCAGACTCTGCGCTACAAGACGCTACATGTTTTGATCACGCGGACTGGGAGATGTTCCGGTCCGCCTCTGATGACGACATCGAGGTTTACGCTGACAGCGTAACGTGTTTCATCAGGAAGTGCGTAGAGGATGTTGTTCCGACCAAAACAATACGGATATACCCCAACCAGAAACCATAGGTTAACGGCTATGTTCGCGTGGCACTCAATGCGCGGACCTCCGCTTTTAAGTCTTCTAACACGGAGGAGCGTAAACAAGCCAGTTATGCCCTCCGTAACACTATCAGTGAAGCCAAACGCCAGTACAGGCACAAAGTTGAAGGTCAATTCAACTCCACTGACTCCAGAACTATGTGGCAGGGAATTAACATCATCACGGACTACAAACGTAATAAAGACTCCGCCGTGAACACCGCTGCATCTCTCCCGGACGAACATTTTATTCTCGTTTTGAGGACTATAACACCGCCCTCGTGGAGAGAGCACTCGCGGCTGACGCTTCAGAGGTTGGTTCACTCTCCGTCTCTGTTGTGGATGTAACCCGATCCTTCCGACGGGTGAACATCCGTAAAGCTGCGGGTCCAGACGGCATTCCGAGCCGCGTCATCAGAGCGTGCACGAATCAACTGGCAGGTGTTTTTACGGACATTTTCAATCTGTCCCTCTCCCTGTCTGTAGTCCCCACATGCTTCAAAACATCAACCATGGTGCCTGTACCGAAGCAAGCCACAATCACTTGCTTAAATTACTGGCGTCCTGTTGCTCTGACTCCCATCATCAGCAAATGCTTTGAGAGGTTAATCAGAGATTACATCTGCTCTGTTCTGCCCACCTTTTTGGACCCATTGCAGTTTGCCTACCGCAACAACCACTCCACTGATGATGCCATTGCATCTACAATACACACTGCTCTCTCCCACCTGGAAAAAAGGAACACATATGTGAGAATGCTGTTTGTAGACTGCAGCTCAGCATTCAACACCATAGTGCCCTCCAAGCTTGATGAGAAACTCCGGGCTCTGGGCTTAAACAGCTCGCTGTGCAGCTGGATCCTGGATTTCCTGTCAGGCAGACGTCAGGTGGTTAGAATGGGCAGCAACATCTCCTCAACACTGGAGCCCCGCAGGGCTGTGTTCTCAGCCTACTCCTGTATTCACTATACACACATGACTGTGTGGCAACACATAGCTCCAATGCCATCATTAAGTTTGCTGACAATACGACGGTGGTAGGTCTGATCACTGACAATGATGAAAGAGCCTACAGAGAGGAGGTGCACACTCTGACACGCTGGTGTCAGGAGCACAACCTCTCCCT
This sequence comes from Xyrauchen texanus, assembly GCF_025860055.1. NCBI lineage: Eukaryota > Metazoa > Chordata > Actinopteri > Cypriniformes > Catostomidae > Xyrauchen > Xyrauchen texanus. The sequence continues at coordinate 40,580,318 of NC_068295.1, forward strand.
CTACGTCAGTAAAACCAAGGAGCTTGTAGTGGACTTCAGGAAGAAAGACGGAGAACACAGCCCCATAACCATCAATGGAGCACCGGTAGAGCGAGTCAGCAGTTTCAAGTTCCTCAGTGTCCACATTACTGAGGAACTCACATGATCTGTCCACACTGAGGCCGTTGTGAAGAAGGCTCACAAGCACCTCTTCTTCCTGAGATGGCTGAGGAAGTTTGGAATGAACCACCACATCCTCACACGGTTCTACACTAGTACTGTAGAGAGCATCCTGACTGGCTGCATCACCGCCTGGTATGGCAATAGCACCGCCCACAACTGCAAAGCCCTGCAAAGGGTGGTGCGAACTGCCAGAAACATCATCGGAGGTGAGCTTCCCTCCCTCCAGGATATAAATACCAGGCGGTGTGTGAAAAAAGCTCGGAGGATCATCAGAGACTCCAGCCACCCGAGTCATGGTCTGTTCTCACTGCTACCATCAGGCAGGCGGTATCGCAGCATCAGGACCCGCACCAGCCGACTACATGACAGCTTCTTCCCCCAAGCAGTCAGACTGTTGAACAATTGATCTCTCACGATCAATAATTTGCACTGCACTTTATTAACCTATAATCTCACACTGGACTGTCAACATATTCTCCTCAATACAACTACTTTATATATATATATATATATATGTATACTCTTTACTTATTGTATTGTATATTGTGTATTCTATATTGTGTGTATTGTTTACTGTGCATTGTATATAATTATTGTGTTGTGTAAGTATGTGTACATTTGATATGTAAATTGTGTTGTGTAAGTATGTTGTTTATTGTAATTGGTATATGTCTCGTCACTGTCATGACTGCTATGTTGCTCGGAACTGCACACAAGAATTTCACCTACTGTTGCACTTGTGTACATGGTAGTGTGACAATAAAGTGATTTGATTTGAAAAATAACAACAGGCAGTTCAAGAGATTTGCCCTCACTACAAAACATCATGTTTTTACTACAGTAACCATAGTTTAAACATTGTATTTGTAGTAAAATAATAGTAGCCACAAAATTAACATGGTTACTGTCATGGTTACAATAGTAAAATCAAGGTTACTATATGGAAACTACAGTATTACTGTTGTAAAACAACTTCTCTCTGTAGAAAGTGTACCCATGTGAAACACAGGGAGAGTGTATCCTACTTGTATGGCTGGGAATCGATTCCAAAAAGAATAAATTCCAAGACAAATGGGAATCGAGGATCGACTCAAAAGGTTGGAATCGACTAAAAAGCTGGAGTCGATTCCTTTCGGGGAAAGCGGTTGATATTTTTGACCATGTTTATTTCCTGAATTACTGAACTACTACACATTTCAGAATCATAAAAGCACTTAAACAATTTGCAAAAGAATAATAAAATGGCTGCATCTTAATGATCATCAACCCTACTCTGAGTCTTTTGTAGTCTGTCAGCATCTGTAAAAAACAGTAAAAAAAAAAAAAACATTTGTGGATCTGTGCCTTCTGCCTTATTTCACTGTATGATCAAAGACTTTGTACCTTACCTGAATTCCATTGCTTACCTGCTTTTCCTTTGTTCAGTGCAATAAACTCCCACATCTGGGTTCTTCTCAGCTCCCGTGTTGGTGAGTCATTACAGTTTGGACATTTTATTCAGTTTACAAATGGTAGTGGACAATTACTGTACATTTATAATGTAAACTACTTTCTAAATGAGTTCGGAAGGGTTTTACTTTTCTTAAATTACAAACCCAAATTCCTACTGACCCAAACCCGGCGGCTTCATGAACCACTCTGAGACTGCTCATTTACTCAAACGTATCTCTTGGGATTGAAGCATCATGCTTTGTGCATGTAGGCCCTGATTTAGTTTTAGAATGGAGATATTAATAGTAAATGTCTTTCTATTATAAATGGTGCAAAGAAGGCTTCATGGTGAGCTGTTTATTATGAGATTTAACTTTACCTTTAGGGATGGGCGGATCGATTAAAGTATCAAATGTAACTTTTTTAATTTTATTTTTTTAATTTGGGATATTAATATTTAGTTTACCATTAACATGAACTTAATATAATAATGATAAACTTCAAAGTGAAATAAATGGATTAGGCTATATTAGCAAATAATTGTGCATCATGGGAACTATTTCTTCCGCTCATCTTTGCTGAACGACACAAGCGCTTGCGGCGTCACAAGGCTCAGTCAAACAAGAGGGATCAGAGGTAATTATAAAAAATCAGTGAAACCGCTTCTGGAGTAAATTCACACTAAAATAACATCTAAAGGTGACGCTTGGCACCCCAATCCACCCCTGCTAAACATCTTAAGGTATTTAAAACTTTTTTGCATTTATCAACTATTTTTTGTATGTGAATTGCAAATGTCAGTGTCTCGCCATACCCCCAGATATCTTATCACATTCACTTGTTCTATAGGTTTGCCATATAGCTGCAATCTTACATTAGGACATTCTCTCTTTTTTGAAAAACAAATAACATGTGTTTTCGACACTGATGAATGAAGTCCCCATTTATCAGTAAATGTTTCCACCTCATTAATTGCACTCTGTACACTTTTAGCCACATACGAAACATTCCTCCCTCTCTTCCACAGTGCTCCATCATCTGCAAACAGAGACTTTTCAACTCCTGCACCAACCTGAGAAAATATGTAATTAGTCATAACATTAAATAGGATGGGGCTACACACACTACCTTGAGGAGTACCTCTTTCAACATAATATGTTTTGGAAAACGATGATCCAACCCTGACTTGAATAGATCTGTCAAAAAGGAAACTATAGAACCAATCTCCCTCCAATACCCATTTTATCCAGTTTAATTAGAAGCCCTTCTTTCCATATCATATCATAAGCTTTCTCCACATCGAGAAATACTCCTACTAAAACTTCCTTGTTAACTTGAGCCTTCCTGATGTCAGACTCAATACATAAAACTGCATCCATAGTGTTGCGACCTTTCCGAAACCAACTCTGGAAAGGAGAAATGTATCCTTTGCTTTCCAGCACATGATTTAATCTAAAAATAACCATTCTCTCCATAACTTTGCAATTTGCAACTTTGCAAACTAAGGCAATGGGCCTATAACTAGATGCTACTGAATGGTCCTTTCCTGGTTTTGCAACTGGGATAATTATCCCATGTTTCCAATTAGTCAGAAGAATCCCTTTTTCCCAGATCTTATTAAAAAGGCATAACAATATGTTTATCATTGTATCTGAAAGGTGTTTTACCATTTCATAATACACATCTTCCTTCCGTGGAGAAGTTTGCTTAGCTCCAATAATAGCCCTTTTTAGCTCGTAAAAGGTAAACTCATTATCTAATGAATTTCCTGAAGGTCCCCTATGAAATTATAAGTCTGGATTGTATATTAAACAACTCTCTCTATACCTTCTCATATTGACTGGGATGTTATCATTACTATGTCCTTTTACAAAAGCTTTGGCTAAAGCTTCAGCTTTTTCAATGTCCAAAACAGCTGGTTTATTTACATTTATAATAACCGGAATGCTATTATTTCTTTGCATCCCATTCAGCTTCTTGATCATACCCCACACTGAACTAATTTTGGTTTCTTCCCCTATACTTTCACAATACTGTCTCCAAGAATTTCTTTTTGCGTCTTTAATTACTTTCCTAACTATTGCTTGTTTCCTCTTGTACTCAATAAAGTCATCAAAGGCATACGTTTTCCTGACCTTTTTCAGTGCTTTATTTCAAAGTTTTATTGCTTTGCTACACTCATCATTCCACCTAGGAACTGCCTTCTTCCTACTACTTATTTTACCTTTACCAGTTGCTTCCTCTGCAGCCTTACAAAGACTATTACTTATTATACTGTTTAGTTCTTCAACCTCCTCTACAGATTCCCCTATTTTTCTCATCATGATCTCACTAAGCTCCTTAAATGTATCCCAGTCAGCTGACTTAAATTTCCATCTAGGTATTCTTTCCTCTACATTCACATTCAAATCAATTCCTATTTTGCAAGTAATTGGAAAATGATCATTACCTATTAAAATTTGATCCAATGTATTCCACACACACCTCTTTGCAAGGTTTCCAGTAACAATGGTTAAATCTAAGGCAGGAAACTTCCCTTTTGCTAAATCAACTCTTGTTGCCCTTCCATCATTAACACAAACTAAATCGCATCCATCTAACATATCTTCTATGATATTTCCATTAAAATGTTTTTTTTTTCACTACTCCATAAAGTACTATGCCCATTAAAATCTCCAGACCATACCAGTCTATGATGGTTCAATCCCCTAATTTTCTCTAGAATATCTCTGCTTAACCTTTCACATGGGTTATAGTAATTAATTATTCTTAAATTCTGATCCCCAAACCACACCTCTACTTGTACTACTGTTCTAAATTGTATTCCTTCCATTATAAATGTTGTCACTCCTCCTACTCCAGAAATTCTGTCCCTATGCACATAATTATAACACAGCAGTTTAAAATCCAAATGAGGCTTAAGCCAAGTTTCCTGAATACAAATTGCATGTGGTTTGTTACTCTGTTCTGCAATACATTTTTAAAATTCTTGACCGTTCGCAATTAAGCTCCTTGCATTCCACTGCAAGATCAATAGCACCATTAGGACCCACAACATTAGGATCTCTCGTGCCTGAGACCTTACCATTTGCATCTTTAATTTATCATTTATCTGTTCTACTGATACCTCTTCAACATCCAGATATTTTTCTTGATGATGACATGATGATGACAAACGACAATCAGGTGAGCACAATGACACAGGGCTGGCAGTGATGAGGGCCGGGAATCATGGGAAGTGTAGTGCATGACAATTGACATGTGAGACACGGGGCAGACAACAGGGGATCGTGACAGAAACACATGGAACACACATTTGTCCCCTTGTCCCCATTAAAAATATGTGTATACAAAACTAGTGAATACAATACCTTTGTGTGTGTGTGTGTGTGTGTGTGTGTGTGTGTGTGTGTGTGTGTGTGTGTGTGTGTGTGTGTATGTATGCATATATACACATGCACATATATACTCACATATGTATACACACCTACACACATAGAAATATATAGTACCTCAATTAAGTTTGAATTTGGTTTAAAACAGTTACCGCCAATGAACACCCCGAAGGAAGGGCCTCAAAGCAGGAATGAAGGGGATGGTCTGGTCTGAATATACTGCAATTACATTTTTTCCATAAAATGTGAAAACAGCTGTTGCTATGTGCTCTGTTTCTGGCTGGTGATCTTATTTGCTTCGTTAATTTCTCTTAATTACATTGTTTCATGGTATGCCAATTTAACAATGTTATATGTTAAAATACTTTCGATCATCGATCTGTAAACAATGTTTAGGACCCTCCTATCAGTATTAACATTTCTTAATTTCCTGAGTAGGCCTAAACACTGTCTTGTTTTCTTATTTATATCATCCACATTTTCCTGGAATGAGAATTTGGCATCAATGATTGTACCTAAATATTTAAAACTTGAAACTTGCTCTAACTTTACATCTTTTATAACAACTTGTCCATATGAAATGCCAGCCGCACCTGTCCTATTTTGTTTCCCACAGCATAATTCCTTTGTCTTCTCAATGTTAAATTGTTGATGATGGTTATCAAACCACTGTACAAGACTGTGACTGGGCGGAGGGCGGGGCCGGGTCGTGATTATACACACCCAGTCCCTTATCAGGCTAATCAAGCCTCCGAGAGGGATAAAGGCCGACTGCAGAGGATTGTGCGGGAGAGAGAGTTAGTTTACGGACATGTCCGTAATTTGTGTGTGTTTGTCTTCTGTTTAAGTTTTATATTAAACCATTATTTATATTGAAAAGCCGGTTCTCGCCTCCTCATTCTCATTGACTGCTTTACAAAGACTTTTATCATACTCAAAATAAGTTTAATTTTTCATGTCCGTTTGGCAAGAAATTAAAACCAAGTCATCAGTGTACTTGATTAAAATGAGATCGTCCCTGTTACATTGAAGTTCATTAATATAAACAGAGAAAAGCAGAGGTGATAATACACATCCCTGTGGTAACCCTGAATTTAAGACTATACAATCAGATGAGATTATAATAACGCGTTGGGGCCTATTTCTTAAAAATTACTCAATCCATAAAATTAACCAACTACTTACACCTAAATCTTGCAATCTTTCTATTAAAATTAGTGGTTGTACAGTATTAAATGTGACATCCATAAAAATAATTGTAACATGAGTATTCGTTTTATCTAAATGGTACTAGACCTTATATAATAGGGTCAGGGAGGCATCCACCATGGTCCGATTGGGCATATAAGCAAATTGTAATGGATCTATAGAGCCATTAATTTGTGCTAACAGTTCTTTACATAATATACACTCCATGTACTTGCACAGAACAGATGTAAGGGCAATTGGGCGAAGGTCTTTAAGAGCTCTGGTATGAGGTGTTTTTGGTACTGGAATTCCACTGGTTTTACATGCGACTGGTACAAAACCAGTAAAAAACATTTTCATCTAAAATTTGTGTTCAGCAGAAGAAAGTAAGTCACATACATCTCTGATGGCATGAGGATGAGTAAATGGAGTACATTTGGTTGAACTATCCCTTTAAATAAGGTCCTGCAGTGGCAAACAGGCGGTTTCCCTCTTCAGCACTGCTTTCTATTGTCAGAGAGCCAGAGAGAGCACCAACCCATTGATCACCCTGACAAAGTGTCTAAAGGCTATTCCCACACAGACAAGATACACATCAAGCAGGTACATTTCCATGGCGACAAACAGCAATCGAGATTGAGCCTGTTGAAAGAGGGTGGGGGGGAATAGTTGCGTGGGGAGACTATAAAGGCAGCCATTCACCTTTGACATGTCCTCATGAATGCCAGTTTGTTTTCTGATTGCTGCGGTTCATCTTCACGCGGAGGCTGACAAACCGTGGTAAACAGGCAGGGTTCTTTAGCTGTGTTCACATGAGAATCAATCTGTTTTGAGTCTTTGAAGAGCAGAGAGCATAATGGAATAACAGGGGTCTACACTCAAAAGAAATCAAGGTCTGAGGTTCAAAGAGACTATTGCGCTGACTACTGTATCTCTTGATTTGAATGCAAACCAATGAATAGACTGCAAAATAAAACATTTTTAAAAACCAGAAACAAGGATTATTTAACAAAATTTATTCTATTTCAATTGTATTTAAATGAACAAAAATTTCTACCTTACTTTTGGAAAATATTTTAGTAAAATGTTTATAAATATCAAAGTAGATAATAAATTAGTTTGTTGAAATGGGTTCATTCAAATCCTGGAAGGCTCTATCACGGTTTATCTATCATAGTCCAGTTTACTTTGTTGGGCTGGCACTTTTTGGTGAGATCAGCCAGAACTAATGCCCATGCTGAGAAGATTGGGATGAATTGAAAGATCGAATGAGAGATCATGTCTGTCCTACCAGGGGTCTCCATGACGAGCCGATCAGGTAAGCGTTCCAAAATCTGTTGCCTCTGCTCTTCAGACAGGTGATCAAGACTCCGCTGACTCTTGCCTTGACTAACTGGTAAGTACTGCTCTTTGACCTCCTCCTCCTCCTCTACTGTTCTCACGTACATGGTGCCATCAGACAATAGGTCTGTTGCACCCTTTGCATGTCCTGATGATGGGGAAAGGGCATGCCACTTTTTTTATGTTTTGCATGTTGATATGGAAGGTCTGCAGAGGCTGGCTTCTGTAGGGGATCTCAAGCTCATAGGTTACTGGACTCATGTTTCGCTTCACTTGATAGGGGCCCTGCAATTTTGCCAACATCTTATTCTCTGATGTTGGCAACAGGACCTCCTCACCAGGCTAGAAACTGTTTGTTTGGGCAGCTTTATCATACCATGCTTTCTGCTGGGCTTGTGACTGAAATTCTTCTGTGCAAGGGCTGTGGTCTTTTGGAGTTGCTCTCTCATCTTGAGGACATAGGTGAGGATGCTCTGTTTCCTGAACATGTCTGTGTCCTCCCAGCTCTCCCTAAGTACATCCAAGGGTCATCTGACCTTGTGAGCATAGAGCAGTTCTAAAGGTAAGAAAGGGTGAGGCAGCCACTTGTCCCAGCATGCTCTTTAGGGTCTGATTAAACAGTTCTACCAGACCATCTGTTTGAGGGTGGTCAGGGGTAGTTTACACTCTCTTAATCCCTAACAGCTGATACACAGTGTGTGCAGTGAGTGGCTCGTGAAGTTGGGACCTTGGTCAGTGAGTACCTCTCATGGTATGCCTACTTGTGAGTAGAATTTCAGAAATGCTATGGAAATCTGTTTAGCAGTGACCTCTCTGAGGCATACGCTGATTCATAAGTGGATATGCCTCAAGGTACCTTCTAGCATAGTCACATATGACGTCTGGCTTCTCTGGCTTCTCCAATGGGCCAACAACATCCACTCCTAGTTTTTCAAATGTGTTGTCCACAAAAGGTAGTAGGGTATGACCAAAAGTAAGTTGGCATTAAGCACACATTTTACATAACTATTTCACCTCAGTATACATTATTGGCCAATAAAACCTCTTAGTGTTAGGTCTAACACTTCCCTCCTCTGTGTCTTGGGTACAATTAGCTGAGTACCTTCCTCCTAACTTTCTCTGTACCGGAGTCCATTTCTTAGCACAAACATCTCATCCAGCAAAGCTGCAACCCCTTTCTACTCCATAACCTGCTTAAAACAGTCAGCTAATGTGGGATCTTTTTGCTTGAGCTGAGCTAGATTGCTTGGAATTACAAGGTCTGTCTCACTCAATTCAGGTTCATCTGTCTCTACTTTCCACTTGATCTGTGGTTACTATTAAATTTTCTACCCACTCTCTACAATGCTGCAACCTGTCCTCTTCTGTAGGTCTTGGTTCTCCTACAACAACCTCTGAGCTAAAAGGCATAGCTTGCAGAGCATCATTCATTTATTGGTGGTGTGGTCTGTACTTGCTTTTTTTAGCCTGAGCCCTTGTTGCTACACCACACCACGCTGTCTCCTTGCAGCGATGTAGGGCTTATAGGCCAGTAGCAACCTGTGCAGCAGTGGATAGATTACATTCCTTGACCCAGGTCCTCACCTCTGGATACAAATCCCAAAGGTACTGCTCGAGCAAAATGGCCTCCATGATGTTGTCTTTGCTGCTTTGGCTTAACTGGACCCACTTGCAGAACAGGTCCTTCAGATGTGTGTAGATTTCCTGTGGCGAATCATCTGTGGGGGTGCTCAAAGAACGAAACCTTAACTGGTATGTCTCAGTGCTGATCTCATACTTTCAGTATGGCTTGCTTGAACTGGTCATAGTCCTGTGTTTGGGAAGGGTTCATAGTCACAAAGGCACTCCTGGCCTTGCCTGTAAGCAGTGGAATGAGGTAAATGGCCCAATCTCCCTTTGGCCATGAGTTAACCTCTGCCAGTCTTTCAAAAGTAGTCATGACATGTTCAATGTTACCTGTGTCCTCCAACCTGTCCAATCATGGTTCCTGGTGTATCACCCAGGGCAGTTGTCCATCTGAAGCTGAAGTTCCAACTTAGGTACGCTCTATATGCAGCTGCATTTGGGTGACCGGTGGCTGAGGACCTTATAGTTCTCATGCCTAACTGGCATTCAATCCTGCCACTCATTCCACTCTTGCTGATACCGCATGAAGGACTCAAACATCCATGCCAAAGCCGAGATTGCAGCATCCCTTTCAGCAATCAGAACCACAGCAGGTTAAACAACTCTCCCCTGGAACACCTCCCACGACACCCGGTTCTACGTCCTGAACTGCACCTTCCTCAGGCTGACTCCCTGTTTTGGGTGGAATGTAAGCAACAAAAAAAAGCAATCCCACAAGTCACTTGACTGGTACTTATCCTACTTCTGAAACCACTTGTTAGTATGTATTTTTGCTGGCATAAAGACTGTGTTTGTGTATGTAATTGTGGAAACATTGTGGCACCTAATCAGTCCCTTCAAAATAAAAATCTAGTTACGTCTAGACATTACATGGTTCATTACATGTATTGTGTCATTTCCGAGATAAAATGTCCACTGCATGGGGCTAAAAGTGAGTAAAATTTTCTCTAAAACATATTATGTTTTTAAGATTAAAGGTGCTGCAAGCGATTTAAAAAATATATATATATATATTTTATGGAATGGTATGCAGAAAATGTTCCTTCTACCTGAAAATTATTACTGAAATAAGTGTCCAGAGATATCTTACCTGTCTCTGTGACAGCACAAGACTAAACAGTAAACAAAAATGTGACAGCAGGACACAGACACATTCTTTGATCAGAAGACTTTAATGTCACAGGGGTGAAAATTTCAACAAAATGTTGGGGGGGACAATAAACATAACAATTCTCAAGAGCAATTTTTGAAGGGGACACCAAGGGTTTTTTTGTTGTTGCCCCGTTTGCATTTGTATTATTTTATTTCTTAAACAATTATTTTAAGAATATATCATTATATTATTTACAATACACATATTTTTATGAAATTTTAGGGGGGGCAACCCCCCGCGATTTCCGCCTATGGCCTGTCAATAATTTTGTTCGTTCTCATAGTGTAATAGTTGAAGCGAAACAATCAGGTTTAATGTCATATTCAGATTCATAACAGTTGACAGCTGAGGGTGCTATTTAACTACTATTGTGCATGACAACCCTGAGAAGATGCAATGCTGCACTATTGCTGGATGACGGTCTCAACAGTGTCTTTGGAGGTCTGTGTTTTGGAAAGAGGGGCCTTGTCTAATTTAGCCGCACAGTCTCATGGAAGTTCCAGAATGGCTAAAATCGCTTACAGCACTTTTAATATTGAGATTTCAATAAACAAACTGACCATTTTACCAATTGCCATGTAAAAACTAGGGCTGTTAGTCATAAAACATTTTTTAATTGTGATTAATCACATGTTTTGAAAATGCTGATATTTGACACCATATATGATTATTTTCCTGTCAAAATGCATTTATTTCCATCATAGGAAAGAAAACACAAAAATATGTAACAATATAATGCTTTACTAATATTTTCCAAACAAAGACTTCCACAAAATAATGATAGAAATGTATTAAAATAGCATCTATTCAAGTAACATTAAACGTTTCCCAAAGTCTTATTGAAAGAATTAGTACCCATATGTTGAGTATTCATTCATATTTTCATTCATTTCATATTTCTATATTCATAATAGTTCATTTAAAAAATGTATCCCATAACATTATTTTTGCATTTGCATCTGCTGCGTAAATGTATGTATTCCTGCTCTGTGAAAATACAACTAATTAGCACTTCAAATTCTGCTTCTGTGCCACCTTTACTGTGTAAAGATGTCACCACAGGTTTAGTATTCATTGCAATGGGCAATAAATCTCTTAAACTCTCATCCTCAACAATATTAATCTGCCAGTAGACTGTGAATATCCATTTTCCTATAGCAATAGTGAAGCTGCATCAGTGTCAATGCCAACATTCAGCGCCGCTATAAACTCAACGGGAAAAGCGGAGTGATAGTTAAGACATGCAGTGCATTAGTGATGATTGAAATGTGCCTTACATAGGCTGAAAATACATTTTTCCTATCACAAGTCCCATCAGGTCTTGTTTTGTACATCAAATAATAGCACTAAGTGGTCCTTTCTCCATCATTTTATCACAAACAGGGAAGTGCTGTTGTGTGGTGTGTGCATCAGTGTAATGACTCATTAAAAAGGTTCCGGCCTCCCAACAAAGTGTTATTCGTGATTAAGAAAAATTAATGCATTAAAAAAATATATTAATCTCATGGGATTTACGCATTAATTCCAACAGCTACCACGTAATTTTGTGTCAACCCGCGTGCGCTTCTTGACTCGTACCCCTGTCCTTTACATTGCAAGTGCAATGCTCTTTCAGTTGAGCTACCGCACAATTTGCACTGGAACAAGCTTACAAACACATGTATCCACACAAACCAGGAAATGAGAACACCAAATACCCTTCAAGGCAAGTCAATTTACTCATTGGCAATCGTTGAAACGCTCATGGGCAGCTATTTTCTATGGATACAAGTGGCAGAAAAAGACAGCTACTGTCTTCTTGAATGGGGAAAGAGGGAAATCTCAAAAGCTGGTTGGTCAAGATTACAATCAAATAACATATTTCAAAGAAGTAAATTCTGACAACAATGGTATAATACATTGTCTTTCTTTAGCTCAGATTACGCAAAAAAAAAAAGATTTTTCTAATGTGCATACGTTAACTGACAGGGATGTCTGTATCTGGAAAGCGATTGGCTCTTTTACCTATAAATGCCGGTATATACTTCTGCATCAAACCTACAAGGTAGGCTCCACATAGTGGCCAAAGCGTTGGTTTGCATTTATAGTTCTATGTTGGTGTCTGTGTCATTTTGTGAGTACGCAGCCTAAATGTTATTGTATTGAGAGAAAATGCTTTAAAGTGATAGTTCAACGAAAAATTTTACATTCTCTCATCATTTACCCTCATGTTATCCCAGATGTATATGCTTTCTTTCTTCATCAGAACATACATTATTATTTTTAGAGGAATATTTCAGCTCTGTATGTCTGTATGGTGCATTCAGAAAGTGTGACCCCAAAGGGCCCTTACCACTTGGCGAGTAATTTAGAGCTTGAGGTGGGCAGTAATACAAACACTTTATCTCCCGGTGTGAATTCCCTTAGTCGAGTGCCCCAGTCATAAAGTTGGCTGTGACGTTCCTGAGCTTTGAGCAAATTCTACTGTGTTAATTACCCCAAAGTGTGTAGTTTTGCTCTAAGATCAAGGACGTACTGAATTTCATTCTTACTGTTTGAAGGTCCCTCCTCCCAAGTTTCCTGCATCACATCGAGCATGCCGCATGGCCTCTCACACTGCAAATAACAGGGGTTTGAGCCCATTATCCCAGTTTCTAGTGTTCTCGTGTACAAACTTACGAATCATAATTTTTAAGGTTTTATTAAATCATTCCATCAACCCATCTGTTTCTGGGTGGTAAACACTGGTGAAAATCAATTTAATACCCAACAACTCAGTTTCGTATTGTTCATAAAATAAATGTAGGATTTCTTTTGGAATCCCCACTCGGGAGATAATTCTGAAGAGTGCCTCCGCAACACTATGTGCAGGGATGTTGCACAGGGGCACTGCTTCCAGATATCACATTGCGTAGTCCACCAGAACTAATACAAAGTGATGCTTGTGCCTTGCACCAAGTGTTGGTGGATAGAGGTTTGGGTACAAGCCAAATCCACCAAAGCTTGATATGTATCACCTTTTAAACTCACTGGTATCCAATACATACCTGCCCGATCGGGGGCGGTCTGTGGGGCATCAGGGATCGCGTCCCCACTATCCTCATTGGACACTGAGTCAGGAGACAGCGGAAACAGTCAACTTGAGTGTTTTATTACTCTTCAGCATCATTCACAAAATGTAAAAAAGGGCGCTCAGTGGCCAAGTCAAGTCAAGTCAAGGCAAGTGGTTTTTATTGTCATTCAGTCATATACAGTTAGTACCGTGCACAGCGAAACAAGACAACGTTCCTCCAGAACCATGGTGGTACATAAAACAACATAGGACATACACAGAACCACATGAGACTACACAGACTAAATAAAATTTCTACATAAAGTGCACGTGCAAAGTGTGCAAAAAGTACGGGAAAGTATAATATATTACTAAAAGGAACAGGACAGTAGGCACAGTGAGAGACAGTGCAGCACTGACCAGTACACATTTGTAATCGAGTAGTGCAAAAAGATGACACTTTCTAAAATGCTAAATGTAAACATAACATACTATGAAATAGTGTTCTATGGACATAGCAGTTATTGAGGTAGCAGCCAGGTATAAAGTGAAAATGAATAAGTGCAACTCTTGACATGTGTAAAAGTTGGATGGAGTACAGGTGTATGTGTGTGTGTGTCAAACCAGTCTCTGAGTATTGAGGAGTCTGATGGCTTGGGGGAAGAATGCTTCGGTACCTCTTGCCAGAGGGCAGGAGGGTAAAGAGTTTGTGTGAGGGGTGTGTGGAGTCATCCACAATGTTTGTTGCTTTGCGGATGCTGCGTTTTATGTAAATGTCTTGATAATAATGATCTTCTCAGCTGTCCTCACTAACCTCTGCATGGCTTTGCGGTCCCAAACCATGCAGTGATGCAGCTGCTCAGGATGCTCTCAATAGTCCCTCTATCCCCACAGTAGTGTAGATTTATGTGGAAAAAAAAGATTTAAAGCATTTTAGCATAAGGCTGCAACATAACAAAATGTGAAAGAAAATGAAGGGGTCTAAATATTTATGAATGCACTGCAAATGGGTGCCAAAACTTTGACGCTCCACAAAGCACATGAAGACATCATAAAAGTAATCCATATGACTCCAGTGTTTTATTCCATATTTTCAGAAACTATATTATTGGTGTGGGAGAGAAACATCAATATTTAAGACCTTTTTTTGGCTAGACATTATTCTCCCTGCCCAGTAGGGGGCGATATGCTTGAAGAATGTGAATTGCAAAAACACAAGAAGAATCTGAAAGTTAAAGTTAAAATTGATAGTAAAAATGGATTTAAATATTGATATGTTTCTCACTAACACATATCATATAGCTTCTGAAGACATGGATTTAACCACTGGAGTCTACATAAAGTATGGATTACTTTTATGCTGATTTAAGTGATTTCTGGAGCTTCAAAATCTTGGCACCCATTCACTTGCATTTTATGGACCTACAAAGCTGAGAAATTCTTCTAAAAAACAGATGAAAGTAATACACATAATTTTTGGGTGAAGTATTTGTTCTGAATTAACAGTGCATATCATAAACAAAAGCAATGCAATTTGTAGATTCAAAAGTATTAAATTATTGAAGCATTAAAAACAAGTTCATCAAAGTATGTAGTATTTAGGAACATGCTGTATTATTTATTTTACATGTTGCCTGCAATGCAGAGAGACAATACATCAGGCCTAGACTGTTTGTTTGCTTTTGAGTCACTTAAATAATACTAAAAAAATATTGTAGTGCTCCTTGCTAATTAACAGCTACAACAATTCAGCAATAGGGAGTAGAATTTCATAGATATGATTTAAATATGACGGCAAGTGTAGAAATAAATAACATGTACACATTTCATTACAAAAGCCTTAGAGGGGCCTGGGTAGCTCAGTGAGTACAGACGCTGACTATCACCCCTGGAGTCACAAGTTCGAATCCAGGATGTGCTGTGTGACTCCAGTCAGGTCTCCTAATCAACCAAATTGGCCCAGTTGCTAGGGAGGGTAGAGTCACATTGAATAACCTCTTTGTGGTCGCGATTAGGGGTTCTTGTTCTCGATGGGGCACATGGTAAGTTATGTGTGGATTCTGGAGGGTATCATGAGCCTCCTCATGGTGTAAGAATCTGGTGTCATGCACAATGAGCCACATGATAAGATCTGCAGATTAACGGTCTCAGAAGCAGAGGCAACTGAGACTTGTGTCCAGGGGTGAAAATTTCAGCGCCACCATGAGGACCTACTAAATAGTGGGAATTGGGTATTCCAAATTGGGAGAAAAAAATATTTTTATTATAATAATAATAATAATATTAATAATTACAAAAGCCTTTTGTTCTTATATATGCATTTGCAATGTGAATAATCATTTTTGACTTCATAACTGTCCAATTTGTTGAAGTAGCAGGAGTTTAGAAAAAAGTTTAGGAAAAACAATGTCAGTGTTTCTCATTTTGTGCTCATAATTTTGAATGAATACATCACATTACATCAGATCTGAAATTCAGCCTCTGCAGATGGTCGGAACTACACACAGCCGCTGTGCGACACTCCATTGGAAATGACTGACCTCTGTTGTTTGTCGGATGCAGGGAAAACATTTCAGTCCAGTAAGATGAAAGAAAATGATATGCAAAAATGTAGTGTTCTTTTCAAATAGTTGAAATAAAAATTGTAAAGAGTGCTATTTTTTCATTTACTTTTATTGTAAATGCTTGACTGTAACCTTGCTTTTTGCTTTTTTTAAAGAAAAGGAGGAACGAGTCAAAATACATTTTTGTGTTAATCAACATTATGCCACAAATGCTGTCGAATTAAGGAAATGTCTTTAATTTATAGATAGTTGTGTCATTAAACAGGTATTTTTGGGAAAAAGCTTCTTCATTTACTGATCAACAAGATCCTCTGTAAGTATTGGACTCGCTCTTAAAGGTTCGGGGAATTTCTATTTCATCCATCTGTCAGAGGATTTGTAAAGATTTGGTCTTGCACTCCATATGTAAAATCACTTGTTTTAAATATTTAAAAAATGCTGAGAACATGCGGATATTGTATGCTTAATTGTCTTTCTAAACTTGTGTCAAAATTATGTACGAATATCTTTGAACACAACACTACAGACTGAGAGGTATCAGGGCTATACTTACATAACTTACTTTCCTGCATCCAACAGCTGTCAGCCGCTTTCGTCTGATTGAAAGGAATGTTGTTTTGTTTGTGTT
The DNA here is from genome assembly GCF_025860055.1 of Xyrauchen texanus. Classification (NCBI taxonomy): domain Eukaryota; kingdom Metazoa; phylum Chordata; class Actinopteri; order Cypriniformes; family Catostomidae; genus Xyrauchen; species Xyrauchen texanus. Next base: position 40,596,837 of record NC_068295.1, read on the forward strand.
CCCCTCTGAAGGAAAACGCTGATATCTGTCAAGAGAGAGCACCAACACAGTGAGAGGTGAAGAGTAACACTTTTCAGCCTTTTTTTTATTTCAATGCCAACATGCTCAGACAACAGCAGGCTTTCAGCTAATTAAGCTGTTTTAAAAAGAGCTGGTCAAACAGTGACATCTTAGTGGGTTATCAGGGAGTCAATTGGGCGGTACAGAAGGGGAGACATTTATGGGGCGCTTTTCCCATTGTTTCCAACCTGGCAGGATCTTTTCTACTTGGCCGCCTCTGCCTCAGTGACCTGTACAATGACAAGAATGCAAAGGGTATACTCTGTGTTCCCCCCAAAGGGGACATTTGCAGAATCAAAATTTCACGCTGCTGGGCAGTGCTTCTTCTCTGCCAAGATTCCACAGATATTTCAGTCCCTTGTACTTGGACTGAGAGCAACAAAACTTCATAGTGCTTGGCATCTCTGGTTTGGACTAAGACTTATACTGTATAGTGTATGAACAGTATACTGATGTAGAATTATTCAAATGAAAAATACTAGCATAATATTTCTACATGACATGTTTAAAGTCAGACTTTATTATTTGTACTTTGTCTTCTAATAAATATTAATATAATAGTTTGAAAGTATTCGAGCAGTAGTTCTCAACTTGTGGGTTGCAATCCAAAAAACAAAAAAATACATTGCTGAGTGCAAATAATAAAATGCAACTAACTATATAGTCTAGTAAAGATAGTAATACAACTAAGCTTTATACAAGGAATATCAATTGATTTAAAATTTTACTCAAATGAATTACTTGATGTGTCAAATGATTAATACAGTTTAGAGCATATTAATATTTACTAACAAAGGCCTCCGATTAAAGATAATTTAGTATATAATAATTAATTATTTTAAATATAACATAATAAATAAATCAATATTACATCATATATTGTGGCAGCAAAAAAGTTTAAACAATAGCCTACAAAAAGTGGCTCTACAAGTAAAAACTTTGTTTTATTTCCATATCATTAAACATTACCCTATTATTGACCATTCCATAATTGTGCTATTTTTTTATTTTAATTTGTCTACTGCTGGGTTCAGCAAACTTTTTCACATGATGTGCTATTTTAAAAAAAATTTGGAAATCACTGTGCTGATGAGATTAAGTCCACTCTTAGAAATACTTCTATTTAGCATTTTTCTAATTTAATACACCTTATTTTTTATAATTTTTTTAGTACAAATTATACAAACAGCATAACAGCTTAAGGGAAAATTTGGGCAAAATCTGAGGATCCATGTTATCCACCATATTTGTGAATGTTCCATAGAGCATCATGAGTGCTTCAATGGAAGTATGGAAATCTTTTATACAAAATGAGTTAACACAGTAAATGACACAGATTTGATTTGTCACCATGCAAATTGTGTTAATTGTCTTAAATCATTGTTATTCCTTTTATGTAAATTATTGGCAAGGCCTTTCCACTTAGCAGAAATGTTGGCCATGTAGCTATTCTCTACCTGAGACAAAGGACGAGTTTGAACTCAAACCAGGTCACCCTTCTGAAAGGTTTCTTGCTTCCTCTTCTCATTGTAATAGCGACCCTGTTTCAGTTGAACTCTGCCCACATTTTCTCTCACACTGCAAATCAACTCTTCTTGTCTGGTTATCACAAGACTACTTGGATCAGGAACTTTTGGCATAGACCTTTCTAGTGGTACCTTCAGCTTCCTGCCTATAGCAACTTCAGCAGGTATGAAACCTGTGCTTTCTTGCCAAGCAGTGTTGATGGCAAATCTGAACTCTGCCAACCAATGATCCCAGTGACAATGGTTGAGGATGATAGGCCATTGTACATTTTTTTATTACTCCCCATTATCTGCAACTCTGGTTGATAAGTTGTGAAGTAAATTGGGATCCCCGATCTGACACAATGTAGGCAGGAACACCCCATCGGGTAAAAATCTCCTCAACAAGAAAAAGTGCAATTGGCGGTGACTTTAATGTACGTTGTGGAAGCAAATCTACCCACTTTGAACAGTAATCCACTACAACCAGAAGATGCTTGTTCTGTGTAGTACTCAGAGTGGTGGTAGCGAAGTGGGCTAAAGCACTAAACTGTTCAGCCGAAGGTTCTCGGTTCAATCCCCACAGCCACCACCATTGTGCTCTTGAGCAAGGCACTAAACTCCAGGTTGCTCCGGTGGGATTGTCCCTGTAATAAGGGCTCTGTAAGTCACTTTGGATAAAAGCGTCTGCCAAATGGGTAAATGTAAATGTAGTATTCTTAAGTAAGAACCCTTTAAGTCTACTCCTAGCATTTATTCAGGTTCAAATACTGGGGTTGATTGGAGATAACCAGAGAGTTTTGACACAGATGGTTTGTACTTCTGGAAGATAAGACATACCTTGCAATGATTCTAGACACCTCTGCGTACACTTGGGTAATAGCCTCTCTTGAGGTTATTGATGAAGCTTTGCATACTGCTAGCATATTTGAAGAACCGATCAGGCTCCTGGAGAGTGTGTAAGGCACCACGATTAATCATCTTTTCCTATACTTTACACTAAAATCAAAACCTTGCAGTCAGATTGTCCAGCGAATCAATCTCGAGGAGGGCTTGGGATGATTGAAAACACAGTTAAGTGCAACATGATCAGTAATTACTTCAAAATGTCTACCTTCCAAGTAAGGTCTCAATTTCTCCACGTCAGAAACAACAGCAAGACACACTTTTTCAGATACAGATTATGGTTTTTCTGCACCACTGAGCAATCTTGAAGCGTATGCAATCACATGTCCTTGTCCTTCAGACTCTTGTGTTAACACTGCTCCTAAACCTACCTCACTGGCCTCAAAGTCTGGTGGTACCAGTACTGAAGCTTTGGTCAGTGCTTATTTAATCCCTTCAAAGGACTTTTGGCAGGCGTCAGTCCAACTCCAAGTGGCACTTTTCTGTTTCAGAGTATGAAGAGGGGCAACTTGTTCAAAAAAGTGAGTAATGAACCGATGGTACCATCAAGCTAACCCTAAAATCTTTTGCACATCCTTGAGATATTGCGGAACTGGAAAATCACATTCAGCATTTATCTTCACCGGATCTGTCTTGATGCTTTATCCAGTTACCACATGACCTAGAATTGTTACAGACCTTTGGGCCACGTTACATATCTCCAAGTTCAAGGTAAGTCCTGCATTATGTAGACATCTGAATACTTGTCCAAGATATGTCTGGTGCTCATTTTCATCTCTGGAGTACACAATAATGTCATCAATATACAGAAAAGAAATATTTCCCATGTAGATATTTCAATATATATTCCATCAATCTTTGAAAAGAAGCAGCAGAATTTTTTGAGGCCAAAGGGTAGACACAAGAATTCAAATAGCCCAGTAGAGGTCACAAATGCCAATTTGGCTGTAGTTTCATGATCCATGCTGACCTGCCAATATCCACTCTTCAAGTCCAAGGTACTGAATATAGAGGCTCCATGTAATGATTCCAAGATATCCTGAATTTGGGGCATGTGTTAACAATCCAAGTGTGTCTTTGCATTCGATCCACTATAGTCCACACAAAATCTTGTACCACCATCCTTTTTGGACACAAGAACCACAGGTGCAGCCCAGTGAGATACTGAGGGACTTATGATGTCTCTGTCTAACTTATCCTGGATCTCTCGATCTATTAACTTTTGTTTCTCATGTGACACTCTGTAAGGTTTTTTTCCCACATCAATTTAATCAGTGGTGATGCTTGATTGCTTGATTATTTCAGAGTATCTAATGTTCTGTGTGCAGACAGTGGGCCATTCCATCATATCATTCTCTAGCAAAGACTTAAACTTAATGGTTGTGTCAGCTCTTAGTACTACTTCATGAATTAGCTGTAGTCTCGGGTCTCCTTCATTCTAGGAAGTGCGAGGTAGAAATATAGATGTTTGTTAACTGTAGGATCACGGTGTATTAGAGGAAATATTCTGTCTTCTCCATTAGCTTTGGACGGTAAGATGTAGTTGGCTTTACTGAAGTTGAGGATGATGCCGGAGGACAAAAAATTCCATACCTAAGATGATTGGTATGGTGAAATCGTTATCACGCTTAACATGGAGACATAAATTGAACTTTTGTTCCTGCAACTCTCACTCCCACTTCACTATTCCTAAAGCAGTTTTAACTTTGGCCAGCATAAAGGTTTGCCCTTCCCAAGGTTTCCATCTTTCTTTGTTTCTAAGTCGGTTCCACCTTGAATCACAGAAAGAGTACTTTCCAGTGTCAACCGTGGCATGCAGATAACGTCCACATAGTATGATGGGTAAAGTGATCATTCTGAGGTCTGGTTTGGTGGTCATCGGCACAATTTCCATTACATGAGTGTTGACATGGGGAAACTGGTGAACAGAGCCATGAGGTGTTTGTGCCTTTTCTTGTTGTGAGATTCAATATTGACATGACTCCAATAATATTTGATTTCAGAAAAATCACTCTCAATTTGAGTATCTCCTTTTCTTGCATGTTACACCATCCGCTTTCGTAGGCACAGGGCTCTATGTTGAAAAGCAAAGTCTCTGATACTTTCTTGCAGACCTTGTTCTCTCTATGAGTCTCCTTTCAACTTCAGCTTCATAATCATCACTCATGAAATAACAAAGAAATATCCTCTTAATCTGGGTCCAATTTATGCCTGAACATGGCTTCTTTCAGCCAACCAACAGGCTTTTGCAGTTCCAGGTAACACTGAAGTCAGTGAAGCTAAGATCTCTGGATTATTCAGGGGTTCAATTTCCAGATACTTTTCCTGGATTAACTGCAGAAGTTGACATAGATGCATTGTCCTTTGCTAGTTGGTTGATGAAGGCTTTTGTTGGCCATTTATTGATGCTCTATGTATTCCATTTCAAGAGTGTAGTCCATCAGTAGACCGAGGTGATGCAGGTAGAGATCAGTTAGGTGCATCGCAGTTCAACTGGCCAGTTATTTCAGTGAGGTCTATCCTAAGTCCAAGGTTCAGGCAATGGCATATGAAGTATCCCATGTCTTATGGTTGGAGCTGGCATAAGTTCATCCTCTGAAGTCCATCGTATTAGACTGAAGGGATGTTTGGCTGGCACCGGCTGCTATTAGTCATCATCGTGACACGTAGCAGTGCAGTCCAACACGAAGCAGGAATGGAACTGTATCCAGCCGGTTCTGGTGACCTCAGGATAGGATTCCTGAGGTTGAGACAGGGAAAACAATTTATGATATTAGCACAGATGCCATTCAATTTCTTGCAGAGTTATAGATCACGATCAACGTGTCTGGTTTCTGGTTCTGACAGACCTAACTATAAAGCAGCCTAATTGTGAGTTGAAGGATAAATTAGGTGCATGCCTGGCTAAATAGAGCCTTTAGTCTAGACTTAAAGTGAGTGAGTGTGTCTGCATCTCGAACAGTGTTAGGGAGACTATTCCATAGTTTAGGAGCCAAATATGAAAAGGATCTACCTCCTTTTGTGGATTTTGATATTCTAGGAACTATTAACCGGCCAGAATTTTGTCTAGCATTTTGAACCAATTGAAGTTTATTTATTGATCTTGCTGGACATCCTCCCAGTATGAATTCATTTTTCAGCATCAGCAACAGAGAGCATGTGTTGTAATGTAGCAATATTTCTTAGGTTGAAGAATGCTGTTCTACAAACATTGGTAATTTGATTTTCAAAGGACAGATTGGTATCAAATATAACACCTAAATTCTTCGCTGTTGAAGACGATGTAACAGTACATTCATCGAGAGTCAAATTATATTTTTGCGGCTTGTTTTTAGAGGTTTTTGGTCCAATAATTATTACTTCTGTTTTGTCAGAATTGAGTAGAAGGAAATTTCTGGCCATCCAATCTTTTATTTCATTGATACACTCTGCTAATTTGGAGAATTGTGAAACCTCACCAGGTTTTGAAGAAATATATAGTTGGGTATCGTCAGCATAGTGGAAACGTATTCCACGATTCCTGATAATATTTCCCAGGGGAAGCACATACAAAGAGAAAAGTAGAGGCCCTAAAACTGATCCCTGTTGCACTCTATACTATTGTTTGGTTTGACAATTCCTCATTTACATAGACCAAGTGGTAGCGGTCTGCTAAATAGGACCTAAACCATGCAAATGCAAGTCCACAAATGCCAACATAATTCTCTAGCCTATTCAAGAGAATGTTGTGATCTATTGTGTTGAATGCAGCACTAAGATCTAAAAGTACTAGAAATGAAATGCAGCCGTGAACAGATGATAAGAGCAAGTCATTTGTAACTGTGATAAGTGCCGTTTCTGTACTGTGATGGGGCCTAAATACTGACTGAAATTGTTCATATATACTATTTCTCTGAAGAAATGAACATATTTTGGAGGATACTACATTATCTAGTATTTTCAACATGAACGGGAGATTTGAAATCAGTCTATAATTAGCCAGTTCTCCAGGATCAAGTTGTGGCTTATTAAGCGGTTTGGTAACTGCCATTTTAAAGTTTCTTGGGACATGTCCTAAGGATAGCAAATAGTTAATAATATTAAAAATAGGTTCTGAGATAACAGGGAATACCTCTTTTACGAACTTGGTTGGTATTGGATCTAACATGCATGTTGTGGCTTTTGATATTTCCATAAGTTTTGTTAGATCTTCATGACCTATGACATCGAAGGATTGAGGCTGCACGTGAGAAATTATGAGATACTGTTTTCTGAAGAACTGTGAAGGACAGATGATTGCATAATTCCATTAAATTTTATTTCTGTTTATTTCGGAGTATCTGGTTCTGTTGAGGCTTTAACCCTAACCAATTTAGCCACAGTACTGAATAAACACCTAGGATTGTTGTGGTTATTTTCAATGAGTTTGCTAAAATATGCCATTTTCCAAGCTGCTCTCTTGAGAGCTTGAGTGTGATCATTGTACCATTGTGCAGGGCGTTTTTCTTACATTTTCTTTCATCTAAGTGGGGCGACACTATCAAGAGTGCTAGAGAAGTCTGTATTGATATTTTCTGTTATTTCATCAAGTTCTTCTAGGCTTTGGGGTTGTATGAGATAGATCTGGAAGATTATTAGTGAAGCTATCTATAGTGTTTGAAAGAATAGTTCTACCTGAACGATAGTGTGGTGTAGATTGAGTAACATTAGCAGATCGCAGCATACAAGATACAGGTAATGGTCCGAGATGTCATCGCTCTGTGGCAGAATTGCTATAGTATCAACGTCAACTCCATATTACAGAATTAAATCTAGCATATGATTATGGTGATGAGTTGGTCCTGTTACATTTTGTCTGACTCCAAGAGAGTTGATAATATCGATAAATTCTAATCCCAATGTGTCATTTTCATTATCTATGAGAATGTTGAATGATCTATCTACAGTAACTACAAAATCTGATAAACCTCACCAAGGAAATCAAAATAAGGCCCAGGTAATCTATATACTGTAGCAAGGGCAAAAGCCTACAGAGTTTATTTTATTAATATCTAATGGTGTCACATCATTATTAGTTCAAAACACTTAAACTTATATACTGTCCTCTGAGTAACACCAAAAACACCATTGTATGATCTTTAATCATTTCATTTACAATTAGTGCTTTGGTAGAAAGAGATCTAATGTTTAGTAGCCCTACCTTCATATGATTTTTATCTTTACAGTTTTTTTTGTTCAAGTTTGACCTTAATAAATTTTAGTGGGATTTTTTCGTTTGGTAGTTCGGGAACAGACACAGACTCTATGTGAAATCTAGGTGATACAGTCTATATGTGTTGTAGTATATGTGACCTGTGTGATGTCTCAAGAAAGCTAGCAGACGTTCGGATTAAACAGTTGTCTGCTTCCTGACCTGGGTCCCAGTTAGTCAAATACTATCATTATTAAGACTATGAGAAAAATTACTAGAGAGGAGAGTGGCACCTTCCCTGGAGGGATGGAGTCTATCTGTCTTTAGCAGGTCAGGTCTACCCCAAAAACTCTTCCAAACGTCTATAAATCTTATTTTATTCTCTGGACACCACTCAGACAATTCAGTGACACTAATCTACTATAAACCTCATCACCATGACAAGCAGGGAGGGGAGTAGAGCATATTACAGTGTATCACATTGTTTTTGCAAATTCACACACCTCTTTAACATTATCTCTAGTGATTTCCGACTGGCGAAGCCAGACATCATTATTACTGACATAAATAACAATTTTAGATAATCTATATTTAGCATTAGCTAGCACTTGTAAATTTCATTTGATGTCAGACGCTCTGGCACCCAAAATGCATTTAACAATAGTGGCTGGAGTCTCTATTTCCACGTTCCATACAATAGAATCACCAATTATTAGGTGTCTTTCAACATGATTCTCAGTGGGTGCATCACTGAGTGGGGAGAATTGTTTGGAAACCCTAACAAAAATAGGATGTCGAGCACGCCGCGAGTTTGACGCCCATACAATAATTAAAATGGGGAGAACCCCATGGTGGCTTGTGGAACCTCTCGTAATGCAAATAATGGAGGCTCGAGCCACTTGTCTCAATTCTGTGTGTCTTCATGCACAAATTTACGAATCATGCTCTTTAGTGTCTGATTAAACCATTATACCAAGCCGTCCGTTTGGGGTTGGTAAATGCTGATCCAATTAATCCACAATAATCCTTCCAGTTCGCGTAGTGTAAGTGACACAAACTTAATGCCCTGATCAATGAGGATTTATTTTGGAATCCCCACTTGGGAGATAATTCTGAAGAGTGCATCCGCAACACTTCATGCTGAGATGTTGCGCAGAGGCACTTCTTCCGCATATCCCATTGTGTAGTCCACCAGAACCAATACAAAGCAATGTCTGTATGCCGTCCACTCTAATGGCCTGACGAGGTCCATGCCAATTCTTTCGAAGGGGACCTTGATCAATGGAAGGGGGGACATTGACACTTTTTGGGTGGCCGCCAGATTTACCAGCTGACATTCACAGCATGCTGCACGCCACCTGCGAACATCCCTGCGAATGCACCTCAAATAGAAATGGGCCATCAGACGGTTTAGTGTTTTTTCCTGCCCTAAGAGACCCACCATTGAATTATGATGAGCCGTCTGGAATAGCATTTCCTGATGGCTCTTCTGTATTAATAATTGGGTATCCTCCTTTGACTGAGTGTCCTGCATCATCCGATATAACTGATCCTTGATAATTGAAAAAGGGATATGCGAGTGCAATGTCTGGCTGGAGGCGTTGACCATTAATCACTTTCACTTGCTCAAAGGCATGCTGAAGGGTCTAGTCTTGCGACAGCACCAGAGGGAAATCCCCTGCCGGGAATCTTATAAGAGCTGGGGAAGCTGAGACTTCCCTCTTCCTTACAGCCTCCTGACGTGGATCTGATGTAGACAGCCCTGGCACTGCCTCCCCAGCCAGCGAATCACACACCACACCGAAACGTTTTGTTGCACAACCCATCCACACACATTCCCCTTAATAAAGTTGCCTTGTCTTGAACCAAGTATTGGTTGATGGAGGTTTGGTTACAAACCGAATCCACCAAGGCTTGGATTTTACCCCCCTTAATACTCACAGGTATCCGGTATGCTCCTCATCTATTGGGGGCGGCCTGTGGTGTGTCGGGGACCCAGACCAATGTCTCCACCTCTAACGTGGGTTATTGGTCCTGGAAATGCCCAGGATCCCAGCATCTCCAACAGACCGGCCAAGACTTCACGCCCACACCCACGGTAGCGAATTTACCAACCTGTGTGGGGAGAGCGGAGAGAGTTAGGGGAAACCAGTAGGTTGAATAGCCCACAGAACCGGGTTGATTGCCTCATCCAGCGACGCCCCTTTCGATAGTCAGTTGATCAGCAGCTCAAGCACAACCAGGTCGACTACGGCCATGGCTAAGCGTTCTGCTGCCAGCAGCCACTGCTGGCAGGAGTCACAGAGCGGTTGAGCAAAGGTAAATGGTTGGCCAAGCTCGCCAAGCGCCAGTGACCGGAAGCACAGGTGGTGCAGCTGACCCGTTGCAAGATGGCACGTTTCAAGTCCTGATACCCAAGGAGACTGGTGATGGGAAGCCCCCTGGGGTCTCAAGCTCCGTAGCACCTGCCAGTCCTCTGCTTGTGCTTGAAAAATTACCTGGAATTGCTGCTGTGCAGCTCAAACAGAGCTTGATGTTGCGTTTTTTGGATGCTGATGAGGGTCTTGATCAGCTCGACGAAGGGCAAGGACTCCATGACTGCGTAACGTCCTCCAAGTCCCAGATTTTGGCACCGCAGTGACAGATCTTTAGTTCTCTCTGAAGGAGGAAGCAGAAGCCAGATAAACAATCCACATGAGCCTTTATTCTTACACTTTTTAGCATCACACAACAATTTCCTTTTCAGCACAACATAAATGATTGAACACACAGAACACTTTGCTGTGTGTGTGTGTGTGTCTCTCTCTCTCTCTCTCTCTCCTCCGGTAGTCTGGGTTGCCTCTTTTATCCCTCTCCACCTCTCGCTGCAACACAGAACAAATGTTGGAGATAATTTCACACAGGTGTCAATCCTTACCATTCTTCCTTTCCCGGCCTCACTCTCCACAGACGCCGCTCAGCCACGCCCACATCACCCCAGTCACTGTTCAAGTATTTTTTTTATTCCTTTAGTGTTCCGTGGAAGTAAGCAAGTCATAAGGGTATCCAGAAAACATTTAGGGTGAGTAAATAATGATGGAATTGTAGTTTTTGTTTGAAATCAGTTACTTACCAAAACTCACTTCCTTGAATAAAAAGACTCTACACATTAGACAGTCTACCCTGCTGTGCTGATCACATTTGATTCAATTGAATATGTTTTAATTAGCAATATCAAATGATCTTCAGTAGACATGTGAACATTCCATGTATTGATAGTACCTTGTTGATGTTTGCCATCTCTAATCTGTGTGCACCATAATTTTAAATCATTATTCTAAGAGCTGACGAATAACTGTCAACACCACCTGCTATGTCCGTGAGGTCTTGCCAGCTTATATCTCTTTTGTACGGGCCATGTGTTGTTGTAATGTAACACGATTACAGAAAGTGTTTCACACTGTTTTTAACAGAGCCAAAACATGAACAACAAAGCATGCCAATTATGGAGTCATTTGAGTGTTTTATGAGCTTCGGCTGGGCTCCGTTTTCACTGGCTGACCATATTGAAGGGGTCAAACAGAACATCTAAATGGCTGCTTTATTACACATCCTGTAATCCCTCCTAAATTTGGATGCCCGAGAAGAAGGCAGAATATTTTTTCATTGTAACAGTTTGGCTCGTAGTGTCCATGCATATTGCACTTGCGTCTGTAGCAGCATGTGTTTCTGGGATTGTTCTGGAAGGGAAAATGCCGAAACAGCAGGGAGCAGCAGATAAACAGGCTATTTGTGACTCGTTAAAAAATGCGACGGTGGCCAACATTGTGGAGAGTGTAAGGACCCTTGTTCCAACTGGGCTATAAACTTTTCCGGCACCAGCTGGAGTGAGCATCTGTCGGCTTGTGCATGGAGAGATGATCTGCTGCGAATGACATCGGAGCTCTGCGTTTAAAAAAAAACTGATGCCTTACATAACCATGCTGATTAAAACTCAGGCAGCCTGATGCCTGGTGACTATGGTCAAGGGGCCTCTGGCTGCATGGAGAGCAACACTCAGGACGATGCCCACTGTTGTATGACAAATGCCAGGATGGGCTGAAAAACAAGCTCTAAAAAGTTTTTGGTTGGCTGCAGAATGGTTGGTTTCAAAATATTAATATATATATATATATATATATATATATATATATATATATATATATATATATATATATATATATATTAATATTTTGAAATATACTTAATATATACTGTTTCTATACTCATGATCAACAACTTTAAAATGATAGTTTTCTATTTTTCCATTGTTTTTATTTGGATTACTTCATTTGCTCTGCTTCATGGTATTGTAGTTAATTCCCTCATGAAAGACATTATGTACACAGTCTTGTACCTTTGACTTGACTTTTTGTATGACTGTAATACTTTTTCAAATACTTTTTTGATTTTGAGTCAAAGTTTGTTATGTTGTGATTCACATCGGTGCTGGTTGGTTTTGTTCATGGCTTAGAACTAATTTATGAAGGATTTTATTAAATCCCTATGGAAAATATATATATAGGAAAAATATCAAGATGGCTGAAAAAGTGGGCAGGCGCCATTGCACTCTATTGTCAATGGAAAAAAAAATGTGTTCTCATTGAAAATCTTGTTTCCCTCAAATATTCGTCACATTTTCTGTAGTAAAATGGGTTGCAAATTGCCTTGGAACGATGAAAATGGCCAAAGGCCAGATGCAGAGAACAATCACTTTCCCGATCTGGGGTGCGTTTCCAATACAATAACTTAATTCTCTGCTCAACCACCATAGTAGGATCCATCGATGGAGAAATTAACGATATAGTCACGACTGTTTCTCAAAGACAATAATACCTATGTCGCACATCCATCGTTCGAACCACGTTGGTTTAACAGTATAGAGCTGACGCTAATGACATTATGCAGGGGGTGGAGTAATAACTTCTTCAGAGATCAAAAGGATATTAAATTAAAATAGCTTAATATAGCATACTCAATGCCATTTAATATGAGAAAGCTGCTGAAGACATGAAAGCAGCATGCATTATGTAATGCAACAAAGCATTGCGCAGCATGGGGTTTCCCTCTTCATTAGACTTCGGATTCCCCGACGCATTTGACCACATATGCACATGCGCAATCTTCAACAACATATAAAAACCTCACTTAGGTCTTAACACTAACTCAGACAGAAGGGTGTGTTAAAAAGATTTCTCTTCACAGCCTTTAATCCTTTAAATAGCTTCAATCGCATTTATGTGACGTTTTAGAATGTCGATTTCTGCAAAACCTCAGAATATCCCAGAATTGTTACAGCTAAAGACATCCGTCTTGCAGAAGTGCACACAGACCATCACTTAAAAAAAATAGCACAGCATTTAATTAAAAAGCATCCTGTGTGAATGGCCCATTCGTCATACTGACGTTCATTATGTCTGTCTACAATTAGTACATGAAAGAATAAATAGTACACATTTAGCCTTCCAGAAACAACATATTAGAAAGATTAGATTTTTGAAGAAAAGTGGACTCACTGGGCCCACAGCTGCAGTATAATTTCATCACGGCATGTACAAACTTTGCAATATTTCAGCACAAGTTCTTTATTATCTCTCTTGAAAGTATGCTAAGATGTTTACAGCCTCATTAGTGTGTAAGTGTGAATGAAGGCATGAAAAATAGATAAGCTGGAGCTATGCTACACTGCGCCCTGTGCCAGAAGCGGACAGTGTAGCACTTAAGTCTTTGCAGCATGACAGAAGGCCGGTCCTTTCATTCTGCAGCATCAGGGTATCATTTGGAATTAAAGAAACTTTATGACTCCCTCAGCTGATTTTCTGGAATATGAAAACATCAGCATATGGCAGAAGACAGCAGCAGGCTAAAAAGTCAATTTCCCTCATGGAACATACCAAACAGGGTGACATTCATATTCATACTGTCCTTTTGGCTCTGAACATTACTTAGGACAGGTTTTGCTTTATGATGCAGCCTTTAAACACAATTTTTTCATCCAAATGCTATCGCAAGTTTAAATTAGATTTGAGAGCTGCAGTGGAGGGGAATATTATCAGTAAATAAATAACATTTTGTTCTATTCCTTACACAAAGCTATCGTACGATTGTAGGCATAAAGATTCATTTTGTGTTTCACTGGAAACATTTTAAAGGTTACATGGTTTGGAACAACATGAGGGTAAAGAGTAAAAAAGTAAAAATCACAGAATTAGTGGAGTTTTTGTGGGGGGAACATGGAATGAAATTAGCTGTTTTAAAACAAAGTTTGGGCTCCACATGAAAATTAAAAGACCCATGAATTTCAACATTTATGTTGATGGCTGGAATCGCCTGTTTTGGGTGGAGTTGGGCCCCTTTTGTGCCCAGCAGGCAGATGGGGTGCAATATGCCAGGTTTCTGTACAGCCAGATGCAGTGTCTGAAAGAGGGGATGCAAGTCTGGAGCATTCCCATCCATGAAATCAGCAAGTGTAACACTGAAGATACTAAAGATATCACTCCTGAAAACCAGTGTTGTATAAAGTATCCAATCTCCTCTCCTCTTTTAAATTTTTGGTGAACTATCTGTTTAAGGAAAATGCCTTTACTGAAATTGACTGAATTAAAAGCAAATTAAAAGTGGGTTAAGAGAAAAATACCTAAGCAAAGGTATTAATGTAACTTATTATAAATGTACTTAAGTATCAAATGTACAAGTACAGTAAATGTATAAAAATGCAACAGCTACCTGGTGAGGGGGTGGTGCTTGAGTTTACAGCCACTTTCACACTGTTATTGTTTGGGATTGACAATCATATTTGACAGGTGTGAGTCTCGACACAATAATTTAAAGTAGGGGCTTGAATACTGTCTGTATGAACAAACAGCTGAAGCCAAGCCTATATTTTAACACTAGTAACTATAGTGACAGTGATTAAAGTAAATATAAATGATAGTGGCGAGTATGAACAGCTTTCCAGTAAAGGCGGGAGACTTGAACAAATCTTATCCCACATAACCTCATCAGTATTTTACAATGTCCGTACGATGGCCATCATTTTTAAGACAAAAACATAATGTAAAGCCTTAAACAAAGATTAAACTTACATGAACAGTGTCTTCTCTTTTGATTCCCAAGTGTAGAAGAGTTTTTGTTTAATGAGAGGAGCAGATTTTTATCATTCTAAACTGACTTAAGAGATCTGTCTCGTTTTTTGCCATTTTTCTTCCTCAATTTCTGCACATCCTGTCATACACACATTAAAATGACAGGCAAGATATCCCACCCCCTTAGTAAGACATGGTGGGAGAGACTGTCAATCACTTGAGTCACAGAGCAGTCCATCCCTATGAGGGTCTATCATGCACTGATGGATATGTGGATTTTCCCACCTAGTAGGGGGCAACTAAGTAAAGCAAAAGAGACGCATCCTAAATAAACATTTAATATCTACTGAAACTTTCTAAAAAATTACATTACATTAGCATTGTAAATACTAAATAATTTTTTCTTTCTTATATGTTTATTTGGTTATTTATTATTGTTTAATTATATAAACAGTTGCCCTAAACATTTGGACACTTCAGCCACTCTTAAATTGCATTACAAAATGCATTAATCATTGTATGCAGTTGAATTAAACATGAATTAAAAGCATGACTTTCATGCAATATTAGCTAAATAGTGAGCATTTTAACTTACATGTTATAAATGCTTAATGATAATATTCATAATCACCATAAAATGCCATCAAATAAAATAAATTCATGATTTATGGGTTGATCAATAGGTTACTAATGTTGAATAACTGTTATTAAGCATTTATAACATGCGAGGTAAAATGGCTCACTATTTGGCAGGCATTGCATTAAGCCCTTTTTATTCATGTTGCTATAACCACATGTAAATGGTTTATAATGTTTTTGTTCATAAATTTTTACTTAGTCATTATTAAACATGTATAAATCTTTAACAAAGGATACATTAATGTAAAGTTTTACCAAAATATCAATGCATGCAGCATTTATTTGAAAGAAAGCTAGCACACACACAAACATTTTGATAAAATGTAAATAATAATTCAATTGATATTCTGTTAGAAATGTTGCCAAACTGTATTGGAAGACTTTTTTTTGTCAAATGTTAGTGATTAAACTAGACCTGTGGCCACTTGTTTGCAATATCCAATGGGTTGTTGTCTAAGCAATTAGATTAGTTTAAGTATTGTCCAAATACCAATTTAAGCTAATTACATATATATATATATATATATATATATATATATATATATATATATATATATATATATATATATCTATACTGTACATATTTATATATATATATATATATATATACAGGGTTGGGAGGGTTACTTTTGAAATGTATTCCACTACAGATTACTGAATACATGCTGTAATATGTAATTTGTAACATATTCCGTTAGATTACTCAAGGTCAGTAATGTATTCTAAATACTTTGGATTACTTCTTCAGCACTGGTAGATTTTTTTCTCGTAGCCTGTGCATGTAAAATGGCTAGAAATAGCATTTTAGCTTAGCATAAAGCTGACAATTTATATTTCTTCTGCTCCAAACTTACTTCAAACTTACTTCTCTGTCTGCTCGTATGAATGTAACACATCATAAGAAAGTGTAAGTAATCTCTTCAGTAATCAAAATACTTTTTGAATGTAACTGTATTCTAATTACCAATTATTTAAATTTTAACTGTAGTTGAATACAGTTACTTATATTTTGTATTTTAAATATGTAATCCTGTAACATGTATTCCGTTACTCCCAAACCATGTATTATGGGTGCATATCTTACCTTCGTTCAATGTGTTTTTTTCTCTCTCTAAAGCATAATTACACAATATTATGATAATTTCACAGTACAACAGGTAATGGACAATTATTCAACTTAGTCATGCAGTGTAATGCTATAAAAACAGTTTTGCTACATCTAGACAAACACAGTTTGTATAAGTATCAAGTTTTTATAAGAAGTGCACCTTGGTTATACTTTACCTATGGTTTATACAACAGACAGATCCGACTAATTTGTGCAAGCTCAGAATATAAATATATGTGTAATTTGTAAACACTAAAAGTATATTTTCATTGATAGAAGACTTTCTTTGTATATGGATATCTAAACACATTTCTCCTGCAAAATTGCAACAAAGTGTTATCGCGCACACACTGCCCTTCTTACCTCCTCCCCCCAATCTGCCCCTGTTTTATGAATAATTGGTGATGTGTGTCAATATTGCACCCCATAGTAACCATATGGTTGGCCTGGGCAGACAGGCGATTGTTTGGTGCTGTGAAATATTGTGTTACCCTGTGAGATGTGGAGCCAGTGGAAGCAGGAACTGTTGCTCAGACTGACAGTTATATTGTGTGTGTGAATGGGAAAACTTCTGAGGAAAAGATGCAAGTGGACCCAGACAGAATGTCCTGACCTCCGGAAGAAAAGGCGATTTGACATGGTATAAGGTCCTCCATCTCTTCTCATCTCTCGTTATCTGCCTCTCAACCAATGGGAAGTGAAGAGGAACATTACACTTAAATATAACTTGCTTTTTGTTCTAGAAAATATTTTTTGTCCCCTATGTCATTTGCAGTGCTGTAGTGGTGCCTGGAGAAGTGGGTATACTCTTAATTTATGCCCCCCATTTTTTTTTAAAGCGGCCCAGCAAAGGATGAACACCCTGTGTTATAAACAGTGACATGTAAGACTAGTCTTGCATATTTAGTTCACCCCAAAATGGGCCAATAGTATTTGCACACTGTCACTTAACTTCTGCTGCTTGACTTCACGGAGTAAGGATCATTATGAAATTAATATTAGCCACAGAAGTGGTGCAGATTTTGCAATCGATACTGGCCCAAAGACTATAGGAAGAGACAACTTCATAATTCTGAATTTTGCGTGAACTATTCCTTATTCCTTAGTCCATCCACACATGAAAATTGGACAACTATTCTCTAACCTTGCAGGTAGTCTATGGCAGTCTTTACTGGGTGTTTTTAGGGTATATTTGCATTTATTCACATACGATTGCAGTGTTTCCCATGGGATTTTGTGGAGCCTCTAGGGGGGTTGCTCCCCCGTAAGAAAATTTTGTAGATTTTAAAGTTAAATACTTCCATCTGATGTACTTTGATAGCAAAATAAAGAGGCTAGTGTTGTGCTCTTGTAAACAGTTTTGAGCTCTTAAAGCTGCAGTAGCAACTTTGAAATAAATTGAATTGAGAAACAGCGCCCCCAATTTTTTCCCATATACATGATGCTCTTCACACCCAGCCAGGGTTTAATTGACAGCTGTTCACAAACAGAGCCAAGGCCTACCTCGCCAAAAGCGATTGGCTAAAATGAGCTGGATTGACACTAACCGACCCACATTTTTCACTTAGAGCAAGCATTTAACAAGACACCATGTTTATATAGAAAACAATTATTTCAGTGAATAAATACTACCTACTGTAGCTTTAACAATTTCATGCTCTAACCATTCTGAAAAGCAGGGTACAAACTAGTGATGTCAGTTTCAGCTTTTTATCTTTTAACATTACCTCAGACTGCTAACAATAGCTAGCTAGTGAAGGCGTAAGCAGTGTAACATTATGCCAATTAACCTAGTAACGCTAACGTCTAATTTATGTTAATCATCATGATTGTAACTTCGGCAGTAATATTATCTGTTTGCTCTTGTACACGGATGATAAATTGTGTGTCGGGTAGTGTATAAATGAAGTGGATACATTTCATGTTAGTTAACAACCCTCTACGATCATGTTGGAGAAATAATCATCATTGGATAGTGGATTTTTGTTTTTACTTGCCAGCCGTTTGACCTCATGTAAGCACAATGTAACTAAAAAATATATTAAGCAAACTGAAAGAGGGATCCTCTTCATATATTCACACAATATAGTATATTGTAATTTTTATTTGATTTTGTTTACTGTTGCACATGTCCACAACTGTTCCGCTTTGGGCCAATGGGGGCAGTTTGTAAATATGGAAGCAGGGGCAGCATTAGGATTTTTGGGCCCACTGACAACTTAGACTTTTGTGCTCACTATATTATCTTATCTTTTTAAAATAAAAAATTAAATACAAATTTCATTAAAAGTTATCAGTATTAATAAACATGAACATAAACATGATTGTATATTCAAAAAGAGACACTAATAACAAACTTGGGTTTAAAAAGTCAATTAAAATTAACATTGTGGTTTCTATAGTGAAAGACTCTTTCACCGCTGCCACGAAATAGGGGGCCCCAAACTTCCCTATCCCAAGCCACATTAACCAGCTCTGACTGGGGGACCCCGAGGCGTTCCCAGGACAGTGTGGAGATGTAATCTCTCCACCTAGTCCTGGGTCTTCCCCGAGGCCTCCTCCCAGCTGGACGTGCCTGAAACACCTCCCTAGGGAAGCGGCCAGGGGGCATCCTTACCAGATGCCCAAACCACCTCAACTGACTCCTTTCGACGCAAAGGAGCAGCGGCTCTACTCCGAGCTCCTCACGGATGACTGAGCTCCTCACCCTATATCTAAGGGAGAAGCCCGCCACCCTTCTGAGGAAGGTGAGGGTAGGAACAATAGGTGAGGGTAGGAACAAAAATTGACCGGTAAATCGAGAGCTTTACCTTTCGGCTCAGCTCTCTTTTCGTGACAACGGTGCGATAGAGCGAATGCAATACCGCCCCCGCTGCCCCGATTCTCCGGCCAACCTCCCGCTCCATTGTCCACTCACTCGTGAACAAGACCCCGAGGTACTTGAACTCCTTCACTTGGGGCAAAACCTCATTCCTTACCTAGAGTACGCACTCCATCGGTTTCCTGCTGAGAACCATGGCCTCAGATTTATCCCAGCTGCTTCACACTCGACTGCCAAGCGATCCAGTGAGAGCTGAAGGTTACGGACTGATGATAACATGAAGACAACATCATCTGCAAAAAGCAGCGATGAGATCCCCAGCCCACCGAACCGCACACCTCCCCCACCCCGACTACGCCTCGATATCCTGTCCATGAATATCACAAACAGGATTGGTGACAAAGCGCAGCCTTGGCGGAGACCAACCCACACATGGAATGAACTCGACTTCATGCCGAGGACCCGGACACAGCTCTCGCTTTGGACGTACAGGGACTGGATCACCCTAAGAAGGAACCCCCCCACCCCGTACTCCCACAGCACCTCCCACAGTCTCTCCCGGGGGACCCGGTCATACGCCTTCTCCAGATCTACAAAACACATGTAGACCGGATGGGCATACTCCCAGGCCCCCTCCAGGATCCTTGCGAGAGTAAAGATCTGGTCCGTCGTTCCACGGCCAGGACGAAAACCGCATTGTTCCTCTTCAATCCGAGGTTCGACAATCCATCCTCTCCAGCACCTTGGAGTAAACTTTACCAGGGAGGCTGAGAAGTGTGATACCCCTGTAGTTGGCACACACTCTCTGATCCCCCTTTTTGAAGAGGGGAACCACCACCCCGTTCTGCCACTCCTTAGGCACTGTCCCAGATTTCCACGCAATGTTGAAGAGGCGTTTCATCCATGACACCCCCTCCACATCCAAAGCTTTCAGCATTTCTGGTCGGATCTCATCAATCCCTGGGGCTTTGCCACTGTGAAGTTGTTTGACTACCTCAGTGACCTCCCCCAGGGAAATAGAATCTGATCCCCCATCAGCCTCCGGCTCTGCCTCTACCATAGAGGACGTGTTGGGATTTAGGAGTTCTTCAAAGTGTTCCTTCCACCGGCCAATAACCTCCTCGGTTGAGGTCAACAGCGTCCCTTCTTTGCTGTATACAGCTTGGATGGTTCCCTGTTTCCCCCTCCTAAGGTGGCAGACGGTTTTCCAGAAGCACTTTGGTGCGGACCGAAAGTCCTTCTCCATGGCTTCTCCGAACTTTTCCCACACCCACTGCTTTGCCTCCCTCACGGCCGAGGCCGCAGCCCTTCGGGCCTGTCGGTACCTTGCAACTGCCTCCGGAGACCTCCGGGACAACAAATCCCGGAAGGCCTCTTTCTTCAGTCGGACGGCTTCCCTGACCACCAGTGTCCACCACGGTGTTCGAGGGTTACCACCCCTTGCGGCACCTCAAACCTTGAGGCCTCAGCTCTCCACCGTGGCTTCGGCAATGGAAGCTTTGAACATTGCCCACTCCGGTTCAATGTCCCCAACCTCCGCAGGGATGCCTGAAAAGCTCCGCCGGAGGTGTGAGTTGAAGATCTCGCTGACAGGGACCTCCTCCAAATGTTCCCAGTTCACCCGCACTACTCGCTTGGGCTTCCCAGGTTTGTCCAGAGTCTTTCCCCACCCCCTGACCCAACTCACCACCAGATGGTGATCGGTTGACAGCTCTGCCCCTCTCTTCACCCGAGTGTCCAAAACATATGGCCTCAGATCCGACGACACGTTACAAAATCGATCATCGACCTTCGGCCTAGGGTGCTCTGGTACCACGTACACTTATGAGCATCCTTATGTTCGAACATGGTGTTTGTTATAGATAATCCATGACTAGCACAGAAGTCTAATAACAAACATCCACTTGAGTTCAGATCAGGGAGGCCGTTCCTCCCAAGCACGCCTTTCCAGGTGTCCCTGTCATTTCCCACGTGTGCGTTGAAGTCACCCAGCATCACTATGGAGTCCCCTACTGGGGCCCTATTCAGGACTCCATTCAGGGTCTCCAAGAAGGCCGAATACTCTGAACTGCTGTTCGGTGCATATGCACAGACAACAGTCAGAGTTTTCCCCCCCACAACCCGTAGGCATAGGGAGGCGACCCTCTCGTCTACCGGGGTAAACTCCAACGTAGTGGCGCTCAGCCGGGGGCTCGTGAGTATCCCCACACCCGCCCGTCGCCTCACACCCTGGGAAATTCCAGAGAAGATAGAGTCCATCCCCTATCCAGGAGTACGGATCCTGACGCACAGATCCAACTGGTAACGCTCCACCTCCCTCACCAGTTCCGGCTCCTTCCCCCCCAGTGAGGTGACATTCCACGTCCCCAGAGCAAGCCTTTGCTGGATTGGTAATCTGGCATTTTCCCGGTGGGCTGACGCACTTTGGGGCGATCTGGGCCGGCCGCGAAGCTTGCCAAATGGGCCATGATAAACTGAAATGAGCCAGAACGGGCAACAAAACAATGTTGCGATATGCCGAAGGGGGCAGCGGTATGCAGAAAGGACAGCGATTTTTCTTATTATGCACGAACTGAATTAATTTTAGCTAACCAGCGCAAAGTGGCCATTTATAACAAAATCAAGCAGAAAAAATATTTTGTCTGTTCCTTTAAAATCATCCTAATCTTCCCCACATTATGGGGGGAGACCAGTTCCAAATTGTGCTTGCTTAACATGCTTTTAAGGTATATCTCTCAATTATACATTTACATTTATGCATTTGGCAGACGCTTTTATCCAAAGCGACTTACAGTGCACTTATTACAGGGACAATCCCCCTGGAGCAACATGGAGTTAAGTGCCTTGCTCAAGGACACAATGGTGGTGGCTGTGGGGCTCGAACCAGCATCCTTCTGATTACCAGATATGGTGCTTAGACCACTACACCACCACCACCACTCCAATTATCATTACATTACATTCATGCCCACACAATAAAAAACTTTGAAAATACTGACATATAATTTTTATAAAATATATTTAAAGTGAGAGGTGATATTTACAAGTACTTTTATATATGCACCCTTCTCAGTCAAGATAAATATCTCATTGTTTTACATTGCAAGCTATCATGATGTCATCTTACTATAACTCAGATCCAGGTTTAGCTTTTTTATTGTCATTACAGTGTTAGGTACATAAAAAGCTTGTAAGGTAATAAAGCATATTAAATAAATTATTCATATTAGATTTGATGTGCTGAATTGCAATGTTATACATTTCAATAGACTAGGGGTTCTCAATGGAGGCAGTACTGCCCCCCAGGGGGTGTTCAAAGGATGCCAGGGGGTGCTGAGAGCAAATTAGTTGAGAAGGGGGCATCAGGTTACAAATGGGGGTGTTTATCAGTCATATTAGTCAAATGTATCATAACTAATATTATCTAATGTTGTTAAAATCGTTCACCCAAAAAATTATAATTTTCGCATCATTTACAGTATACAGCGTATGCACATGAGTAGAGCATGTACAGCACTCTGAACATGGGTCAAGCGCAAAGAATATATTTACTAACATTAACAAATAGGCCTTGAACCTTATTGTAGTGTTACTCTATTTTCTTCTGAAGGCAACCCTAGCCAAACACCCCCCATGACACCAGCCCATGGCAAACCTAAAGCCCTTTTTGCATGCCCGTGTTAAGAACAGGATGATGTGCCAAGACCACGCACTACTACTACTAATTTACAATTGTTTAAAGTATGGCTGTTATGGCTATAGTATGGTAACTATATCATGCAACGCTGAAAACCATTGAGATCTGACACAAAGTGTCTCACGTTTATTATAATATTGATTTCTAAATCCACTTTTTATAATGTCAATTTAGTGCTTTACTTGTCAGCCACAATAAAGTAATGTCTTTAAATGATCCTTATTTGTGGGATATCTCATTAAATATTAATCATATATATGTGATTCATTTGATTAATTAATCTGCTATTTAATTAATCAGCGTTTAATCTGCAAATAAAACATTTTAAACGACAGCCCTTGTTCAAAGTTAAGCAAAGAAGTATTGATTGTGCACTACTGCTAATGCATTTTTCAGGATATTGCTAGATCTAAGGGCAGTTTTGATGGTGGTGCATGATGCAACTGAGTGTGAGTATGTGCACGTGCAAATGTGTACATGTAAATACTTAATACTATTATTTTAAAATAGGATGATAACTTACAGGCTGCATGTCAATGAAGGTCATCCGTGTAAAGCTTGGTCTGAATATTTTCCTTTCAACTGTGTACACCGATGTTGAGAGCGCAGTAGAGACCAGAAAGTGGATGTCACCTTGTTTGTCTTAAATTAAAGTAAAATGTACAATTGTTCAGTGTAAACCAAAAAAGTTTAAGTTTTGTTAAGAAAATTTGACTGCTGTGACCATTGGATGTGTGATTAAAGGAATAGTTCATCCCCAAATGAAAATTCTATCATCATTTACTCTAAGTATGAATCCTACTCTTAATTGGTTATTATTTATTTTAAATACAATAATGTACCAAACCCATATGCTATTATTGAACACAAAAGGAAAAATTCTGAATGTTCTTCAGTTTTGTTTTTCATACAGTACAATGTCAGGCCATATTGACCAGACTGTCAATCCCCAAATATTGTCATAAAAGCACCATAAACAACATTAAGCAACTGTGCACTAGTGTTACTCCGATAGCGACATTTTTGCTTTAGTACGATACCAGCCCTGGTACCTTGGTACTGATACTAAATCGATACTATAATCAACAAATAAAAAGCCTCAGATATTTGATGAAATTACACAGAATATGACTGCATGAAGTCTTACAGATGCAAATTATGCATTTTCCATAAACATTTTTCTGGATTCAATGTTAAATGTTTTAATGAAATATTATGATAAAATGGTGTTTAATCAAATTGATACATACAGTTTTAATCAAATAAAAATCAAATAATTATTTAAATTCATATATATATATATATATATATATATATATATATATATATATATATTTTTTTTTTTTTTTTTTACAAAATTTCAATTTTAATTGTGGTCAAACAAAATGCTGCACAACAGAGCTTCACATAATTAATGAAAACAAAATCTGGTTACATGTGTCAAAAGGCTGCTTGCATTTGTGCTTACAAATAATAATAATAATTCAAACATTTTATATTATATCATTGTTATTATGAGTATTATTGCTACTTTTCAAATATTACATTTTTATACTTTTTTTACTTTTTACTATTTTAGGCTTTTATTTTGACAGACCTTTGAGTTATTCCTGTTTTTTCCTGGTTATTATATCAAGCTTCCATTAATGCTGGGATAATTTAATGATCAGAATTGGCCATATCCAGAGGTTTTTTTTATTTTCAAATTGTCATTGATTTAATCTCAATTTGTCACATCTCATATCATTTTGCTAATGATAGCATACTGTAATATGGTTCTGAAATTAGCAACAAGATGATATCATACATTTACTTTTTATTTGGTATTGCGATACTTCTTTTGTACCTGTAAACTGTGCAACCTTACTGTGCACTATATTTCAAGTCTTCTGGATCTGAACTATACATTTGTACAGTATGAGGAACAGAACGACTATAATCATTTTTCAAATCAAATAACTCCTGTAACTCAGCATGCAGCTCTCTTATCAAATATGTCACAGATTTGATGTCATGATGGTTGATCATGTGACAAGCAAGAAAAAAATTACATTTGATAGTATTGACATCTAACCTGCAGCATAATTTATTTGAGAACAGCATAAAGGTTATTTGCATAATTAGAACTGCATGATTTTGGTTTGTGCCTCACACAAAGCTGTCTTGTGTATTCAGAAGACTTGGAATATAGTGCACAAATCATAAAGACTTTATTGGTGCTTTTATAACCAGTTTGGAGCTTGACAGACTGGTCACTATGTAATAGGGAGGACTACAGGGAGTCCTTTTTTTAATTATTCAAAATTGTTCCTTTTGTTTGTAATGGCATGAGTGTAAGTAATGACAGAATAACTTTTTCGGGGTGAACTATATCCTTAATATAATTTAAATAGTTAAACCTAAATGACTGCACTGTCTTGCTGTTCTCTTAAATATGTATAATGTTCTTTGTCCCAATACCTGCTGTGATAGCTTCCACAATGGAAAGCAGATGAAGTAAAGTGCAGGATCTTGTCTCAGAACACAGACACACCAGTTCTCTTCGAGTTTTGAGGTGGAGTCAGGATTCAAAACTGAGAAAGTCTTTAAATATCAATGTAAAGAAAAAAGACAAACACTGTCAGATATTTACAAAAATGACCAATGGTTTTATTATAGTAAGAATAGTTTAACCATGATATTTGTTATACAGTAGTTATACAGTCATGGTAACAACAATTTTACTATAGTAAATAAAAACATCATTACTATATGGACACTGCAGTATTACTGTAGTAAAACCATGGCTGTTATAATTACATGCGTGCGCTCTTGCCGTTACAAACCTTAGGCGTGACCACAAAACCGGTGCTGCGTCCGAAACCCGGAAAATGCTGCCTTCGGAGGCTGTATACAAAGGAAAATGAAACTGTTTCAAACTGTTTGGAGACCAGTTCCAAGAGTTCCATACATTCAAAAAAGCTGTCAGTTAAGTCATTACGCAAATACGTTTTCGTATGCAGCCTGGATGTGGTAAATGAGTCGATGGTTGAGGAGTGGGTTGAGACACAGAGAAAAAACGAGTTTGT
This sequence comes from Xyrauchen texanus, assembly GCF_025860055.1. NCBI lineage: Eukaryota > Metazoa > Chordata > Actinopteri > Cypriniformes > Catostomidae > Xyrauchen > Xyrauchen texanus. The sequence goes on from NC_068295.1 coordinate 40,622,914, forward strand.
TTGAATGGACTGGGGACAAAAAGTCATATATATATTTCAAAAAGATTCAACTCAAATTGCTGCCCCTGTCCGCCATGACAGTTGTTGATTGAAAGAAGAAAATCCACTCTAGCGCCCCTTGTGGCAACGCTCAGAATACAGCGCGTGCTTGCGTTGTGTTATTGAGCGCTGATAAATTTCACAATGCAACGATGAGTAAAATCGAGCTTGATTGGCAAGGTGCGTCTGCGTAGCCTACATGTACTTGCGTAGTGTATGTTTGGCCCTTTACTGCAGTAAAACCATGGTTTTCGTAAGGACTGCTGGTCTGGGAGTCTAGGGAGCAAAATAGCTAATAATAAAAATAGTAAATCTAGTTTAACAAAAAAAGAGCATCCTGGCAACGAAAATCTGAAAGATGTGCTCAAATAAATGCATGTGTTAATCATGTGTGTCGAGGAGAATGGCATGGTCTGGCTGTGAGGATACACGCCTGGCGCTAAATTTTCCTAATCAGCCGGGAGGGGGATAAAGACGAGCCATTTGCCGGGAGGAGACGTGGCCATCTGCCAGTGGACGGAGGAGTAACTGCCATCCACCAGGGGAGGAGTGGCTGTCGCCCAGGTGACGGCGTATCCGGGGACCGGCGAGTGAGTTTCTCTCTCTCTCTCCTCTCTATCTCTCTGCCTCTACCCTTCACTCTTTCCCTCTCCCTAACCTCGTCTCTCCCAGGGCTCCAGAGAGGTGGGGAAGATCTGCCGGCAGAAGGTCAGCCGGAAGGGCAACATCTCCCCTCCAGGAAGGGAGAAAAGTCAACAACTTTGGGGGAATTTTGAATCGCATACCCATAATACCCATAAAACAGCTTCTTAAAACAATTATTTCTGTCTATTAATTCATATATGTCAGCTAAAGGGTCTATTTTCCGTGAGCATGAACATTCAGAATAAATCTCAAGAAACAAAATGCTGTGCAGAATTCCAAAACTGAGAACAACACATATAGATATTGAGATACTTCATTTAGTAAGTTTAACAATGAAATGAGCCATTCCATTTTTTTCCTTTCTTTTTATCCTCAGCACAACTTCACTCCCTTCCTGAGTGTATCGAGTCCTTGGTACATTCTGATTAAGAGACGTTTGTGCCCTGATCAAAGCAATGTGTTCTCCAAAAGTGATAACTTTAATCATCCTTTACTCAACTGTTGGAACAATTACCATTCTGTCAGCACAATCCGCTTTGTTTAAAAACAAAGAGAGACTCAATTGATGCCCAGTCGGCCTTTATGTTAAAAATAAAGCGGAACAATTAAAGCCCATGTCTCTTTGCTCAGCTTTTGATCTAATACAATGCTGTCCCGCTCTCTGTTTTTCTGGGGAAGCTATGTGAGGCATGCTGGCGGATCTCAAGCTAAGCGGTAACAAGCATGGAGCGGCTCCTTGTTTTTGTTCAATCGGAGGCATTCAGTGACAGTGTTTGGACTATCAGTATGATTTATTTGCTTGTATTGACCTGCGTCCACTGCTTAATTACCCTGGGATAATCACAGACAGTGCCTCTTGACACTGGCAGAAAGCCCAGCCACTTTGGCTCTGGGGACCAACTGTTGACCTGATGCTGGGGTGACAGGGAGGGGGTGATGGGTCGCGGCCGCCCTGTCCACTCCAACAGCCGGCCTCTGCTGTGGCCGGTGCCACGGACTTACAGCCTCCTGGGTGAGTGAATCCCCTCGCCCTAATGAGGCGTTAAAATGTGACGGTGGGCCGCAGCTATGTGAAGTGATGCTATATGAGAAACCCGCCTTCAGAGGTAAATCATTGACTGAGCACAGTGCTACAGTGGAGCCAGTACAGCCTCAGTTAAATGCCACATTAATCTCTCTGGTTGGAACACATTAATCTATCAAAAAATCATCTGAGAGGGCCTTTGAACTCACAAAAAAGAAACGGTGGACTTTCCAAAGAAAGTATTGCAAAATTAATTCCGATGGTTAATACAAAGCCTCACTTGAGGGAGATATCCCACAAATGCACAATGTGAAGTCAAGCAAAACAAATTAGGAAAGTTGTGCCTGCAAAATAAACATTTAAAAACACAGCAGGATGCCTCAGATTACATTTAGATCTCTGTCTTTGCTTTTTCAATTGTATTTTTCTTTATGTCTTGTCAGTGGAGGTTTGGGCTTTGGTAATATTAATAGAAATAGAAATCAAATTAGATATTTGTTTGAAATTAGAAAAAGTGAGATCATTATAACATGCATAACCACATGCTGCATTTTACCTGCTTGGCTAAAACAATTTTTCATTTTTAATCTCTCACAAAATGAAAACTTTTGGTAACCCTTTACATTAAGTTCCTATTTGTTAACATTAGTAAATGCATAAACTGACAATTAACAATACATTTTCCCAATACATTTATGAAAATACAATTGTTCATTGTTAGTTCATGTTAGTTCATAATGTATTAACTAATGTTAATGTATGCAAACCTTTGATTTTTTTAATTGGTTAAGTATATGTTTAAAATAACATTAACCCAGATTAATAACTGCTTTATTGTTATTAGTTCATGCTTTGCAAAAAATCATTTTCTTAATTAGCATTTTGTCTTGTTTTCCAGTAAAAATATCTGGTAACACTTTACAATAAGATTCCATTAGTTAATGCATTAATTATCATGAACAAACAATTAACAATATATATGTTACATTATTTATTAATCTTTGTTAATATTAGTTAATAAAAATACAGTTGCTCATTGTTAGTTCATGTTAGTTCATAATGCATTAACTAATGTTAACAAATATATCTTTTGATTTAAAAAATGTACTAGTAGCCTATATGATGAAATGAACATTAACTAAGCAATAATAAATGCTTAATAAGTGTTGTTCATTGTTCGATCATGTTAACTAATGTTCTTTACTAATGTTAACAAATGGAAACTTATTTTAAAGTGTTACCAAATATCTAAACATTCTTAACCCTTTAAGCTCTGAAGATGTTTTTAAAGACTTCCTGTTTCAATGGTATACCCAAATTAAAAGGCTTATAACTCGACAAAAAACAAGGAGGGTCAAATGTTTGGTATCATTGTAAAGAAAACGTTAAAAAATATATATATGATACATATTCTGAAACTCTCAGCCTAAGAAAATGCTGAAAAATAAAAAATGAAATTGAGCCAAAAATGTATTTGATTTGACATTATATATCTCTGGGTGTAAATAAGTTTGCTTTTGTTTTGTTCCCAATCATGTCAACTGTATCTGAGAAAAATGTTGTGTTGATACGACAAAGCAATCAATATTTATAGCATTACAAAAATGATTTATCATAGTATCCAAAAATGTCTCCATGTGTCTAAAAGCTTCTCCAAATAAATGAAACATAATAATTGTACATAAAGATTAATTACACATGCAAACCCAACAATGACTAAAGGTTAGCATAGCATGCAGACATGATTTTAGTAATGAGATTTCACAGAATGAGTTTCATTCTGTGTCATTTGAGTCATCATTGAGTCTGTGTCATGTACTTGGCGCCATCTCCTGGTGGCCAAATGTAACATTGTGCTTCATGTGTATTATCTAATGATCTATGCTTTTGATTAACTTGTGTGTGGGCTCGTTTGAAAGATAATCACCTGCTCTAAGAAATGATATGTGATATTTTATGTTCCATGAAGTTATAAGTGAAAACACGCATATAAGCAACACCAACATAATTGTCAGATATATACTTAGCTATTACTCAACACATTTCGCTCTGTGAGTAAAACAAATAGGCTGGTTGTATTTGGTCATAATATCTACATGCATTGTAAAGTAGAGCTTCTAAAACTTAAAACGATACCTATTTTGTGTTGGTCAAGACTGTAGTTAATATTGTTTTAATTAATGCCCATCCTATCTTAAAGGTTTAAAACATGATATATTTACATGACTACCTGGCATAATATATTTTGCCTTGTTTTCAGAGAAATTAACTAAATTTAGTTCGGTTTATTTATATAAAGCAAAAACATTTTTTTTTTTTAATTGCCAATGGGGTAAGAAAATAAACTTGTTTCAAATGGAAAACAAATGTATTTTTCTTACCATATTGGAAGATTTGTTCTTGTTTGCAGCATAAAGTTTAAGACATTTTATCAGATTTCTCTGAATACAAGTCTTAATAGCCCATGTCATTTTGCTTGTCATGTAAATATATCATGTTTTAAGAATATTTAGATATTTTTTATCAAAAAATAATATAATATATATATATATATATTTTTACAATGTTTTAACTAATGTAACTAATGTTAACAAAAACAACCGTATTGTAAAGTGTTAAAGTGTTACCTTTTTTATTATTTTTATTTTTTGTTTTGTCCTTTTTTCAAACTACCAATATTCTAATACAAGACACAAAAATCATGTTTTTTCACAAAATACATTTTCCCCAAATTTCTAGAAGATTTCAATGCATCTCCACCATTAGGAGATCAAATGTAATAAAAGCTCTCTCATAGCATTCAAAGCTTTCCACAGAAGAAAGTTTTACTGCTCAAAGTTACTCTTTCAAAGGAGGCGTAATGATATACAGTGAGATTATAGAGTATAACATTATTATTGATAGCATAGCTCAGGACGTTTGGTCTTGGAAGAATTGAATGAGAAATGTTTCAGTTCATATTGAGATCTCTGACTTTTGATTTCAGACTTTAGTGTCATTTCAATCACAGTTTGAGACACTGTTGAGATCTCTTCTGAAACTCCAGAGGAGAAACACGTGAGATTAGTGAGGTCTTTTTCTCCAGCGTAACATCAGAGAGGTGGGAGACTGAAGCAAACATTTCCATTTCATCTCTGTTGTCCTGGAGAAACAACTCAGATATTAATGAGATCTCATTTGTGATATTTTGGTTTCCTATTTGGTCAGCATTTCTGTCTATTGAAGTAAATGATCGCAAGTACATAACTGCTAAATTTACTCTGGCTTTTGTTTTAGTTTTTTTGAAGGCCACACATTTTATTCAATATTCAGGAACACTTCATTCAAGCAGATATAAACCTCTTAAATAAATAAAAATAGACACTATAGCCCCTTATATAGACATTTGATTGCATGCACAAAGTGCAAAGTGTCTGTCCATATGTTGTAACGTCAAGTGTGGTATTGTGTACGGGATAAGTAAGGTGTTTTTTGTGATATAAAGGAAGCTGAATAGTGACTGCCTTCCCCCAGCCAGCAGTAAGCTACTGTATAGGAGCCTGTGTACAGGGGTCTGAGTAATGCTCCATCACAAAGAGACTGACAGCAGAAGTGTGGAGAGACTGATGGGGCGTCCCACTGGCCCGTCTCCAGACGCCCCCTCTCGCCCTTTCAGCTCCATAGCGCCAGCAAGAGGAAAAACACACCACAGCACTTTCATCTCTCCAGCTGTGCCTGACAACAGCTCCTGTGGATGTGCAGCTACACGGTAAACCCTAACCAGTTCAATAGACTCAAGGAATTTGAGTAAATACATTGCCTCAAAGTAATTAAGTAACTTCTGAAAAGCTTGTGTAGTCAAGTTTACTAAATGTGGTCTTCACAATGAGTGAATTTGACTGTTTCATTGCAGTAGACTGATCAAAGATGTGCAAATAAACAAAATTGTGCCATTTTCTCTTAATAATTTCAATTAAATTAACGTGTGTGTGTGTGTGTGTGTGTGTGTGTGTGTATGTGTGAGCGTGTATTTATCACTTTGTGGGGACCAAATGTCCCCATAAGGATAGTAAAACCCGAAATTTTTGACCTTGTGGGGACATTTTGTCGGTCCCCATGAGGAAAACAGCTTATAAATCATACTAAATTATGTTTTTGAAAATGTAAAAATGCAGAAAGTTTTCTGTGAGGGGTTAGGTTTAGGGGATAGAATATAAAGTTTGTACAGTATAAAAACCATTATGTCTATGGAAAGTCCCCATAAAACATGGAAACACAACATATGTGTGTGTGTGTGTGTGTGTGTGTGTTTTGGGGAAGCCTGTTATGTATGGATTCAGAACAGGTTTGGATACATTTCAAGTGCCTGTTCTTAGACAAAATGTTCCCATATGTTGTATACTGTAAGAGAAATGTGTAATCCACTATATATTTTAGTTTTTATATAGCCAGAACCAGTTAACCAAACAAAATCTTTTCTTCTGCAAAGTAGTTGCATCCTCATATAGATAACTGAGGACAAGTTTCATTTAAATAATGTAACAAAATAAAACAAATCGGAAGCACTTATCATTTATGTTTCCTTTGTTGAGTGTTTATAAAGGGGTTCAATAATGTAATTTACAAATGCATTATAAATAAGTTATATGCAGTTAGAACAGCATGAATAAAAAAGATGATTGTCATGCAATGCTTGCAATATAGTGAGCAATATATGTTTTAAATGCTTGATAACACTTATTCAACAGTAGTAACCTATGAAAGTGTAAAGTGGACACATATGAAGAATTTAATAAGGAGTTACCAACATTACAAACCTACTGTATGTATATAAATGTGTATTATAACTATAAATGTGTATTATATTCTATGTGTATTATATATGTTATAAATGCTTAATAAATACACTTATTCAAACTTGAACGAATCAAAAACATAAAATACCCTCATTTGCCATTTATGTCACATTGTAGCAGAAATCAACTATTATAATGAGATTATATGGAGGAAATATGTCATTTTGCTACAATCAGCTTTGTATTTAAATTCGTGACATCACTTACTTGTGATGTCACTTTCCTTGTCATGTTGATGTCAGAAGAATAGTGCTTCTCCGATGGTGTCTCAAATTAACTAGTCCTAGTTACCTAAAGACCTATCCAAAAACACCTTTCAGGTATTCATGTCTTCATTCTAAACTTTATGTACATAATAAAGGCTTCATATGTGACCACTTTACATTAAGGCACATTTTAATAGGTTATTAATGTTTAATATGTGTTGTTAAGTATTTATAACATGAGAGGTAAATTGGCTGACTATTTGGCAGGTTTTGCATGAAAGTTACGCACATTATTAATAACCACATTTATTTATAATGCATTTGTAACTGTTGTAATTCATTAATTAACCCTTTTATAAACCCTTAATAAAGTGAACAATTATGTAAAGTGTTTTATGAATTAATACCTTATATATATTGAATGAAGATAATTAAATAAAATATATACTGAAGAAAATAAAGACACATTTACTCATATTAGTAGTTTTCTTTATTTTCAAGCAGTGAAAACGTAAAACATGCACACTTACTGGCACCTCTTCTTCCCTGAGCACAGGGGTCCTGCTGGGCAGAAGCGCCACTCTCTCCCCAGGGGAAGATGGCCCTCAGCCCGGGGCCTCTTTGTCATGCAGCCCGTGGCCCCTGGCCTTGGGAACTGACTTGCTGCAGCGTCCACATCCATTGGTTTGGCTCTGGGTGGAAGGCTTCCTTTGTCTCCCCTGTAGACAGAGATGCCAACTGGGAAGTTCTTGTCATCGTTGTGTTACCGAGGCAGCCAACCTTTTAAACACCATGAGATTTTAAGTGCAATTGCATCATGGGACACTTACTAAGGTCTGTGGCCTACAGTGGCCCATTGCACAGGAATGGTTATGCATGAACTCAACCTTCTTTAAGAGGATTGGAGAGAACAAAATTTTCCTTAAACAAAAAGCAACCATGGAGAAGGATAATACAAAAAGCGTGGGTCACATTTCACCTCAAAAACAAAGGAAAAAATGTAAGAAATCATGTTACATGAAGAAATGTAAATTAATTTTCTGGATTCAATACAAGTTAAGCTCAATAGACCGCATATGTAGGATAATGATAATTGCCACAAAAAAATAAAATAAAAATCATCTCATCCCTCATTAAAAAACAAAAGGATAAATATGGGTTGCAGTGAGACACATAAAATGGAAGTGAATAGGACCAATTTGTTGCTATGACGATGTAACGCTTTAAACCCTAAATCCCTAAGATGACCATAAAAATGACAATTTAACACTTATCAGCTAACAAAATGCACAAGTTTTACCAGTAGAATTAATTGAGTGTTTGTATAAAATTATAAGCTTCACATTTCTGCATTCAAACCATTCATTTCCATTGTAAGATCCTCACTGTTAACTCAATGTTTGCTTTTTTTTTGAAGAAAAAAATAAATAAAAAATAAAATATATATATATATATATATATATATATATATATATATATATATATATATATATATATATATATATATATTAAAAATATATTTTTAATATGAGTGCTAAACTCATATTGAACCCAGAATATTCCTTTCACCCTTAAATGTATGGGTGTTTTTCCAAACATTACTACATCCCTCGGGTCTGCCCAGATAGTGTCCAATTTTAAATTTTAAGACAATTAGAAAATAATAGAATGCAGTATATTTTTATGTTTTATTTGTCATATTTCAAAGAGATGTTGGAACACATTTTAAAACAGATTAATTACTTCCACACTGAATTAAAAAAATAAAACTGGTTGTCAAACACATATTGAGCTACACATAACACATAAACTACACATAAGCGACACATATGTATTTTCTCAGGCACTGATTGAGTCTAAATATATACAAAATTACATAAGTTCAGTAGTACACCCAAATGATAAGAGTCAAATCACTATTGTCACTATATTGTCATTGTTAGCCAGTATGTATGTGTACACGCTAACAGAATACTGATAATTAACCATTGTCACACAGTTATATAGTAGTTATTTTGTCTTGTAATCAACAAAGAATTATCTATCCTGTAATATTAAACTCACACTGATATGAAATAATCATGAAAATATGAATTAGGGAAGCGCAGCAAAAAAAAGTGACACTATTACATATTTCGGGTCTTTAATGACCTATACACTTTTGGCAATCAAGCAGTTATAAAAACTTTATATTCTGGAACAAAAAAAGTTAATACTATTATTTATTTATGTATGTATTTATTTATTTTGTAACACTTTTCAGAAGAGACTAGTTGAAGGATATTAAAGAGGTGTGGGCATAACTCCAAACACACCTCTTTACACACCTGTGGTCCCGGGTCACTAAAGACCCAAGGTATGATTAAAGGATTATGTGTATTTTGGGAACATTACATATTTTACATTGTGATTTTATTTCCATGACAATTAATGAGACGTTTTGGAATTATGGTAATGAGAATTTATTTATGCAGTGTTGTTGCTTGTTAAGCCTCAGATTTCCAGAGAAAACTAAATTTGATAAGTCCTTTATTAGTAGATAAATATAACTGCATATTGGCACAACATTTTACAAATATAGTTTATGCTTTTTAAAAAATATATATATAATTTTTAAAAGCTTTTAATTAAATGAAAGCAGAATGTATTCACAAAATATGAATTTCACAGGGATGTTTATATTTTACAGTATTTTCTGTGGCATGTTATTTCAGAGCCCATCATGATACTGTGTAATGATGGCACACTGTATAGAACAATAAAAGGTTAATCTGTTCAAGAACAAGTCTTATTATAAACTGAGATAACCTGACTTTTCCTGATATTTAAATTATAGGTAGATGTCATGTGAACGTCCTGCAACTTCAAAACCACAAATAAACTCAGAGAAAGTCAATGAGAAAAGAGTCGGACAGGATGAATTGCTTGAGTTTCTCAGCCTATTGTTGCAGTTGTGAATGTCACTCAGGGAGCATGGATAGGATTCAACCAGCAGGGATCCTTAGTGTCATGTTATGTGTGACGTGTATTCAACAATTCCTTTCCATAGTGACAGAAAAGAATGGTGCAAGGCCATCGCTGCGACAAAAGTCTATGAAATTGCATTATTAAAAAAACGTATTTCCAAAGCCTTGAGGAGGATGCTTCACATTGACCATGCAAAGAGTCTTTTAAGGTTGTCTGCTCTGAAAGCACTCGAGGTCAGTGAAGCATTAGCGGTGTGAATGTGTAAGGAAAAGGAAAAAGAATAATAATACTTTTAATAAGATCAGCTACTTGTGGCCTAAGCAGTGGATAAAAAGTTTTATTAATGAATGTTTGAAATGCAAAGACACAAGTAAGCTTTAGCTGCATCCTGTCTAGATGAACAAAAATGAATATCCTAATTAAATAATGTAATTTATAATTTGTGGGTTTTATTTGTAGGTACACGTTTCATTTTTTCACCTTTTGTAAGTCATCGATATAACCCAAATAATTCAAACTCAAATGGTTTATTGTCATGATCCATTACATTAACCAACTTCAGTACTAAACAGTACAATATTTTAGCAAACATATAAAAATACATTATACAGTAAATTAATTTCTCTCTAATATTTCTCTGAAAACTAAATTAACCAACAGGTAGTTATTATAACAGTTATACTGTTCTATTATAACAATTAAACAACCATTTGCAGTTTTATCATGACAAATGTTTTCCCTTTCATTTTTGGGTGGATCTCAAAATTGTTGTGGGGTCAGATCTTACCCCAAAATAATTTATACATCATGGTATATTTTGATTATATTTTTGATACATTACAGAATGACAATTTGGGGGATAAATGTGCTTAATGTTCATGAGAATAATGTTGCAATGAAAAAACATATTTTATGCAAATATACACTGCTATTTTTTCTTTGTTTTGGTGTGATTTGCCCTTTTTAGAAACCACATCTGTTTAAATTCCCCATTGTGAATAATACAATAGGCACAACACATTAAGACTCTAGGTCATGACCTATACGTTTATATTTGTTCTCTTTTCTTTACTTTGTTTTTCTTTAAATATAATAAATAATATCCTGAATAAAAAATCAATCAATCAATAAATAACAATAAACTGACATAGTCTTGAAGAGTGAAATGAGTGGATTAACACTAAGCTTAGTTTTAATTTAGTAGTCAAATAAACATTTGCTGCCATCCAGTGTCGCATCATAAGCATGACATGTAAATTGAGAGCAACAATCGCAACAACAGTTTCTACAGTTAGCCCCTTCCAGTTAAATATGCACTTTGAGTTACTAAAACTATAGAGCTAATCTGCTTGTAGTCCAAAATCCCGAAAGTCTAATTCGCCATGAGTTCCCACGGGATTTTCCTATGTGTTTTTGAACTTATGTGTAAACATTACTTGACGATACGTGAACGTTTTGTTCTACAACATAAATTACACAGTCATACCTCAAACGTGAATTTTGAAAATTCACCTTTGAGGTATGACTGTGTGTAATTTATGTTGTAGAACAAAACGTTCACGTATCGTCAAGTAATGTTTACCACAGTAATGTTTACACACAAGTTCAAAACCCCTGTTATAAAAACCCATGGGAAAATCTCGAGGGAACCATGATAAATTAGACTTCCGGTTTCGCCTAAACATTACGACTGAACTATTTAAGACGTTAGCTAATTCTTAATAACACACAATTTCAAGTTCAATGTAAAGATACACTTTTTGTTACAAATATGAATTCCTACATTCATATTACTGGACATAGAAATATTGCCTGGATATTACAGATGACTCGAGATACTGGCAGGAAAAACGACTCAAACATTGGTCAAATATTACCATCCAGATCCTAAACACAAATAATCTATGCCTTTATCATGCAACCTTTTAAAGAAAATAGATTTGTTCCTTATTGCAATAATTTCTTTGTTCCATATCTTGGCTTTGTGAGGGGGAAACAGTAAAAACAAAGTTTCCAGGAGAACCAGTTCGTGACATTTTAATAGTTTCACAGGGAGTTTAGAGGGAAATTAACATTTCCAAGAGTTGGGTATATATATAAAACAAGATGAACGCTTTACATTTGTTAGGACTCTTTGAAGACAATTATTGAACTTCACTTTTTTTTTTAATCTGGGTGTAAAATTAATATCTTGCTGTACCTTACTGAATACTTTTTTGTGAATACCAAGGTACTTTAAACCTTTTTGACTCCAGACCCCCTTGATCAATACAACATTTGCAGGCCCCATCCCTCAGAAGGCCGCACAGACTACAATTAAATTATGAATATTTATTTATTATTATTATTATTATTATTTTTATTTGTTTTGCATTTTCAAAAGAAAGAGAAATATAATGTAAATTTGCATGCTATAATCTTTTTAAAAGCTTTTTTTTAACCCTCCTATGGTCTTAATAAATGAGCCCTACCTTTGGTCCTCCTGGTCAATTTTCATGGGGCAAAGGTGTAACTTTATTTTCTTTTCTTTTTTTTTTTTTTTGATGATGATGATGATGATGATGATGATACCATTTCTTCTTCCCTGAAGTAATAACAATACAGTTATGCACTTCTTTGGGGATTTTATGCTATTTTTTATCTAATTTACAAGTAAACTACTATGCAAATAAGCAAATATATGAAACTTTAGTACAGTCAAAACCTACACTTCTATAAGTTGAAACATGAAGAAAATATGAGAATGTGACATATATTGGAGGCAGATTGCTGCCATCTGGTGAACAAAATATCAATAACAGGAATTGAAAATCATGTTGTGACAATAATAGCCAGTAGATGGCTGCAGTGTTCTATGCCGCCAGCTATTGTGTAGTCTGATTGTTTGTTGTAACCTAATTTTATATTTTATCACAACTTGTACTTTTTGATATGTATTTAGACATTATCAATCTATTATTTTTCAAAGTTTAGCCTTTAAAAATGTATTAGAAGTGTCAGTTTTTGCAGTTAACAGAAATTAACTGCAAAATTGAGAAAATTCAATTAGAGTATAAAACAGAAGGATCAGAGTAAACATTTTGCAATTTCAAACTTTCTATAGCAAACATTTATTTTGTAAACATTTTCATGTCAGTGAGGTAAACAGCATTAATGAGCAACTATAAATGCATAAAAAAGAATAAAGAGTAAACAATAAAAAACAGTAAGAACAGTATGCAATGTATGCAAATAACAGAATGATGTTTTATATTTCATGCACCCATGGCAGTGTGTAATTATGATGGCATGTGCCTTGCAAATTGATTTTTTTGCAGACCATGCTGCTTTTAATGTCTCTTGGAAGACAGTCTGTACAGATATTATTTCTGTGTGTGTGTGTGTGTGTGTGTGTGTGTGTGTGTGTGTGTGTGTGTGTGTGTGTGTGTGTGTGTGTGTCATTTCTAAGTTTGAGTGTTTAGCATTGTGGCTGATTTATTGGTTTTATTTGACCAAAAAAAAAAAAAACACTCTTTATTATAGTCTCACCACTTCATTTTTGTGTGGGTGTGTATGTTTTGCACTCTGGATATTTTATAGTCTCACCCTTTTATTTCTGTGTGTTTTTCTGCATTGTAGCTGATTTATTGATTGTATTTTTTTGTATGTTCAATTGCCATGTGGGGGAAAGTTACCAAGTACTGTACCACTCACATAAACCCTTTTTATTAAATCAGCAAAAATGATTATGGTGAAAATTTACTGAAGATTAAATACATTTCCAAGGGGTCATTTTCTCAGGGCCTCAAGTGGGTCCCTGCCACCTGGTTGAGAACTGCTGCTTTAGACTATCTTTAATGGGAATATAATATTCTGAGGTTTCTTGGGTTTGTTATACTTTTCTTGGTAACACTTTACAATAAGGATCCATTCATTAACATTTGTTAATGCATTAGGTATCATGAACTAACAATTAAAATATATATATATATATTTTATATTTTTACAGCATTTATTAATCTTTTTTAATGTTAGTTAAGAAAAATACAATTGTTCATTGTTTGTTCATGTTAGTTCATAGTGTCAGGGTCCAGCCACTTCTGTCTTTGTTGTTCTGGCTCTGACATTTCTTGTCATCTAGATATGGGAAGGGAATACATGGCTTTGGTATTGCCATGTGTTCTCAAGTCTCGTCATTTGTTGGGCTGAGCACGTGTTGCATTGGTGTTGTACTTTGCGGTGTGTGCTCAGTTCATGTTTGTCTGTGTTTTGTTGTGGGCAATACACAACTTTGCTTTGTCTTGGCGTTTGGTGACTTGGCGCAACTTTCTGAAAATCGTAAATATCCTGACCAACATTTGGACAATTTTACCACACAGAAATTTTTTTTACACTTTATTTTTATTTTCTATTAAATGTAAATAGTATAATTATTAATGTGTAAATTATGGTCCTATCTCTTCTAAAGCGGCAGTTCACGGCGTTGTCACGCGGCACCTGTTCCTTTTCTCAGCGCTGTTCAGAATGCACCAATCACAGTAGTTTGTAAGACTTATAGATTTAGATTTCCATTTTTTTCCTTTTAGATTTAGATTTCCATTTTTTTTTTTATGCTGGAAAATACTTTTTACAGAATGTCAATTTATGTCCCTTGGATATTAATATCTCAAGGTAAATATTCTTGATGCATGCTATGCAATGGTCAGTTTTGTTTATTCTTTAGAAATTCTTAAAACAAAAGGCTAATATTTAATATGGTGGGACAGAGATATAATGCAAGAATTTATACTTGTTTATGACATAATAGTAAATGATGTAGTAATTTTGCCGATATTACCAGATTGACTTTCTCACATTTTTTAATACCAACCTTTTGAATATTATCCTTGCTTTATGTCCCTACCAACTCTCAAACCAAAAGTACGCCCTTGCATGAGTGCTTGTTTCTTCAATGTTGTCCTTTGTAACATGTACTCATGTCAAGTTTGTCTGTGTCTGGTGTGAGAGCACATGGTGGCCTGGTGGGGGTTGCCGTGTGTTTTCTGTCTTATCATTTGTGTCGAGTGCACATTGCATTGTTATTGTTCCTTGCAGTGTACACTCATGTCAGTCGAGAGTGATACCCCCCCCCCCGTTTGCCTTGTTATCTGTTCAACAGTTTCACCTACTTCCCTCATTTACCTCACTAGTTCCTTCCCTTCATATTCTCCCTGTACTCTCTGACCTGTGCCAGTTTGATACTTGCACGATACTCACAATTACTCAGTGATTTCCCCTGTTGGTTTTCTATGACTATATGTTGAAATTAACATTAATCAAGATTAATAAATGCTGTAAAAGTATTGTTCATTGGTAGTTTTTGTTAGCTAATGTTGTTAAAGCTGAAGCAGTCTATGTAGATTACAAACAGCTCTACTTGTCTTTCCAGCCCAACTACACCATGGTGACTGCTCGAATCTCAGCCTGTTTGGCAGACATCTCGGCCTGGATGAAGTAACACCACCTGCAACCTAATTTAGCGAAGACCAACACATCACCATTCAGAGACACATTCATGTGACACTAGCGCCACAGAACGGAATTGCAAAAATAAACATTGTTCACTGCAGTTGCAGTCAAGGAGATTTTAATTTCAATAGACTAACCCTGTTAAAATAAAGGTAAAAAATAAAGATTAGTTCAGATTTGTTCACTTATTTTTGTAAATCACACTTTTATGCCAGTAGATGGCAACAAATGAATGTCTTAAATG
This sequence comes from Xyrauchen texanus, assembly GCF_025860055.1. Classification (NCBI taxonomy): domain Eukaryota; kingdom Metazoa; phylum Chordata; class Actinopteri; order Cypriniformes; family Catostomidae; genus Xyrauchen; species Xyrauchen texanus. Next base: position 40,638,361 of record NC_068295.1, read on the forward strand.
TGTTTTGAGTTACTCACTAAATAGGACCTTTTATGCAAAATTCACTTTTACATGGTGTTTAGTCGGAAGTGTGTGTACACAACCACCCTACAATGTTAAATGTCCACCCACTCCTCTTTCTTATAGTTATATTAATCAGAAACAGTGTGTCAAAATGAATGGTTTTCATTTCTGCTCTAAAGTGACGTCACGTTAGAGCAGGTCTCGCTCACAACTGGTGACAGACTCCACCCTACTATCACAGATCCAACCCTGAGAGATCTACACACAGTCCGCCATTTTTTTCTTCACTGGAGCAGATACAGTGAGAAGAATAATGTCTCAGCTTTGTAAGCGTCATAAGTCTTCTGTTGTTGCTGTAAAAGTGAACATAAGAGTCCTCATGTACTCCCGGCATCAGAGCCACTGAAGACGCAGTGGACAAGTTTTGTTTTTGGAGGAATTGTGTCCCAAAACATACAAAATTGTGTGTATGTTTGAGCAAATCATTTTATACCGGACTGCTTTGTGAATGAGTATCAATATAAAGCAGGATTTTCAAACAATGTGATTCTCAAGAATGGATCAGTACCAACTTTTCATGTTCCAGCTAAAGTTACCATTGTCTCTGATTGTATTCACGGAGACCAGAGCTATGTCGTTATTTTTAGCTTACTGTCTGTACAATTTATAACCGCACCTTTATTATGTAAAATACAGTAAGGTGATTGTTTTTTTTTTTAAAACTATGTACGTTTTCTGTGAACATAAGAGTTGTACTAAAAGTGGAATGTTTACTTACAAAGTCCAGCACATCTGCACAACATATCAGTACCATGAGGGATGTTGGTTGCCAGACTGACTCACCACAGCTGTGTAGTGTCAATTTACCATTCAGAAACATCCTGGTTCATTCTCACAGTTGTGACGTCTGCCGGAGTCTATCCTTCATCAGTGTCCGACTGTGGTTCATACATATTCATACTGAACTCTGGTATTTATGCTGTCAGTCATACTGGTTCTGATTTGTTGTTGCTATAGTATATGTAGTATGCTGTAGTGACCATTATCGACGAGCCTATTCTTTTTATATAAATGTTTATTTGGCAGTTTCTGTGAAACTTGCTAAATAAACATTAGCTTGCAATACTATGTACATTTTCAACTAAATATCAATAACTTTTTTTGCCAATTTTGTCACTTGTGAAAAATCTGCCTGAAATAATGTGAGGCAGAGAGCAGACTTTTTTTTTTGTTTTTGTTTTTTTATGCTGTTCACGAGCTGTAAAGACACAGTCCTCTTCCTGAAATGGAGCAACAGCTCATTTGCATTTAAAGAGACACACACGAAAACTGTGTGTTTTTGATTCCACCCAAAAAGAGACATTTACAACATGGTATAATAAATGATATGTGGGGTATTTTGAGCAGAAACTTCACAGACACAATCTGGGGACACCTGAGACTTATATTACATCTTGTAAAAAGGAGCATAATAGTCAAGTCAAGCCATTTGTATTTGTATAGCTCTCTTATCAACACACATAATTTCAAAGCAGCTTTACAGAGAGATATGCATTAGCAGAAAAATCTATAATATATTAATTTCTTTGAGTCATAATAGTGCGGTTTAATAAAAAATATGATTGAAATTGCACCATAAAATAAATAATAAAAACAAATTATATTTATATTTAGACCCCCAATGAGCAAGCTTAAGGCGACTGTGGCAAAGAACACAAAACTCCATAAGATGTTGGTTAATGGAGAAAATAGCAATAGGGAGAACTATGCTCACTGTGGGGGCCAGTTTACCTCTGGCTAACATCATGAACATAATTCCTATATTAGTTATTTATATGTAGTACAAGAATTTAGAATTAAGGGATTTGTATAAACTAAGATTAATGACTAAAGTCTTAGAAGTCCATCCTGAATTAACAGTGGAAGTGCACACAGATGAATTGTCCTTAGTTATATGGCTGATGAATGCGGAAATTAATTTATTATCTATGTATTCCATTTTAAGAGTGTAGTCCATCCTTTGACCTAGGTGATGCAGGCAGAGGTCAGTAAGATGCACTGCAGTTTGAATCTAAGCTTGTGGCAGATTCATTTCTGGTGAAGTCCATCTTAAGTCCATGTTTCAGGCAGTGTCAAGTGAAGTATCCCATGTATGATCGTCAGTGCTAGCATCAGTTCATCCTCTGTGTAGTCTATTGTAGTAGACTGAAGTGATATCTGGCTGGCGGTTAGTCGTCTTCACTCAACAACACGTAGTAGCGGGAGTCGGACATCAGGCAGGACCGAAGCTGGATCTGGCAGGCTGTGGAAAATTATATATACTATATACTATACAGCACCTGTACATTTGATTTGATGTCAGATGCTCTGGTTACCGAAATGCATTTTACTATGGTGGCTGGAATCTCTATTTCCATGTTCTTTACAATATAATCACCTGTAATCATGGCATTTCCAACAGGCTTCTCTTTTCGTTTATTTGGGCAGAGTTAAATTAGAATGTTATATTTTTAATGGAGGAATTCCCCCGATACGTCTAGATAGGAGATACCATCTGGCTCTACCTTTGAAGAAAGCGTCATTGTCAAGCTGGCCGTGTGTCATGTAAACCAATCATATAATGCCACCAATGTCAGTGGACAGCATTCAGAGTTTTCATTTGATCAAAAACATTGATTTTTACATTTTCTTTACACATAATACAAAATGTATTATTCAATTGTAATGCTACACATTTGTTGATATAGGCTGGTGGTAATTAAAAAAATGAGTCCCACCTGTCGCAACATTCTCGACACTGCCTTGTCTTATTAAACAGCATTTGTATCATAGCAAACTCTAAATAGAGTTCACTACAAAAGTATACTGTCTAGTGTAAAAAAGAATTGGACAATTAGCAGATTGTCGATTCATTAATTCATAAGCTTTTAAATTGGCTACCATAATTCTCAAGAGTATATCTAGCGGTATATCAGCCAACACACGATTTTAGCTTTCTAATAAATAAACATTAAGTCGATATTATACGAGTAGAATGGTTTATTAAAATTATGTTATATGTTAAATTATCAAAAATATACTCACCATGGTAGCAAGCTAGAAGATCTTCTGCTGTTCTGGCGGTTAATCTAGCAGCTCCAAAAGGCCGCCAAGTGTCGTCACTAGATGTCGCAGCTAGTGCGCATGTCTTGAAACTCAGAGCAGAGATGGTGTGTTTTATTTAGTTGCTTCTTTTCCAAAACCACAGTTCTCTTAACCACTTTAAGCTTGCTTGATTATATGAATTAAATCATTAATTACCAAATGTAGTTAAATTGAATGGATTAATTAAAGAAACAAACAACCTCCATGATGAAATCACCAAAGAAGAAAAAAGAGAATGTGGGGAAAAAAAGCTAAAAAAAATAAATAAAAATGAATAATAGGAATAAAAATAATAATGAAATACAATTAATCTGCCTGCACTAACTTGCCAGATTTTAAGAAACAGCAATAGTGCTTTCATGTTTTCAAATGTTTCAACATTTTACACACTACTGTTCAGTAATTTGCTTGAGTATTCTAACTTGCTCTTTAGAACCGTCATTGTCATCTTCATAAATTGCAATTATTCTCAAATTTAGAGGCAACCCCAAAACAAGTAATTTACATTCAAATTTAATATTTTGGTAAAGCATGGCAGGAAGAATAATCAGATTGATGCAGGGAACATCCACTAGATGGTGCCTGACATCTGTAATACAAAACCTAAAATATCCATGTAAAATATAACCCTAACCCTAACCCTGATCTGAAATGTGCAGGTAATGTTGGTTGATTGTTTTATGTTGAACAAAAGCCATACACAATATATAGTAATTGGCCTAATCATAATCAATCTTAGCTGCTTTTGTTCTGACAAAATCTGAAATTGACTGGATGTTAAAGTTCTCTTAAGGTGTTAAAACATTTGTTTGGATACTATTAGTTGATCAGAGTAGCAGTGGTGACCCACACAATCCTGTTGTTTTGCTCTGCTCAAAGCAGATTTTTATTCATTTATTAATATATACAAGGTACAGTCCAATTTATTGCAGTGTTGTATAAGTCACATCAGTATTTCATCTAGCAGTGAATAACCTTGTGGGAGTTTCTGATGCCAGACAAAGTGAGTTCAGATTAGAAAAAAAAAATCTGGGACAGGAAGAGATATCATCATCTTTGTAACATCTCTAGAAACGAGGCGTGAGGAGGATCTAAGTGTAGGCTTTTATTCATAAAACTTCAAAAACGAAAAACACGTAACTCAAAACATAACAGAAGAACAAACCAAACATCCATACAGGTTTAACAACTGACAAAAGACAGAAAGAACACGAGGGCAATATACACAGACAAGGGAAAGACAACCAATGACAAGACTTAACTAATAACAAGATAACAAGACTACAAACAGGAACCAATAACAAAACAGAATGGATAACAAGTTAGCAAGACAATAAACCAATGAGAACAAGACACATGAGCATGAGGGAAACAGGATATAGTAGTGGGAAGTTCGGATCATTTTACTGACTCGGATCTTTGAGTCTCGTTCAGCAAAATGAACGAATCTTTTTTCGAGTCATTTCGTTCATTTCAGCAGAATATAATTAAATGTCATGTTAAATAGCACAAAACATCAAGTAGTCTACTTACGAAAATGTTGATTCAATTTGAAATAAATAAATAAAAATAAACTATAGGGTAATGCAGCCAAAGCCAATTTATAAGAAACCGAAATGTTAATTTATTAATTGGGTC